>NC_045481.1:11925445-12225445 GCF_009650955.1 Corvus moneduloides | reverse complement strand
TTTCCAGTGACCTTGCTATCCTAAGCATGTTCTTATGACATCACCTTAATGCTGTGGCTTAAATACAGCTTAATTAATTTAGTGTCTATGCATTGCTGTCTGCTGCCATTGTAACATCCACATAAATAAAAAGAAGAGAAGGCGCTCAGCTGCCTCTCATGCAGAGCCCTTTGAGTCCTGGGCATAACCCACCAGCTGCTCCAGGGGCATCGGTGAGGGACATGAAGTCCATCCCTGAGGAACCAGCCCAGGCAGATCACAGTGGAGCACCAGAGTTCTGTGCAGGTCATTTGTTTCTTCCATTACTTAATTCCACATTGCCTTTGAAAAGAGGATTGCCTTATATTTTATAACAGCTGTGATTTTAACTTAATTTACAAAGTAATTAGTTGTCTTCAATTGTGATGGGGGTTTGCTGTTAAGTAGTAAGTAGACAGGGATAGCACAATGATGATTTCTGTGGTCTGGATGCACTACTGTAAGATAGCATCATTTCTGTATAGTCTGTTTAAATACTGTACTACAGAAATAAAAAATGTTCTGATCCTTTGTTTTTATACGTGTTACCTGTTCAGGGTGACTAGTTTAGTCTGAGTTTAGAACAGAAAATATCTTTCCTTTTCTTCCAGTACAGACTGGAAAGTAGACAGGTGGCAGTAAAAAAAAAAAAAAAGCACTACAAATCTAAAGCAAGCTATAATGCCATTAATGGTTTAAGTTACTTTAATAAGAAAGGATTTGTTGCTTACTAGCTTGACATTATATGTAACTACTTTCAGACAGTAAGGAAAAAAAACCAAGATAAGCTATCAATACAATTAATTTTAAATATATTTCATTTTCCTAAGTAGTGGACTTACAGATCTTTTTATTTACCCATTAACAAAAGTAATCTGCATCCTGAGATCTAGGCAAGAAAATCCAATGTTGGAGCTCATGCAGAGACTAATCTGTGAAGATTACATTTGGCAGCATACCCCCCAAACCAGATTTAAAACAGAAGAATGTGTTGCATTTCTACCCCACCCCAGAAATACCAGCTCTCCTGTACCAGGGCACAGTGACCTGTTAGGAAACGGCAGTGGCTTGGTGGTCTGCAGGTGTGACCCTGGGAGGTGCTGTGTACTGCTGGTGCCCTCAGCAGTCCTTCCCTCCACAGCACTGGGTGCCACAAAGCTTCCCGAGCCTGGCAGTGGCCACTCCAGCAGCAAGGGGTGTTACCTGTGTTACAGATCAAACCTGGGCCCTGCACGGCGAGAACAGGTTCAAACCTGTCCTTTGACAGCCCCACTGCTGTATTTCATAGCATGTGACTCGTTAACTGTGAGCACCTGAGACAGCCCAGCTGGAAGGAAAGATGCTTTTGGAGCTGGCTGCTTTGCTCAGAGAGACTTTCACAAAAATGTTATGCCTGATCTTGAGGAATAGGCACACTGAGGATGGGGTAGATCCATTAAGGAGCCAATACATTTTATCCTGGCACAAGCTAAGCATAGTGCTCAGTCAGACACCCAGGAGCTATTGAAAGACAGAAGTACACTGAGATCTCTGCACCTATCTGAAGCTATCCAGCTGGGAGGTTGAATGCCAGGGTTTGTGAAAGAGCAGACTTTTTTCCCTTTCAACAAAAGTAGTTTATAATAGATGGTGTGACGAATTCACCCTCATGGGTTCTTCTGTGCTCAAAATAAAGAGATAAGATAGCTAGAGGCGGATAAATTATACTACTTATGTCACACTGCTAGAGTTCACATTGCCCAGCATGTGTGGGGGGACCCATGGGAGGTGGGGACAGTGGCTTTTGGAGGTACCACAAAGCTGTGCAGGGAATGGTCATGCTGGGTTTTCTCCCGTATATCTTCTGGTGTTGGCACTGAGCCATGCGTGCACCCAGGTACTTATCTGGCTTTTATTGCATACTGATGTTCTCCTCCTGGCCATGTCATCCTCAAGATGTTTTTCCATCTCCTCTAATCAGATTAACCAGCTGCTCATGCTTTAAGGACACTAACTCTGTGGGATGTACTTCAGACCACGGTCTGTCTCATCTTCTGATTTGCTCCTTTGACAGCTGTGTGCCTGAAACAAGGGGAGTGTATCTGTCTTGAGTTGCTGGGGCACCAAAATTCCATCTTCTGTTTTCTGAGCACTGTGCTCCCTCCAAAACAGGGCTCAAGGTGGTACCTTCCCTAGAGACATGGCAGGGACAGACCTGTGCTTTCAGCTTCAGATTGGTATTATCTTCCAAGATATTTTAAGGGATGATTTTTTACATCCTGCAGGGTGACACTGGGCACTCTGGGATGGTAGCAAGTGATCGAGATGGTACCTCTGAAGGGAGCAAACTGCCACCACAGCTGAAGTTCCTTGCTTCTTTGCAAGGACATAGTGAGGAGTTAATTTGTTGTTAATTTACTGTAAAGAGGAAGTAAAATGGGTATGTGAAAATGACATGCCTCTGGTGATGTAAGCCAGATTTTTCATTTGTGTCTCCACAATCCATATACATAGTAGTAAATGTCTATGCAAGCCAAGGAATAAATGTTTCCATTGTTGTGCTTACAATCTGAAACAAAGACCCCAGCAATCCTCTGAATAGTATCAAATATATCCGAAGTAGAACATAAACTACTTTTCCATAAATATATTCCTTTCAGGGTGCCTGTAACTCTGTTCTTAAAACACACTCAGAGTTAATTTGCCAGTGAAATCAGCAGTGGCTGTGCCTATTGGTTGACCAGCAAAGAGCTAACACAATGTTCACAGGACAAAGTCTGGGCTCTGCTCTGCTTCACAGTGCTTAGGAGCAGTGGCCATCACTACTTTTTTTCTGATATTCTCCAAGATCTTTCAGATTTACAACTGGACTTGTGAAGCAGTAGTTACTGTGAATATGCATATATCTTCCCTCATAAATTATTTCTGGAACACATGTTTTAAGTAGGGCAACACATATATATGAACTAGATGGGCTGTAATTGTTTATCTGCAGTTATTTTTTATGAAGTAGCTTGGGTTTGAATCACAGGTATTTTTATTGTGGTGTTCATTACAGCATTAAAGTATTGATTTTGTTCCTCTGATCAATAGATACTGTTTTTAATATAAGGTTTTTTTTGCATAAAGCTAATACCTGTGATGCTGTGTTTGTTGCTATATTGTTCCTACAACAAACATTAGCTGCAGAAGATGAGATAAGGTACCTGTACCCAGCTCCTACCTCTGCCATACCAGAGCTGAAGACATGACCAGGTTTACATTTCCTGCACCTTTTTGCACTGCTTTTGCACAGTTCTACATTTACTGTCTGGCTTTACATGGTCTTCTGTGGGTGTATTTGCACTTTATAAAGCTTGGATAAATGGTCATGTGATCATTACTCATTTGCCCTAATCACTAATAATAGACCTGGCCTAAAATAAAAGGAAAACTAGCATTATGCTAGTTAGTCTACCAAAACACAACGTACATGGTTTTCTTTCTGTCTAGAAATTAAAATGTTAAATATAATGGCTACTTATGAAAAGAATATTTTTAGCATTTCTTCCTCCAATAACCACTGAATACAATTATCAGAAACAAACAGTGAGATGGAAATATTTTCATTTTATAGCCTGAAAAGTCCTCTGAAAACATTGGCTTGTGTTGAAGCATTTCTTAGAATAGTTCTTTAGATCCATCTGTCAAAGGAAGATATTTAAACAGGCATTGTTTATGTATTTATATATTATGGGCCTAAGTTGACAGCTTCCTCTGAAGTACATTTCCTGTGGTTTTCATTGCCCTTCTGAAACATAGATGATACCATGTAGGAACATTGCCTGGTACATTTATTTACTCTTTTTGGTTGATTAAATTCTCCACATCATACTTTCTAGGCTTATGTGCACCAGTATCTAGCAGTACCAACTCCTAAGTGTAATCACATTATCATCACTGGCTCAGAAACCTTGTCATCCCCCTCCATCTTCTGTACTCGCATTTCCCTGCCAAAATTCTGTTTTCCTTCATATTCTCATCAAGTGCTGGTACCGTGTATCTTTCCAGCATTTTTTTGTTCATAGATGGATGCAGCAGCGTGTCGTTACTTTCCTAAAAAGTGCTTGGGCTGGGCAGGATGGGGAGGAAGCTGGAAATTGCTGCCCATCAAAGACCTGCTTCTGTACCGTGGTGCAAGGGAGCATCATGACAGCATCCCTCTGGAGTGGAGCTGCACTATCAGCCCAAGCACATCACCTCACTTGAACTCCTACAGTATATAAAATGGGGAAAGAGGTTTTATTTTATTCAAGAACATCTCCATGAAAGGAGTTTAAAGTCATTTCACTGATTATGAAATCTCTGCCATTAAACACTTACTCAGGCAGAACTGTTAATGGGAAGATCCCCATTACAGCTTGAATATCCTTTCTCATAATAATAATGAAAAACCTGATACATATTATTACATTTTGAATGAAGGCTTCTATGCAGTAGGGTTTTAATGATCTCACTGTTGCCAAGTTTTTCTTTCAACATTCCAGTGGAACATTTTTACCAGACCTATTAGGTAATGCACACAACTTTCAGGCACAAATTCACTATCTCCAATTCAATGCCCTCATGCTGGACCTTGCCAATGTCACAGATGTTATTTTTCCATAAATTCCATCAACCATGGTCTGGAAGCTGTGGGCTTTGTTGTTCTGTTCATCACTGCTTCGTGTGCATTTGTTATAGCTGGTCATTACCCTTTAACAAAAATATTTCTGTTTCTCTTCTTTTTAAATAAAATTTCTGAAACAAATTGTAGAAAGATCCTACTCTGCTGTGGGCCAGTTCTGACCCTTTTGTAAGCATCAGAAACATCTTCAGATTTTAAGATGAGATAATGTGCATTGTCACAACCAGTGAACGAGAAGAATTTTTTTCCCCAAATCTCAGAACAAATCAGTTATACAGACTTTGCATTGCTTACTTCGTGCTGGCTTCTTTCTTACAGGATAGTTCATATTTTGTTAGCTCAAAAGTGGAAGCTTTAAAATTTATGAATCTTTCAAGTGCTACGTTCCATAGGACATTAAGCACTTGATATTTTCCAAAGATTTGAGGCTTCCAGGGCCATAGTAAATATATTTGACTCCAAATCAGTTGCATGGAGGTCTTGCCCTAAGAAAAGACACAAACCTAATCAGTGACTGAAGTCTGGGCTGACACTCCAAACCTCAAATAAATGATTGCCCCAGAGCAATCTCAGTTGGGATGGGAGCCTGAGGGCACATAGAGGCTGCTGTCACTGTTTAAGTCTCCTGCTGCGAATCCTCTGCCAAGGAGCAACCAATTCATCTGTTATAGTGGATCCCTTGGTCATTCCTGTTTTATTGCCTTTCTTTCAGTATTGCTTAAGAAACAGTCCTTTACAAACCAGAAGATTAATGACATCACCTAATTGGTTTTGCTATCCTTAGAGATGATGGGCCAAATTAATCCCTGTTAGAGCTCCATTAATCTTTATGGATTTACACCCAAGATTAATTCATCCCCATGATACTAATCACTTGCTGTGTGGTCTGTGGAAAATCACTTAACTTTGCATGTGGGTTTTCCACCCCAGATGGAAAATGTGGGCAATAATTCTGAGTTCAGTGAAGAGAAATGCTCCAAACACTCCTAGGATTGGTTAAAATGTAAGACAGTTTATAATAAAATGCACATTTTATTTCTGAATGTTAGTTTCAGTTTGCACTTGTATTCTCACTTCTTAGTGAACCTTAGATAGAAACATTTCCCTGTGGGGTTATGAATGTGCCTCATATTTATAACCAAGAAAAGTCTTGGTACTGTAGAGCTTGGTGAGAATTTATGTGCTGATTATCCCAGACCTAGGGTGTCACCGCAGGTTTTACGGAAGTCACACGCTCATACCCAGAGGCAGAATTTGGCCTTTCTCATTTCTGCTCCATTTAGGCCAATTTCTACAGCTGTTCCCCAGTGAGAATCTCACTGAAGATAGCAGGAATTTTGCTTAAGTAAGGATTACAGGATTAATCCCCCTATCTCCAGTCATGTTTACTTTGGCAGTCATTTAGCTTGGAGATTTCCAAAGCTCCCTAGCTTAGGTTCTCTCCATTCTGCTCACAGATACACATCTAACTGCACCTCTCATGGCTTAAAGTAGCAATTGCATTTACCAGGAGGTTTCTATATTTGCAGAACAGTGTTCCGATAATGCCACCAATTAGATAAAATTGGAACTTCTCACATATAATAGAAAAGAAACTACTGATAAGGGTTGCAGCAATTTATTTTAGCTGGGATCCATGCTAGAGGTGAGTAACAAGCAATCCATCAGTCAGATGACAGAAAATACACTTGAGTTTTACAACTCATTCTCTTTGAATAACCCCAGGCAGTATTACTCAACCAGAAAATATCGGTGTTGAAATCTGTTCTTCTCTATTTATGCATATTTAATGTGTTCAATTGTCTGTATTAGCAAACATGGGCATACTATAGCAAAGAATAGTATAATAAAGTAGTTAAAAGGTCAGTTGTTGCTGTCTTTTCTAAAGAGGAAGTATAGAGTAAGATTTAATAATCTTTGTAAAAAAATAAGGTGCAATGTCCAGTAAAGAAATAATTATAGGGTTTGGACATTTATTTGATACAGAAGCTTTGAGCAATATATAAATTGCTTTGTAAGTGCAAGTATTTTTCAGCCATGCATTTTATTTTACAGCCAGTATTAGTCATTTCTTCTTAATTCTATATATATGAAACTGTTTTACCTCCTTACTGGAATTTGAATGGACATGCTAAATATACAGTGAAATCATCGTCAATTATTTATTTGAGTTGGCAAGGAAAAATATTTTTAAAGTTTAATGAAGCCAGCAGTATACACAGTTTCATGTTGCTGAGCAACAATACTGGTGGCCAGCATTTTTAAAGTAAGGGAATACAGTATAATCATGTTGATGCCTCAGGACTCCATTGTACCTCCCACAGTAAAACTCAGGGGAGCAGGATCAAAGGGTGCCTGGGACTGCTTCAGCTCACTGCATTTCTCATGAAGAAGCAGCAGCTTGCAGGTCAGGAGGGGAAGCTTAGGAATAGTCCCCAAATTCCACAGGTCCCAGAAGGAAGGAAGCTCTCACCTCCTTCAGGGCAGAAATGATTGAAGGAGTTGAGTTAAATTGAAAGGGAAGCTTAAGAGGGATGCAGGAAAAAATTGAATGCTCGAGAGTAGTTGATCTGATGATTCTTGGAGTTCAAGGATAAAGAGTCATTAAACTAAGTAAAAGGCAGAACATAAATTTGATTAAAACAAAGGCTTTTGCACAATGCATAACTGACCCATGGGACTATGTCAGAGTGCTACTGAGGCCAAAACCATAAAGGATTCAGAAAATGGCTAGTGCTAATACAAGCCATGAAATCAGCACTAGCTGAAAGATGTAGAAGGTTTTTTTAAAAAGGGAAAAAAATTATTTATATAAATATATCTTCTTGAGTTTGTCTCATATATATATATGTGTGTGTGTATATATATGTGTGAGTACATATATATACACATACATATATATATATGTGTGTGTGTGTAGATATATATATATTTGCTTCCTGGGACTAAATAACTAAAGAGGAAAACTGGGGAGGAAATTCTCCTGAGGACAAGATATTTAATAAATGCCTGTTATGTGGCAAGCTGAAGCCCATCAGGTACTGGGCCAGTCAGAGCAGAGGACTGGGTTAGCCTGGGAATTCTTGCTCATGCAGTGCTCTGTAGGGATGTCTCCCTGCAGGATGGCTCTTGCCTTGGGCTACTGCCTTTTTATTTGGGCCAAATCCCAATTTGGTGGGACGCGGGTCAGTGAGACAGGAGATTTCACACAGGGGCTTCCTGTGGCCTCTGTGGTTTCACAACTGAAAGGAGAAGGCTTTGCACTTGGAAAGGCCATGGAAGTAGCACGCTGACTTGACTGAGTCTGTCCAAACATGACCCTTACTGATAAACGCAGTTCCAGCCACATAGCAGCCCTGTGGAGAACAGAGCAGGATGAAAGGAGCAGAGAAGAGTGCTGCTGTTTCCTTCACCACCAGCTTCTGTTTCCCTCTGATAACAGAGGGGCTGAAAATATGCAGCAACATGGCTCCTTATTTATTAATTGCATTCCCCAATAAAAAAACTGGTGCAAAGCAGCAGCAGATTCTCTTTGATTTGTGTGTATTTTTGAGAAGCGTACTCTGTGCCTACTGGGAATTATGTTTCTGAATGTTTCTTTTTCTGTGCTCTCTGAGTCATATTCCCATCATTCCTATACCTCACAATATTTTCCCATTGCCATAGAGACAGCCTGTGAGGAAAGCACAGCTGAGTAACTTCAGGTTTTTACTGAACCCGAAGTGCCTGCCAGACTGGACCTCTGCTTGAATTTATCTTACATCAAGAAGGTGATATGAAATAAGTAGTGCCTTTTCTTTTTGAGAGCTTCATAGTTCCTTTCAAAACAGAGATGATATTGTCACCTGTCTGATCTAAAACCCCTCTGATCTTAAATCTTCTGAGCAGGCCTGAGTCTGTAAGCAGCAGTGACTCCACACCTGAATTCTCAGAGAGCAGCTAAACAAATTGAATTGCAATAGTAAAGCCTGTACTGCTTGCTTGCATTTGTGCGTGTCCTCCTCTCCCCTTCCATTGAATTCCTTAATCTTAGAAAGAGTTTGGACTAAATCCGTGTTTCTGAACACCTCCCTCTGTTGGACACAGATCCAAATGCCACAGCTTTCTCAAATGTCACACTGTGATACCCAGGCAGAATGGCTAACCTGAGTTTTGTAAGTGAGAAGATATTATTTTAAACGTTGTGGTTTAGATTCAGAAATATATAAAAGATTAATATATTTTATTGTTTTAAAGGTGCGTCTTAGATAATGTAAAAGCCAAATTTCTCTTGTAGAAGCTACTTCTGTTAGCACTGTGAAGGGCAAGTACAGGAAATAGGTTGTCTAGCCTTCGAGGTTAATGATCATTTTGAGTGCCTTCACAGGAGATTGTGCCACTAAGAAATAAATCATATTAGATCTTCACTCTTTATAAGGGAAAGGGAGGACAGAATGACTTTATGTGTAGGTGTGTGTGAATGCAGACAAAAGAGATGCATAAATGCCTTTCATCTCATACAAGGGAATAATATAAACACATCCAACATTCAATTCTGTCCATAGCAGTACTTTGTGATATGAAGACATATATAGGCTGAACTCACTTTAAAATATTTTCAGATCTGCAGATTACAGATGCTCAGGAGCATCAAAAGCCATGACAGCTCTCCTTTCCATAGGTGTACGTTTGTCTGCTGAATAGCAAATAGTGGTTTTCAACTGAAAACAAATACTTCAGTCAGTGTGAATTGCCTTTCGACTTCATCAGCTTGTCCATACAAGCATTATAGGAGTGGATACAAAAAAGTGAACAGAGTAGAAAAATGAAATCCCAGGCATCCCACACACTGTCTAGGAAGCAGACAGTGAGGACACCTCAGTCCTAATGCCTGGTCAGGCTTTTGGCATTTCACTGTTACAACTGTGATAGTGATTTTTTGCCAAGTTTTGACTTTGCTTTGTACCCACAAGAGTGAAAGAGGCATTAGCTCATTTTATAACAAGCACTTAGTGCACTGTGATTGCTTCATGTGGACCTGACCTGACACACACCAGTGGCTGTGAGAAGAAAGGCTGATTCTCCATCACTAGCCCCCAGAATAGTAGCATCATACATGAGTACTCAGTAAAGTGACTTGTTTTTTGGTATATCAACTTTATTTTCTGGTGTGATGTTAACTAAACTGTTTTCTTCATCACCTGCTCTTGGAGGTGGTAGGAATATATTACTAATGACTTAAATGGGGAAAAACTGATCTCCTCAGAACACACACACACACAAAATGGGACAATATTGTAATTTATATTCCAGCTTCCTAGCAACTGAAAGAGAATTTTCAAAGTGAATTGGAGTTATTTGAGGCACATCAGTCAATTACTTGTGAACCCATGTGAGGAGAGCAACAGCAAAGTGCCCACAGAAATTGGCCTGGAGCTACTTTTCCCCAGAAAGCTTAAGGGGTTAGGCAGTAACTCTCAGGAAACCTAGGCTGGAAAAGACCTTGAGAGTTCATGTAGTCAGTCTGACCCAAAGCAGGACCAGCTATGTCACATCAAACAGGACATACAGCTCCCTGGAATGATTTCACAGGAGCTGTTACTTTCCTAGGCAACTTACCCCAGTGCTTTATTGCTCTTACAAATAGGAAAAGTTTTTTATTCTAATATCTAACCTGAATGAGAATCTTTGTTGATATTATTTTAACTGGACCTAATGTTCCAGCTGAAGCATTACTAGTGCTGAGTAGGGTGGGCGGATTTCTTCATACATTTTCAGGATTATTTATCCACTGTATTGTATTGCTTGCCTTTTCCACTCTGCATAGCACAGCTGCATGTTTGGTTTGTGGTCTACCCCCAGTCAAGCTATTTCCTAACTGGTTATTACCCACCTTCCAGCAGATAATTCCTGTCTAAATGTAGCCCCTGGTACTGGTCCTTAGTACATTTTATCTTGCTTTTACAGATAATTCCTTCAAGCTGACAAGGTCTTTTAAAAAATTTGATCTGCCTGTTGATGAGTATACTTGCAGAGCTCTCAAACTGTGACCAGCACATTTATTGAGTATGTCTTCCGCTTCCTTTTTCGGCCACTAATGAAAATGTGGACTGTGGTGGGGTGGAAGATGTGCAGACTCATATTTCATACCTTTTTCCATTTTTTGTCACTGTTTAGGTATGGTTATCTCAACAGTCCTACACCTGTCTGAATGGGTGTAGCAGGGTCAGCAAGGCTGTGTTTCCTCATTTGCTTCTAGGAGTGTCATGAGCGTGCAGAAAGCCTTATGGAAGCTGAGCTACATGACACAAATTCCCTTTCCCCCATCCACAGCACAATACAGGCATGGGAAGAACTAAGCTGGTTTGACAGACTTTGTTCTTACAATGAAAGCTGAATGCTACCCACTTCCCTTTTATTACCTAGGCACTCATGACATGTATGTCTAAAAAATCCTAAGTTTTGGAGCAGAAATTTAATTTAATTTAATCAACTGAACAATAATCTCCTACTCTTTTTTTCTCCAATTTAAAATACAGGTCCCATGCTTTCCTACTTCTGATCCTCTGAAACATTAAACATCCAGTCACTCAGAGACTGAATCAGTCTGCCCTTTAAGCATCATAGGATGGTTAGCTAATTTAAAATAAAACATTGATTGCAGTACAGCTAAGAGATGGATCAAACTGCATAACTAATTGATCTTAGTAACTACCACCTATTTGCTAGATTAATTTTCAGCTGGAGCAGTTCCCCATCCAGATCTCTGCACGCCCTTACAAATCACTGTGACTGAGGGATGAAGGAAGGCAGTGAGGAGGTGGGAATGGAGGTGTAACTACATTTTTCAGCAACAGCATTGTCTTAACACGTTTGTTGAAATACAGCTTTAATGAAGACAGAAACAAAAAAGTCATCAATCACTTGTGCTTTCCTCATGTCATCTGTCTTTAGTTGCCTTGCACCCCTGAGTACTGGACCAGCACTCTCGTGGCCTCCTTCCTATGCACTTGTAGCATGACATCTTGTAACCTCACTGTCCCTGCTCAGATCTTATTTTGTGGATTTTTCTTCCTGATTTTACATGAACATACTTCTGCCATTCATCTATACTTATCCTGGATTGTTCAATCCCTTTCCACACACTTTCCTCTGGTCAGGTCAGAAAGGGGCTTGTGATGAAGCCAGGAGCTTTATTACTACATTTCCTCTCCTTCCCCTGCACTGGCAGAACTTGAGTTTCTGAGTTCCATGGAAAAACATGCAGAGATGGAAAAACTCTGGGTTTCAGTCTTCATATACCATAATTCCTAATTTCACATGGAAGGAAATGGAGAATGAATGACAGAGCACACACTCTTCATCAGACAAAAGAAAAAACTAAAAAATGCTAAATCATATCAAGACTTTCCCTTAATTGTACTGCTTGAATATGAGGTAACTCCAAGCAGGACGTAGCTGACAGAGGACATGAGCAAAGAGAAAATTACGTTTTTTTCTCCGGCCCTTCAGCAGTTCTGATCTGCTCAGCAGAGCTGAATGTAAACAGATATTTTGTGCTGCTTCTGTCCTCTAATTGCATCATTTTCCACAAGTTCACATCTACAACAGCTGAAAATCATGAGTCACATGTATTCTTTTCCAGCATAAAGTATTATTTACTCCTTACTCTTGGATGGTCATCAAAAGATATTTAATGTCATTTATGAAGCTGGAAAAATGTCCCTTACCAGAGTCTCATGTGGGTTTTCCTCTAAAATATCTTACTTATCTGAAATGAATGCCATCAACTTCTTTGAAATGTCTTTATTTTCTTAATTTGTCATAAAATACTAAATTGCATCAGTATTGCAAAACTTTTTCCCCCGCTGAAATGACTGCTGAATACAAAAAATATCCACTGATGTCTTGAAATAAAAGATATTATGCACGTTTAAATCTGACAAATCTGGATCCAGAGTTTTGACTTTGCCAAAGGACTATTTAGTTGAATGGAGTCTCTGATGAACATTAAGCAGCTAGGTTATTTGTAATTATTTCTGTGTGTAGTGCCACAAAGCTATATAACACTTTTTCTAATAAATAAAAAGGAATGAAACCAAGAATTCAGCTGAAGCTGATGGTGCTCTGTGAGGTTACACATGAAGAGTTGGCCCTCGACCTATTCTACCCATCCCTTAATTTAGGGAAACTCATTCACCTTAACATGGGAATCTTTGTCTGAAAGGATAGTTTGGGCAAAAGATGAAAAATTCTTCAGTGCAAGATTTCATGGCCAACACATTCATTAAACAGCTACTGATATGCAAAAGAGCTGTTTAAGAGGAAGAATGCAAAGGAAAAGGAAGCAGACCCCTGCATAACAGGATTGCAGGCTGATGTTTAGAGCAAGATCTTAGTTTGGACTGCATGGTGGTCACAGAGTGTCCCTTGGCAACTCCCAGCCCTTCATCAGCCAGCGCACACTGCAGGGATTTTATGTTCCTAATGGTCTCGTTCATGGCTGCATTTGCTTGTATAATTTTTGGCACAAAATACATTTTTTTCTTTTGAGATTGATTCTATTCTTTATTCCAGCATTTATGCTGTCAGAAAGTGGAGGGACAGTGAGGGGTTATCTGGCATCAAAAAGTTGAAAAGTCTTCTTGCTCTTTTTTTCTTGAATTATGACTGCTAATGACAAAATCCGTTTAGTTTTTCTTCTTTCACTTATCTGAAGCTCTGGTTTTCTCTTGCCTCTTTGAAAGCTTGAGAGAGAAATGTCAGGTGGTGAAATACTTAAGAATTAAAGGGCTGCATCAGGAAACATTTTTCAAATTAGGTAACTTGGTATCTGAAACAAACGTACGATTGTTCTTCATGCTTAGATGGCTGGCAGCCAGGCGGCAGGGCCTCGGCTGTCTCTCAGGGCTTCATTCAGACACTGTCATTATTGCCCCTATTACTTTTTCCTCCATCCAGGACTCTCTTGAATGCCACCACCAAAGAGAAGAATGCCACGCATGGCTTACCCTGAGGAGGATTAGTAATTCTACACCTTGCACTGGCTGGCAGAGGTGTTTTAAGAACAACCAGAATTCTTTCTCCAAAAGCCAAATATTTCATTACTGTATGGACCTGATCCTGCCATGTAAACCCTAATGCCTATTCAATGAAGGCTTCTTTGGTTCAACCACTTCCTTTTTTGCATTTTATTTCCTACATTTTATATGTTCCAAGGAATTCAAAAGTGAAATTTATCTAAATTTCTGGATGTACTTGCTATAAACCTGCAGACAGAAATTACTTCAAAAAAACACATTTAACACAAAATTGCTTTGATCACATTGTGGGCCTTGGGTGATTGCACAGACTAGAACAAAAAAAAAATCCTTCCAAGGCAAATTCTGTTCCAAAGTAAATAAAAAAGTTTAATTCAGAACTATAGTTACCCACAAAAATAAAAGCTACAGCCCATGCTGGAAATCAGTGTAAAGAAATGTCTAAAATTGTAGGAAAGGATTATTTCCTATTGCTTTTTTCTCCAGCCAGCCAAGTTTAGATTAGCTGATGGTTTAACTCTTTCCTTCCATCCCCAGGCTGTGTCTTGAGATCTTGAACTGGGAAAGCAGAAATAAGCTGAGGCAGCAAAAGCAGTGGAGGGATGAAGATCACGATGTAGGTGGTCTTGGGCTCTGTAAGATATCAAAGGAACCTGCAAGTATAGTGGACTGAAATTCCTGCCTAGCCCTTGTAGGTCACACTGCAATCCACTCTCCTGTTCCTCCACCCACTCAAGGAAAGCTCATGGAAATTCAATGAGTTTGAACCAGTCGAGCTGGTATTGACCCCTGCAGAAATAACCCACACCACACAAACGAAATACTGTCTTCTTCCTTCCCCTACTTATTTTGGCATAATTAATATTGTATTTGGTAAAAGATACAGGGGGATGGATAAGCAAAACTTGAAGTTAAGTTAGTTGAAGTGGCAAACAGGCTTATGTGATGACAGGAGTTAAGATTACAGGTAAACTCTTTGCAGCTACTTCCTATGGCTTGTTTAATAGCACAAATTAGTTTTTCCAATAAATCACTCACTAAAAGCAAGCATAACATATGAAATCACTAGAAGAAATACAGTATTTTTTCCAGCTATCTCTCAGAAGATATTTGCCATCCTTAATTTTCTGTATCTGGGCAAATTTCCAGTAACATAACTGCAAATGTAGAAAGGGCCATAAATGAGATTGTCTAGCCCCTTCTAACATTAATATATTGAACCAACATGGTGTTTTGCCTTACTGATACATTTTTATGTGTGCTTTGTAGTTTATGTGGCTGACAGTAAATTCTCCTGGTACGCATCAGTTCCTGTGAGATGCCCTTGATTGTGCTGGATCCCAAAAGCAATGAAACAGTGACATGGGAATGTGGGAAATTTGGGATATCAGGCCTGGTAAAGCACAAGTTTAAACCACCATCCTGCTGATCAGGGAATATAAAAAAGAGTGCTGAGATCCTTCGCTCCATCACAGGCACTGTGGGTACCTGCGGAGGAGAGCAACTTCTTCCTCACAGTGCAGCTGATGTACCCTTTGGACATATATCCTGTTTGGTACTTCCAGGTTTTACATGTTCCTGTGAATTGTTACAGTCCAGTTAAAATTCTCATTCTAAAAAAGTGAACAGAATGGGTACTGCAGAACCACTTTGTTAAAAAATAGCAATTTTTGTGTACACCTTGAATTATCAACTTGCTATGCTGTTATTTAAATATAATTTAAAAGGAATATATCTACATTATAGCTTGCTCTAGTCTCATTCTTCTCTAATATAATTCAGAAGGCATAGATTTATGTAGCTGTGGCTTTGTAGAACCAAGATATTAAATTTTAACAAACTATTATTTGAATATATGCATAAAATAGATCTCTGGAACATATACTGTCACAGTAACATCTTTATAATCATAGCATAGAAATTAAAACAAAACAAATCACTTTTTTATACTGGCTGAAAGTATTTCCAAATACCTCCATTCCTGGGGCTGCCTGAGGTTCCAGTGGATGCAGGAAAGGTCCTTCTGCTGGGAGGGAATTCCCCCTGGGGAATGACACAAACCTGTAGGGATGATCCTGTGCCCTGAACGGTGAACTGGTGAACCTGTGCCAAAGCTATTGCACCTGAAACCAGAGATGCCCCTCTCACAGGAGGGCACATAGATATCAAAGAGCTCTGCTAGTAGAAGCTTTCAGCCTCTATTGAGGGCTGAAATAACCAAAAATAGGGTTGCAGAACTGAGTTAGAATTGAAAACTTCTAAGGAGTAATTTTGAAGAGTGGATGGATCATTTTGTGTCATGCCATCCATCATTGCGCCTCTTCACATCAATCTCACAAGTATTAATATCTCAGAAATGCTGTTCCCATCTGCAGATTGCAATGGAATATGGAACAGGAGTTTCATTCCTGTGTACCTGTAGTATATTTTGCTTCTCATCAGTTTCAAATCACAATGTCACAGCTGTGGATGTAGTAAGTCTGCACTCGGCCATTACATGCATTGATGTGCATTGAACTCAGAGTGTTAGGGGGCCTTGCAAAAATAAGAGTATTTCTACTGCAGTCACTGTGCTTGAAAGCATTTCATAACAAACCATATGAGTAGTATCTTCAGTGTTTACAGGCAGGGTGTTCTCAGTAGACTCATATTGCAGTTAGTGCAATAACTGATAGTTATTCTGGTTTGATTCTGTCACAGACTTCCCAGCATGACTTCGGCTGTGTCATGTTTTTCTTCCCATTTTCCAAATAAGCAAATAAAGCCAACATTTATTTCGAAAAGGTGATGCAAGTCTGAAAGCATCAGTGTTTGCTGAGCAGCCTCCCATCTTTGAATAGGAAGAGTCAGAGATGTGGAAAGCATTATTCTTTTCATCTTCAAAGTCTTCTCTTTGTATTTACAAATTAACCAATCTGCAAAGCAATATTTCTTTTTTCCTGGGCAGTATGATTAAGACTATTGTTATTAATTATAGAGAAACTTCCGTAATTCAAATATATGTAGTTCAAAACAACATGATATATACAGACATATTGCAACATATTTTCATTTGGATTGTTAAACCTGCACAGATTTGATGGTTTCATCCTACATTTGTTATACTGTATTTTTAATGCGCTCAGACTGTGCTGGTATAATGGTGATACTCCTCTTATACCCCATCTTTCCCACATGCATGAAGTCTGCTTTGTAGTGACATTCATGAAGCTCCCTGCTGTGGCTGAAACACTGGAGTCCTGCTACTTAGAATGAATGATTATTCCAGTGGTTGAAGGTTTCTCACAAAAGAGACTGGGCAGCAAGGCACTTCTTCCTTTTCTACACCACACTAGGAAAGGAAATCCTTATTTGAGCCTATGGTGGTATCCTGACAGCCAATACCTGGAGATAGTCTTAGCAATGAGAAAAAGGCACTTCTGAAGAATGAAGACAATTTATTCACTGCATGAAATTCTCTTTAAAAACCCAAACATTCCTGCTGCTTTCTGAATAGAAAGGGTAAACAAATAAACAAATAAAAAAAAAATCAGTATAAATCAGGATTTCATCAGATTTTAGGAAGCCAAATCCAAAATTTAACCCCAGAGCCTCTCTCTGCTAAGTGCTGATCTCATCCTGCTAGTGCCTAAACCAGGCATCGGCTCTTCCTTCCCCAGGGCTCCTGCTGTGTGCAGCTTGCTCCTGCTGCTCCTGCTGCTGCTGCTGCTGCTGCTGCTGCTGCTGGGCATTGTGCTGCTCAGCCCAGGCGCCCAGCTTCTGTCAAAGCACTGTGTCCTCCAACACTGAGGCAGGGCACTGTGCCTGTGCTCTGATGCCAGCTTTCTGACCATCTAACTCTCAGTGCTGGTGATGAACAGCTGGAAAAGATGCCCATTCCTTCTGTTTTGAATGAGATGATTCAGGGAGAAACACACTTGTGTTTTGGATTGCAGTCTGGGCCCAGGCACCAAATGTTGCAGTGCTTCAGCTTTTTAATGGCTGAAACTTCTGATTCACAGAGGAAAAGCAAATCTTGAACAAACAAAAGCTTCCAGGCTCAAGCAGAGACCAACTGCTGCATTAAGTAAGATTGTGTATGGTGAAACGGACTCTTACATGTTAAATGGAAACACAGTGAGCTACAGAAATGAGCTCAGCTCCCTTTGATCATGCTGCAGTAGATGTGACCTATCAAATGATTGCTAAAGAGCTTGAGGGGATCTTCAAAAGTTAGTCATGGTAAAATAGATACTATAATTATATCCACTGATAAATTTTAGCAAAACCAGCACATTTGCTGATGGTGTTAGATGCTTTGCCTGATGAAGATTTTTCCAGTTACAATGTATGTTCAATGTGCCCAGCAGCCATCCAAGCTTCCCTGATCTGTTCAGCAGACAGGCTTTGCACTGACCTGGAAGAAGAGCCCTCCAGCCTCTGTGGTGAACTGAGCCTTCACCTCCTGTAAACTCTGCACAGGAGGGCTCACTGCACCTGATAGCATCAGCAGCTCTGCACAGCGGGCTTTGCCACTGACAGCCAAATCACAGCGTCCTTCCCTTAGCAAGTGCCATCACCTCATCCCCCACACAAGCCCGCTGGAAGCAGTGGCATCCAGCACAGACCCAGGGGGCGGCTATGAAGGGCAGACTGTCCAAGCTACCACACATGGTGAAAGCAGCTTGATCCTATTTTCAGGAAGGGATATGTGAAACATCAAAATTATCAGGAGTTGGACACTGATGATCCTAGTGAACCGCTCCCAACTCAGAATATTCTATGATTCTGTGATATTTGGACTACAGCCTGTAACAGGGAGTGAAAGCAAGTCTTTCTTGTCCTAAAATTGGAGTATATTTATTCCTGAAAATTCAGCACGGGATGGGTGAAAGCTTTTTTGTTCTCACTTAGCTAATAATCATTTGCATTACACTACTCAAGACAAACAAAACTTAAATAATTAGTTATAAAATACAACTTTCAAAAATGTAACATCATACCGTTTCTGACTGCCAGCAGTCAGTGTGCACAAATGTACAGCAACAAATCCTCTCCAGATATACCAGCCCCACTGTACTGCTAAGGATGCCACATTCCCATCTATATGGTTTCACACTTACCAAAGAACTGGCTTTGAACTGTACAAACGATGAAGGTTACAGTATACTGAAAAATGGTCAATTAAAAGTGTTTTTGTTGTTTCACCATACCAGAAGAATTCCCAGAGGCACATCAGTGCATCCTTCTAATCCATTGTCCCATTGTTCCCACAGCCAGACAGAATTTCTTTTTCATTTTGCACCTTGTGGTGCAGTTTAGTGTAATGAGATTGTAACATGTCTCAAAATCATTAAGTTATGAAAGTGTTTCCCTTTTCTAACCCTTGCCCTTAGAGTATAATGGCACCGTAACAGCATCTGGAGACTGGAGCTGAGGACCATTTTCTGTCACTTCTCTGAGGCTGATTTGCAGCACGCTGAGCTGAAAGGCCTCACAGACACCTTCACACTAATTTCAGTGGGTAATCTATAGTAAGGTTTTATATGTTGTATCTCTCTTTAAGGATGGATTAGATTTGAGTTTCTAAGAGACTTTTAATTTCTACTCTCTGAAATGGAGCTGCATTGCCTATTTCTGGCCTTTATCCTACTTTGGCAAATCTCATAAAAGTTACTGGGCATTTACTTCTCTTATCTTTGTAGCACTCTCACTGACAACACAGTTTTTACTACAAACATAATACTTTTAGATAGCATAGGTTTCATATATTTATTTTTCAAAACCTGCACATCTGAAGGAGGTATAGGTTATTGACACCTTATGGCGAGCACACCTTTTGCCTCAAGATGGTGGAAAATGAGCATATTAAAACACTTCTCAACCTCAAAAATAATAACCAAATTATAGCAATAATGTTTTAACATGAAAGAAATTCTTAGTCAAAATTTTTACTGAAAATGAGCTTCATTTTTCTATTGTTGCAACTCATCTGCCAAAAATTCCATACATGTCTTTCTGTGTGTGTACAATGTTTTAGAATAATATAGGACGTCTGAAATGTTCGATGGCTTATGAATGAAAAGGTCATGAGAAAACCTAAGGGCTCTGTGTTAATTTTAAGGATGAGAAAGAATCATGACTCATTTAAAACACTGAGAAAACCTATATGCTTTTGTATTTTTGAAGTAATTTTCTATTATTTTTTGATCTCTGGGTTTGGGGTTTTTTAAATATTTAATTAAAGTACCACAATTTTTCTGTTATTTATAGCCCACAGCTATAAAGTGCAGTCGTTTTTGTCTG
The DNA here is from genome assembly GCF_009650955.1 of Corvus moneduloides. Taxonomy (NCBI): domain Eukaryota; kingdom Metazoa; phylum Chordata; class Aves; order Passeriformes; family Corvidae; genus Corvus; species Corvus moneduloides. Next base: position 12,205,477 of record NC_045481.1, on the reverse strand, counting down.
ATACAAGTTAAGCACATCAGGCTGAGTAAGTACTTGTGCTGGAGATGACTTCAACTCTACCAATATTGGCACTGGCAATTCAGGAGGGAGCACTTTTCACTCCACTTTAACATGGAACTGATATCTCTGCCTAATTTTATAGCATACTTTTGTGTTAGCACTGCCATGTTTTAGTGGTTGGTGAAAAGACTCACATATACCAAACTCACACCCATAAATGGATCCACATGATGGAACTGCCCTGCAAAAAGCTCCTGAAAGGACTGAGGCCTGAAGACATGATGTGTTAAGTGCCTCGGCATTTTTCAAGATGAAAGGTGCTATAGATATGCAATGTGCTATTTCCCTTGTACCCCTCGAGGAGCTTGAAATAAAAATATATTTCAGTCACTGGATACTTCAACATCCCTTAGCACAGAAATTGAAGCCCAAAATGTATCAAATAACTTTTCAATATTACTAGCCACCAGTTTTGGACCATTACCTTTGTCTCACCACGAATGGACATTATGAACATACCTAGATAAAATATGTAAAACAGTTAAAGCTATTTTAGTATCCTATATTGGGAAAGCGTATCACTCTTCAAACTACATAGTTTAAACTATATAAAACAGCATAAGGAATAAAAGTGTGTATAATTCTTTTTGGTTTTGTAAGAGAGTATCAATTACAATGTTATCGTGACAGCTCCACACTGTAGCCAGGAGAATCGCCATTGAAATCAGTGGAGGGCAGAAGGTGCAATTACAGGCATGCTGTTGCTTCAGTGGAAGAAACGAGAGGAGCCTCAGATAAGGCAGCCGAGGGATGCTGAGGCTGTGTGCGCGGGGCTCCCCGGCTGCACAGCTGCCACCGCAAAACCCCTGCCCCGCATTCAGGGACGCTCCGGCCCTAACTGTGTCCGTGGCCGTACTCCGGGTTAACTCCGGGGTCACCGGCGGGCACATCCCGCCGCAGGGCAGGGCGGTGTCTCTGCTCCACCTCGGCCCGATCGGGACACCCGGTGGTGCCGGGACACCCGGTGGTGCCGGGCCCCGCGGTCAGGCGGCCGCAGAGCCCCGGGCGCGGCAGCGGGACCGGGGCTCGCCCTTCTCTCAGCCGCGGCCCGCTGCCGGCGGGGCTGCTGAGGAGAGATGGCCGCGCCGCCGAAAGACGCGGCTCCTCGCTCGCCCTGCCGCCCCGGGGTCCCCCCCGGGCCCCGCCGTGACGGCGGCCGCCCCGCCCCGGCCCGCCCCGGCCCGCCCCGCGGGTCTCCCCCCCGCGCCTCGGCGGCGGAGCGGAGCGGAGCGGCCGCCGCCCCAGCCGCGGCGGAGTGAATGGGTTGCCATGGCAACTGAGTGAGGCAGGCAGCGAGGCCGCCGCGGCCCCAGCCGCCTCCGCTCCGCAGCGTGTGGGCGAGCAGGCAGCGGGCGGCCGCCGGGACAGCCGAGGGGACGCCGGGAGCGCAGCGGCAGGATGGAGGACGGCTTCTCCAGCTACAGCAGCCTCTACGACACCTCCTCGCTGCTCCAGTTCTGCAACGGTAAGGGCGGGGGCGGCCCCCGGCGAGCAGCGGGGTCCCGGCGCTCCGGCGGGGCGGAGGCGGAGGCCGGCGCGGGGAAGGCAGCGCCGGGAGCGGGCCTGGTCCAGGCTGCCGGCGGCGTCTTTGCCGCCCAGGGCCGCCCGGCTCCGCAGCGCAACTCGGGGAGAGCAGGAGGGAGGAAACTTCACCCCCTTCAGCCTCCCCCGTTATACGGCGGGAAACCTGCCAGTCCTCGGGGCGCCTCTGCGAGTAACTTCTGAACCTCCTTCATGGGAATATGCTGAGATACGTGTGCGTATGTGGATGGTGTAGATGTCTGTGTGCATCTTTCCCTAAGGCAGATCTGGTAGCTCAAGCGGTCACCCACCGCTGCTTGTCTCCGTTACGCGTATGCCAACGTACACACACACATACACATATATATATAAAAATATATATATGTATAAGACCTGTATTTATATACATGTGTAGGGCCGAGCTGCCCGTGACCCCGGGGGGCGCAGTGGGACACCGCCGGCGAGGACAGGTGTCCTTCAGCCCCTGCCCGTCCCCCGCTCCCAGAGCCCACCCGGCGCCTCTCTGCACCAGCGAAGGGTGGTGTTGAGGTGTGAGATGCCTGTGTGGAGTTACGGGAGTTGGCCTTCAGTTACCGATTTTTCTTTCTGCTGTGTTTTAAGGTAGGGGTTATTGGGGCGGTGGCGTCATCACCAGGGTGGCAGCATGGCAGGGCAGCTGCCAGGTTGCAGTGATGCGTAGTAAAAAAGGAAGGAAGTGAGGAACTGCAAGTATCCTCACAGGCAGTATTGGAGATTGGCCTGCGTAGTACTTGGGATTATTCAACTAGCTGATGTTTCCCTTGGGGGGAAATAAATCAGCTATTCTAAATGTTACAGAGAGTTCTTCATGGTAAACTATAATCTCAAAATACCTTATTTTGATTGGAGTTACTGCTTTCTAGCAGCAAAATTGTGAGCATTCATAATCCCATATTTCATATTTGTGGATCTCTTCCTCCACATTTTAGTAGTGGTCTTGCTTTCTACTGCTGTCTGAACAGCTGGAGTCAGGTTTATATGAAATTGCTTCATGACAGCAACTGCATCAGACATAGCTGCCTCTCTCTTTGAAAGATACGAAGATGATAAATTTCACATTATTTTCTTTGTGGTGTGGTGCAAGAAATGGACAGGGTTGCAGAAAAGTCTTATGTGTGTGGACCTGGAGACTGAGGGAGCAGTTTTTTCAGGGCAGCAGGAGTTCTGTGTGTGGGCTGTGCATTGTGCGGTGACGCCGTATTTTTGAGCTCTTCAGGAGAGAAAACTATGAGTATGTACGGGGGTTGTACGCTAATAGCAGATGCCTGTTTTGCCTAAACTTAATAAATATTTCATTGTAAGTGTTTTTAATAAGGAAACACACAGCAATGTATTTCAAAGTTTATAGTCTAATCCATTTATAAGCAAGCTGTCTTCCTATCAAAATCCCTGGGCTTTGCTTTTACAGTGATCATGATAGTAGCCTGCGCGTGGGAGCAGAAGGAGTAGCATCATTTTCTGAATAGTTTGAAAAAGCAGAGTAGCTTACTCCAGAGCACTGTCCCTTGTGTTGATTTAGTAATTCTGAGCACCTATTACACTTGATGGAAATAAGCCATATGTACTTATACTGTACAAAGGTTTTAAAATCTTAGTTAATCCTTAAGTATTATGTTCTAGAATGTGTTTCTGATGAAATCACTTGCTTAGCTGTTGTCTCATTGTAAATAGTGAGCTCAAGGGCTGTTGTAAGTTTGTATTATTCTGTGCTTATAAAAGAAAGTGGTTGAATTCAGAAGCCCTTCCTTTTACGAGTTAGCATTTAGTGAGACTATATTAAATGAGATGAGGAATAGATAGTCAGGCCTTTGAGTACAGCCTTGAGGTGATCAGGTATTTCACACATGACCCATGAGGAAGAACATATAAATAGAGGATGCTAGTGAGGGCTTTGAGGTTGAAAAGTGGTAAAGAAAAGTGGAAAGCTCTTGCAAGTATAATGAGCAGTATGAAAAATGATGTGAAGTTGGGAGTGGGGCAGACATATAGAAGAAACCAAACGAAGCAAGCAAGTGGTAGAGATATGAAAGACAATATGATTTTAGTGTATGGTAAAGTGAAGTATAGAAATGGCTGGTAAGCACTCAAAGTGATCATTGCTGAATGCTGTAAAGGTTTCAGTTCTGAACAGGATTAATTTTAGTTGTAGAAGGAAAGACACGATGGAATTTTCTGGTGCTCTCAAAGAGAAGAAATTATAAAGAGACTGCCCGTATGTATCATTTTGAAAGATCAGGATGCAAAGGTTGTGCTCCTGAAACAGTATCTTGGATCACCTGTAGGGTAGCAACTAAGGTCTAGCCTGAGCCAAGAATGGCTGCAGCTTCTCCCACTACTCAGTACATTCTAGTTTTTGGAATATAGTGGGAGCCCAAGAGGGGATTGGGAGGGAGGGAGCAGTAGTGAACAGGAGGCTGTGATGGGAATGAGAGAGCAGGATCTCGGCTGGTGGAGGACCTGGTCAGGGAGAGAAAAGTTAATATGAGAGCAGATTTGCCCCAAACTTGCCCCCGGCAACAAGGGCCCTGGGTTCAGGAGAAGAATTTGGGTCTTCACTCATATGCAGATTTAGTTTGCATGATTATTTAGTAATGTGTTTTTATGGCTTGCGATGTGTAAAAAATAAGGTAAATGGAGAAGGAAGAGAGAGAAGAAAGAGGTGAGGAAAATATGTTAGTTTTGAGCTGCATGTCTAAAATCTAGGGCGGATATTTAGCACAGCTAGTTCAAAGACACCTACTTTCTTCAAACTCTGTTTTACAGAACAGTAAAGGTACAGTTGGCATTTGAGAAACACTGTGTTAATGAACACAAGTGTCAGTCTGAGATAACATCAAAGCAAGAAATACAAACTTCCGATGTGATATTAGGCAAGTTATTTCATTCTTGATGCCTGAGTTTCCTTAGTTGTAAACTCAGCAGAAAGTACATGCCTGCTTTTGAGGAGTTGATCACATTTATTGATTTGTTTGGTATCTCCCTCTTCAGTTTCAGAGGACAGTCCTCAGATGCACAAAGTGTTTTGCTAGTTGCTCTGCCTGTTCTGTTTGTTTGTTTATTTTTAAGAAAGACACTAAAATAACTCCTCTTAATGCCCAAGGACAATTCTTGACTTACATCTCACTTTCTAGGTAATGAAGGACTCTGTTGGTTTATTTTGTAGGTTGTAAAGTAAAGCTTAGATAATATTAACTGTGCCTGGTTATAGATACCTTCCTTGGTATTGAAGTTACTTTTAGGTAGAAAGCCAGTGTGTTTATCCACAGTCAATCAGGTTGTTAGTCATGTGTTATTTAAGCTGAAGGTAAAAGTGGAAGGATACTGATAAGGCAAGATAGTGTTGAGGTTTTTAGCATCTGCTTAAAAACTGATGGAAAGAACCATGCTGGACATGAAACGCTACCAAACCAGACACATACTGGAATTAGAGATAGCACTCATCTTGCCTCCAGCTGATTTGCTAAACTGCAGGTGTGATCAGTACTGATTATAGCCAGGTTGGAAAGACCCGTAGGGTGTGGGCAGAGTTTTGTGGGTCCTCTGACCACAAATCCCTATCTATCTATTCTCTCTTTATTTATGCAGCCTTCACCACAGTAATTGCTGTGTGCAGGATTATTAGGTATGTGGAATGTAAAAGGTGAAATCTGGGTTTCCTGCAAAATGCCTCTTTAGACTTAAAGATGGAAGTGAGACTTTATGATTTCCTTGGAACTTGTAGCATCTTTTAAATGTCCTTCATGTGGCTCCTGGGAAAATCGTAGCTGTCAAGTGGCCATTCCTGCAACCACAGTTCCCTTTTTTTGACAGAAACTTCAGCTTTAGTATATCTGGGTAAAGCAGTAAAAAAAAGTGTGAAACATTATTTCTTAATGAAATTGATATATTTGGCAAGGGATTCCATAATAATAATTATGGTTCTATTTATTAGATTACCTGAAGTGTAATTGTTAGAAAAATTGTAACTGTAAAAAAAATTTAGATAAAAATTCAAATTGATACAAACTATACTATAAGTTATTTTTTAAAAAGAGCAGAATCACAGAATATTCTGAGTTAGAAGGGACCCACAAGGATTATTGATCATCCAACTCTTAGCCCTGCACAGCACCATCCCCAAGAGTCACACCATGTGCCTGTGAGCATTGTTCAGATGCTTCTTGAACTCTGTCAGGCTCGGGGCTGTGACCACTTCCTGGGGAGGCTGTTCCAGTGCCCAACCACCCTCTGGGTGAAGAACTTTTTCCTGATATCCAACCTAAACTTCCCTTGACACAACTTCTGGCTATGCCCTCTGGTTCTGACACTGGTCACTGCAGTGGCTGCCCTTTCTCTTCCCCTCACGAGGAAGTCATAGACTGTGATGAGGTCTCCTCTTAATCTCCGTACCTCTTAAAAAAGTAATGGTTCCTTTTGGCTCCCTCCCCCCAAAATAACTAAATCATAATATTAAGATTTTTGACAGATAATAGCTTTGATAGCTGTCAGTTACTCTTAAGTCACAAAAAATAAATTGTGTGACTCAGTTTTTGACAGTCTACTTACAGTTTGAATCATCTGCTTCTGTCTCCATTCCTGAAAATAAATTGAACATATGTACCTCTTCTCTCCGCCTCCTGTATCCACAAGTGGAGCAATGCCCTGTCGGTGAGGAAGTGAGCACCACAAACAGGAAATCTGTATGGACAGTATTATTCTGGTGGTTGTCTCTTCTTTCCCATTTGACTCTCACGCTTCCCCTCCTTAACCTTCCTAAATGCAGCCTGTTACCCTCTTCCTACAGCTGGACCAAAATCACACAATATGGACTCGGTCAGGGAAGGAACAATGGTAAGTTGAGCTTTGTAGCTTTCAGGGCACTAGTTCAAAGCTGTCAAGGGCTGGAAGAGACTGTAATTTGTTTTACTGTGATCACTTCCTAGCAATAATGCAAAACAAAACTGGATTTAATTTGGTTCTTGCTGGGCAGAGTCATGCACCGTGTGTAGGAAAAGGTGTTGCAAGCATGTTCAAAAAGATGTTGCAAACATGTTAATGACATTACTCATGTTGTTTTTCTCAGAAGTCCATAATGACACAGTCAGAGAGACAAATCAGGCTTTCTCATGTTTCATCTCTAGACCTCTTCTCTCCAAAACAGCAGCATGTTTTGAACTCAGGAATGGAGGAGATACCCCTCCTTGAAGCTTCCACCAGTTTTGTAGGACAGAAGATTTTATTACCTTAGGCAGCATTGCTTAGACAGTGTTTTCTTAATTTTTCTTTCAGAGAGATTTGTTCTGGCTCTTACAGTCAAACTCTTAAATAAAATACTGAATTGGACTCTAAATTAAGTGTCATTTTTATGCATTTGGAGATATATGGAGTATAAGTTGATTCTAGACTATTTTTCTTCTCTACTGGAGTAAAGGGGAGGGGTGGCATACAGAAACATTTTTTTTTACGTTGGTATGTGCAGTAATTGAATGCAGAATAAATCAGTATGCTATGAATTAAAAATAACTTGCTGCAATGGACACTTGCACAATATATATTGTTAGCCTATTAGTGCTCAAGCTATTATTACTAATAAGAACTATATAAGTAAACTGAATTTGTTGCCCTTTAATTAGCTATTTATTTCCAAAACATGAATTATTAACACTTGGTTTAGTTGTGAATAGTGTTAATTATAGTTACTGGAATTTAGTTTTTTTTCCTTTTTTTCTTTTTTTAACTAAGCTTCTAAAAACAAATGAAAATGTAGACCAGTCATGAGAGAATCCTCTAGTGATAGTTAAACCTCAACAGAGAATCTGTGTCAGTTAGCAATATGGAGAGAAACTACAAGTATCAAGTATTTTATCATGAATAAAACAACATACAGAATTGCAAATTAAAGCATTGGGCTCTCAGCAGAAAAACATGCTTTATCTGATCTTCAAGGAGTTTTTAAAAAATTTAATAGTACTTTACAGAGCGGATAAAATATATGTTTTAAGTTCTAATTAAGAATAGCAAATCTGAAATTCTTTTATTGAACCTTAAACCACATGCAAACAATTCAAATAAGGATTGAAATTATATTAAAAGTGCATTATTAAAAAGTGAATATACGTGTGGAGACAGTGAGGGAGTACATCAGTCAGTGACACACATTTTAATAGGTTTTATTCTGACTTCTCTCGTTTCTCCTTTCCTTAGAAATTTAAGATGAAGATTTTAAAGTTGATGCTGCAGTTCTTTTGTTAAGAGAAGTTTTGTGAAGCTGTAATAAAGAACCTGTCTTTTGATCTCTGAAATCTTGGAGATGATGACAGAGAATAAGTAGGAAGGTTTCATGAAACAGTGTAACAACTACATTTCTTGTTGGGTGCTTGATGTTTGCAAATGACACTAATTGGGCAACCATAAGGAATTGTGAAAGCTTAGAGGGAGTGCAAAAGGAGCTGTGGATGATGCTCTTCTTCCATGAAACAATTTAAAATGTTCATCCATTACGTAATTAAAATGTGGAAGTAGGTCCCTGAGGTTTTTTAGGAAGATGGGGTGGGGATAATGATATGTTAACATGATTTCACTAAATTAATTCTTTGGAAAGTAATTAAGTGAGATTGTCCACACTCCATTACTTCCAAAGGGTAAAATCTGACATGGTCCATCATATTCTCGTCTTGCTTTGAAATGACTGATTATCGAATAAATATAATATATTCACTTGAAAATTAGCATTGGAGATCTCTTACACTGTTTCTAGGTATTGTAGAATGTAGAAACTAATCGCCTTTTTGGATTTAAAATCTGAAATAATCACTTCATTGTGATAAAAGCAGTTTGCATTTCTTAACTGCATAGACCCTGAATTTGATTGGAAACTTACGTCAGGTTCCTGCAAACAAGGAGAGAAGAAGTGTTTTCTGGTTTTAAGTATAACTTCTATAATCTGTTTCAGGCCAATGCATGAAGCATTGCTACTGGCTTGTAGTCATTGGAGAATTGAGTGTGGACAGGAGCTTAAGCTAAGGTTTGAAATGTGAGGTTCCTGAGATACAGAATAGATGAACACATTTCAATATGTAAAAAGAGAAACAATCTTTGTTTCCAGCTAGTAAAGGCAAATATTTTCAAATGAAAACTTTTAAAGACCATTGCATTTTATGAAAACTAGATCTTTCTTTTTCTTACAACTGTGTTGAAAAACATAGCAGACTGAAACAGCCTTTGACATTTTCCAGTGCAGCTCCTGTACACCCAAGTGGGGTTGACTGGGCACTGGTGTCTAGAATTTTCTTGAGGCTGTTGAAGTCAGCAGCATTAGGAGCAGCTCTTTTTTTTTTTTTTTTTTTTTCCTCTTTGTTGAAAAAAAAAAATCCCTCTGAAACCTGAGAAAGATCCTGACAGACACTTTCATATTTATGTTATGTTTACTAAAACCAATTATGATTTTGTTGCTTCCTTTTCCCCCTTCCCTATCCAGCATCTCACAAGCTGTTTTACACAGACCTGTTGCTGCCTAGAAAGCACCATTCCATCTCCCACATGGACATGCTGCTTTAAAGAGCTTGCAGGATGTGGCAGGTGGGTCCTTTTGCTGCCCCTGAAGTAGGTGTGTCAGGGCTCATGTGTTACCCGCATTGTCCCACCGCTCAACACCCAATAAACGGCACGGTGCCCGAGGGTGGCTTCTTGGAGCTGACCGAGGTCTGTGGCTACATGGGTGGTCCAGCAGGCTGGCTGGGCCACAGCGGGGAAAGAGGTCTTTATCTAAACTGATAAAAACCTTACAGGCATTAGCATATCCTGAGGCTCAGGCCAGTCTTTATTCAAACCAGTGTCTGCATTGCTGCCTTTGCATCTTCCAAATGTAGGCCAAAATTACAGGGCAGTGACAGCCAGGACTATGCTTAAATGATCTGAAAAATCAGGACATTGTTTTTAGTTTCCTAACTGTGAAGCTAAACATTGAGTCTTGAATTAAATTTAAAAAATTAATTTAAGGAGTTTCTGTCCATGTATTATATGAAGCACTGTTATAAGGCACATGTACAATACCTCAGTGTAACACAGTAAATAATTACTGATGTGATTTGGTGTAAGAAGCAAAATCCAGACAATGTGCAGGTGATAGAAATTTAATTGTGGACTTCAGTAGGACTGCAGTTTGAAATGCTGGAAATGCTCACAGCAAAGTCCAGTTAAATCTGAAAAAGTGAGGATTCTTAGAAATTTTGGCTCTCATAATAAAATACATATACTACTGTAATTTAGTCAACCCTGTATAATGCCACACAGGGAAGGAGGTGTGAGGGTAGGTTCTTTCCTTTTCTCCCTTTTATACTAGACACTGTGAGAAGTCCTTGTGGTAGCTGTATTTTAGTTTGGAAATAAGAGATTTCCTCTGTGTTCAGAAGTTTTAATGAACTAATGAGAGGTCCTTTGGGACCATATATTTTATACATACAATTTTTAAGTTAAGCATTTGTATGTTTTGCAAGGCTTGAGGCCTTTCTCTACTGAGAAGTGAGAAAAGATCCATTTTTAAAATCTGTTGTTTTGGTGTGTGGTCCGGCAGATGTGTAGGCTGGGGTCAGCTACTGGTGGCATACAGATAAGCCTTTTCTTGACCAGTGTACTGCAGGATCTTGCAGCTGAAGGGCTGAATACTTTAAAGAGGTATATATAAGATGCACTAGCTCTGTTATGCTGCCCTTTAACACTGTGTCCACATTAACAGGAACTGTGGGACAAGAGGAAGAAATCTGTAAAGCAAAATAGTTTGCGGTGAGGGCTGGGGTTTCCATGTGTCTCTGCATTTATGGTGGGCTAGCTCTAACCTGATGCCATGTGCCAAACACACTTCAGCACTGGAGCACTCCTGCTGTGCTACTGGAGTGCACTTCCAAGACTTGGCCTCTCTATGAACCAAAAAAGGCTGATGGGTGATGATCACTGCATAGGCATCCTTTGGGTCCAAACTGAAATATGTATAGGGAGCTGTGGCAGTTTTCGTAGTCTTTGAGAGATGTTTTCTCCCACTCTCTAGTCTTTAACTGTCATTCATTCTGACTTGGGAAGTAACATGGCCAGTACAGCAACAGAGAAGTTGCTTACACGATGTTCTGTTCTGGTTTTCTTGAGAAGAGATTCTTAATATAATGAACAAGGGATCAGAGGACTTGTGTTGGGCTTGAGTACTTCTGTAGGCCTGAAGATTTTTGTAACAGTTTCTTTATCAGAAAGATCATTATGAGTGTTGATCATGTTCAGAACAAAAAATTCAAACTCTGGACTTCTTTCTTTTGAGCAAGTTTTAATGGATCAGACAAAACTAAAATCAAGGCTTTACATTTACAACTGTTCTGCTTTACTGAAAGATCTAAGCCTAGTCATTTTTAAGGCAGAGGGAAGGAAGGGAATATGAGTGTAGCAGTCTACCTGTGCTTTTTATTATTTAATAGCTTGGTGTTTCCACCTCTGTTTTTAAAGCTGAAAAACAGGATACAGATAGTAAGGGCTTTGGTTATGGGATTCCCTCTCCCCATTGTTATTGGTTATTGTATGGTGGATTTTGCCTAGATTGTTTTTGCTGCATTGGACAATCTGTTATTTGAAAGACTTAGGATAAGCATATTATCTGTGCAAGCCTGAAAAAAACTGGTTCTGACTATCATACCAGTAGTCTTTCAGAACAAATTTATAGCTGAATTACATCACTAGTTATTTGAATGGTATTTCAGCTTTCTTTTATGGCCTGGATGCTTTGTTTTGGTTTTAGGAAAGAGTTAAATAACTGAGTTGTGGGATTAAATGTTCAACTATGGAATTGAAAAATGGTTGCTGTTGTGTTAAGGGAACGCTTTATAACTAAAATCCATGGAAGCTGGAAAACACATTTGTTGGTATGGTCTCCCGAGAGCAATATATTTGTATCTACTCACTCATTTTTTATGGAGCACAGGGTTTTAGGCATTAAGGTGAAACTTTACAGCAGTGAACAAAGAAGTGTGGTTTATTCCAGCATTGCCTCATGTGTAAGTTATTTGAGAGATTCTGTTCTGCAGCTGTCAGTTCTTGGTAAGATACTCTTGCTGGGATTGTAGCTTCTTTTGTGAAGACGTACCCCTGGGTGATTGATATGCTTATTTCTAAATTTTGTTTAAATTGGGGGAGTCTATACCTGGTCAACCTACCACTTCCCACCCTCCCACAGGGCCAAGATGAATCAAAACCACTCTTTCTCCTTTCATCTGCCCTTTTAAAATAAAATTTACCTTGTTTCTGATTCATACTGATGCAATACATTTTTCTAACTTTGAAGATGAGTAACACTATGTGATAATGTTTCAACTGTTTCCTTGAAATGAAAGGATACAAAGTAACATAGATGGGGAGACAAAGGGATGTTAAAGATGACAGGCTCAGTCCTTCAGATGTTATGTGATAAGAGGGTGTATAGTGTTCCTTAGGAGTAGAGGTTAATAAACCAGAGAGCTGTGGGAGCTGGAAGATAGTAGTGTAAAATTCAGAAGACTGAGGTTAAGTGGATTCTGGTCTTGAGGGCAAACCTGATGTCCCTGCCCCACTATCTGTTTCTGTTTTCAGCTTGGGCTGATAAACCACCCCACACTGTGCGGCTGCCCAGGAGGAAGGTCTTGTTTCCCTTTCCCTCACTTGCTGTCTGTGGTTTTACCTACTTGACAGACTAAATTGTCTGGAGTTAGTTTAACATGCTAACCTAATAGTAAAAAAAATAGGCAGTATCTCTGTGTCATATTTTGGGTTTGCTTTTGCTGGGTTAGTTTTCTGCCGAGCTGGAGAATTAAATCAGCTTCCAGGGGCAGCAGAAGATAAATTGTAGGAGAAGCGGGTGCTATGGGCAGACTGGGGGCTTCTAGAATGGCCATTGTGTCTTGTGGAACTGGACCCTTGCTTTTGTCATTGCAGCTGCTTGTGGCACAATGTGTTGCACAGCATCAATAAATTAATCCAAGTTAGAAGTGTTGCCCATCTGTTATGTATTGTAGCAGGTAGAAGTGATCCCCTCTTTTCTCTCTTGTGCCAGGGGTAGTGGTGGTAGGCAAACTTTTAAAACAATGTATAAGGCAGTACAAGGGAGAGACATGCAGCTGCTGGAAGACTGTGATAAAGAGGGGAAACTACTTTTTGACTGCTACAAATATGATTGAAAATTGAATTAAAGGTTCATAAAGGTGGAAAATTACCTATGCGTAAATTTAATTTCCAGTCCACTTACCCATTCTAAGCAGAGTGAGCTAACAAATTTTTTTACCATTGAGATTCCTGTCTTTCTTTGGTATATGTTTAGTTTTTGTGGTTGCTTTTCATGTGTGTCTCTGTGTGTTTTGGTTTTTTTTTCCCTGCCTGGAAACTGTGAATCTCAATGTTTTTTGTAATTCTTTTAATGTGCTTTTCAGAATATGACATCACATTCAATTAAAAAAAAAATCATAGTTAGCCCCAGGCACACAGGTGTACTCAATATTTTTTTAAACTGAAATCTTAATCAGTAATTGAATATCACCTACCTTTTTTCTTGCAGTTTAGAAATTTGTAACTTTATATTTCTTAGAATTTTCCTTTATACATTTGAGATAGAAGTAAAATTTCTATCAAAAGAACACTGATCTCTTCTTACTTACATTACTTTACTTGGGAAAATACTGGTTTCAGGGGCATGTTCATCAGATTATTCAATAACTTTTCAGGAAAAGGCATACCCTAAAACCAGAATGAATCAGTAACAAAATCGTCGGTGTGGTGCTGTTGCTCTGTTCTCAGAATCAAGTCTGGCTGACTGCAGCTGAAGTATTCTTTTGATTACAGTAGACTCATTGCAGGGAGAAGAGGAAGATCCACAAGATCTCTGTCCATTGAGGAATTTAAACACAAATGCTCTTGCAGGAGCTAGTAATCATCTGCACTTTGCACTTGAGAGAGAGCAGTTGTGTCCTGTTTGTTTGCTCTTCTTTGCTTCCAAAAGATTAAATAAGCCTAAAGCAGCTCCAGTGATTCCTGCAAGGCTCTGTAGGATTTTGTGAAGCCCACAAACCATTTGATTGATGCTGGGTTATTAACCTTGGTAGTTGTAACTCAGAAGGTTATGAGATATTTGTGTGCATATTGTCCCAGGAGGGGGTAACTTCAGGGCTTTTCCTCCCTTCTAGTTTTTATATTCGAGTTTTTAATTTAAAAAAATGTTTAGCCTCAGGGAGCCCTCTAAATCTAAGCCTTTTACTGCTCCTGAATTTGGCAGTTGCTTCTCTTGGTGTAAGTCTCTAGACATGTGTGATGTGAAGCTTTGAAGTAGCTGTTGCCTGGCTGAAGCCTCTCTGGAGGCAAGGAGAAGGATAATAAAGTTTTGACATTTTCTTTCTTTCCATCATGCAGATATTTTAACAGAAGCGAAACAGCTGATTTTTAGTAAAGACCCTAAAATTACAGAATTGCTAAAACTGTCTCTTCTGCAGTTTGGTTTTAATTTAGAACAATTGCTAAAATCAGTGGTGTGGAAAGCCACATGCATTTTGTCAGTGTTTTAATATCTGGCATTAGTAACTGGTTAATCCATTTAAGAAGTAGAAAAAGAGATTCAAAAAGCAGATGTTGCAGCCCAGTTTTCTTAGTTGTTGCCCGATGGACCACTGATAAATACCAGAAAAGGCAAAGACAGATATTTGGGCAGGGGGAAAAACCCCAGTAAAAGTTTTTGGTTCTTTGTAATTCCCGTTCTACATAGTATCTACCAATCCCATGCTCAGTGAGCAAGCAATTGCCAAGTCCATGGCAGTCTGTATCCCAAATAACACCTTACCTTCACCTTTCTGAACAAGGCTCTTCAGATGCTATCTCAGCACTGCTCATGTACTTCTCCCAAGAACAAAATAGATACAGGCCACCTTTTCCTGGCTGTTCCTAACTTTTTCCAGTCTGGCTCCCTTAAAGTAAGTGTCTGTAGTGAATCAGAAGTAGGACAGATAAACCAGGGAGGAAAAAACGCTATTTCAAACATCTTGATTATGACATGGTGGAAGTCTTTCTGTTTGGGTGTTTCCAGCTGTGGCATAGAACACTTCTGACACTACACTGGTTTGTATTAACTAGGTTTACTAGATTTAGTAATGGCTAAAATACATAAAGTGATTTTAAAACAATTGGTGACATGCAGCCATTGCTCAGTTGACCAAGCTCTCTGTGTTCCTCTGTGTTGCAAAGACTGCACTGTGGAAGCTTTATCTTTACTGTAAATATTTTAAGATTTTTTTGTAGAAACTTAATTTATCTTAGTGTAAATTATCTGGTTTTACATGCAGTTTATTGTAGTACCTTTTGTTCTACTGCATAGATAAGTAGACCTATAAAAATTAAAGTCACTTTGTGCTGAAAACAGCAGTTCTGTTACTCTGCTGACAAGTCAGGGACTTGCACAAGTGTGAAATCCTTCCTCTTTTTTTCCACTTATGACTGGGAAAAATAGACACGTTCTTGCTCTTACGAGTCTGTGTTACCTGTCCTTTAGTGAGCTGTGGTTGAGCACTGCATACTAAATGTCAGTTATCATATTGTGCAATCTGTATGAGCAGAATTCCCACTTCCACAGCTGTGGGAATAGAAATGGGAAGCAGTCAAATAAGCTCAGTCCCTCAACGCTCTTCCCAAGGTGACTGGTGCAGAGTGCAGTGAAGTCCAGGGAATTCTTCTGACCTTTTGTAGGCACAAACCTTGGGAAACAAATGAGCGTTGTTAAAGTGATGACATCTTTCAGATGAAAGTAGCAGCTAAAAAAAAAAAGCTTTTGATACTTTTGACAGGCTTGCACATAATAATTAGATAGTAAAAAGAAGTTGTGGGTTGGCAAGGCATTACATATGAATGATATGCAGGTTCGTATCCATTTTTCTTTAAGCAATGTTGCACTGAAGATGAAGCCCTCTGAACAGTTGTGTAAAGCAGATCCATTTGAGATAATTCAATGGAAGCTGGGGAAAGCTACTGGCACTCTCATTTCTTTTTCTGAAGAACTCCTTTGCCTCAGTAAGAAGTTCTTGATATAGCATATTATGGGTATAATCTCTGAACTGTGTGCATTAACTTACCCAGTTATTTATTCACTTTCAAATTAACTTTCAGGAATAATAAGCTTTTTCTTGCATTATACATTCTGAACATTACCTTTCCTGCCTTTACAAGCTGTCGAGGATGCAAGAAAACAGCTAAGGAGAGGATGATTTTTGTAATTTGCATTGAGAAGGAGAAGGAAGAATAGGAAGAGGGAGTGAAGATTAAGCAGGGCCTTAACCTACCTATGGTGTATAAATTTTATAATTAGTCACAGGAAAATAAATTATGGGGAGATGCACATAAGGCAGAAGACAATATATGGCATTTAGTATTCCTGTGGGATTTGGGAATCTTCAGCCTAATTTGGCAGGGTGTCATCAGCAGGCCAAATGTAGTAATGGCAGCAGAATTGGGTTCAGGTAGTGGCAACTGCCCCTCTCCTATTGCCATGTTTCTGGCTGCTTTCATTGGATTTTGTCCATGTTCTGCATGTTGTGCCATCTGGGAGCCTGATTCCATAATTTCCACGTGCACGCTGGATCCCAGCTCTTTCCCACAACAAACAGAGACCCACTCCTACCTGCTGAAGCCCCCTGAGCTTCCAGCCTGGCAGTGCTGCCAGCTCTCTGCAGTACCTACTGGTGGCAGTCACTCACCCTGTGCCCTGGGACCACACCTCCTGAATGC
Source organism: Corvus moneduloides (assembly GCF_009650955.1). NCBI lineage: Eukaryota > Metazoa > Chordata > Aves > Passeriformes > Corvidae > Corvus > Corvus moneduloides. The sequence continues at coordinate 12,189,112 of NC_045481.1, read as the reverse complement.
AGCTCAGATGTGAAGGTATCCCTGCGTGTACTGACTTGAGATATGGGCCAATCTCTTCCATGAAGATGGGAGCAGCAACAGCTGCCTGGATTGCAGGGACTTGTCTGTGGGCAGTCAAGAGGCAGTTGTGAAGGCCGGGTCTGTGCTGACAGTTTTTAGATATTATTTTCTTTGCAAATTTTTAGTACCATTCTGATTTCCTGAGAGAAGGTCAGGCTGAGTTTTGGAGGACTCAGCACTGTTGGGGAGACCTTTTTCCCACTACACTATTGCCCTGTCCTGTGTGCCAGGCTCCAAGCCTTTCAGAATTCAGATGGGAGCTGCCAAAATAGCAGATGTTTCTGCTGAGTGTGCTGTAATCTCTCACAGTACTGATGCTGATCAAGCTTTATGTACAGGTCTCAGCAGCACAACTGAATGACCTCCAGCTTTTGCTGTGCCTGACTGGGTAGTCTTTAGCCCCAAAGAACAGCCCTGACCGAGGCTGCAGGGGTCAGGCTGGGTATTTTTCGCTGATGGTGGAGGTAGAGGATACCTTCCACTAGATCAGGTGTCTGAAAGCCCCATCCAACCTGACCTAGAATATTTCTAATAATGGGGCATCTGCAGCTTCTCTGGGCACCCTGTTCTGGTGCCTCACCAGCCGCTGAGCAGGTTGAAGAGCAAAAGAGTCCGGAACTTGCACCATGAGAGGGTAGTCTCTTGTAGATTCTGTGAGGAAATGCTTTGAAAATTTTTGGGACTTACCTTTTCTCTGCTGTAAGCAGTTGTTCATGAAACAAAATGGGTTTTTTTAATCATCTGGTACAGATTCATGGATGCTAATGCACCCTCCTTGTTGTCGGTTGTTTTGTGGATGAAGAGGCAAACAGATAGAAAGTTCTAGCACCTCTGGAAAAATTAGAAAAATTATTAAGCTTTCCTTTTTAAGATATAAGAAGTAGAAAATGTTAGAACTAAGGTTGAATAATGAAGCTGAAAACAAGACTGTTTTAATCCTGTGTTACAAGATTTTTTAATTACTTCATCATTCCCTATAATTTTCGTGGGAATTAGTCCTCATTCATTTCAGAAGAAAGACTTTCCTGGAGTCAGATAAATCCAATAAATGTATTTAATGTAATTTTGAAATGCAGTAAATATAAAACCATTAAATTTGATGTCCAGTTCAAAAGCCTCTTTTTCATGCAAGGGGAGCTAGTAGGAGATAGAACTACTTTGCAATACAGTAGGAAAAAAGATTTTTTTTTTTTTTTAATGACTAGGGAAGCAGGAACTATCACACTCTGTGAATGACTGCTCAAAATGTGGTTTTCAGTTAAATATTTGGATTTAGGTTTATTCTTGTATGGATTTTTGAGGAGCAAGTTGTTTGTTTCTTTGCTTTGGGTTTTGTTGGTTTTTTTTACTTGATAGTGTGCCTATGAAGCTTTCTTGTTTCCATGTAAAAGGAAGAAAAGAGAGATGTGGATAGATTTGCTTGAGTGTGTGACCCCTTTGTCTTAGTGGCACTCACCACTACAGCAGTTGCTTGTTGGTTTAAGTGTAACAGGATTCCTGATCAACTGTATCATTTTTCCTTTCTTTTCAACTTTTGGCTTTGCAAACACTGAATGCTTGCTTTTGGTGAAGAATCAACATTTGGAAACTGTTACAAGTAGGACTATTGAGGCTGAGGAGTTGGGTCACTGGCCTAGGGAAGCTGTAGCTCTGGGGACTTCTCTGCCATGAAAAGAGCTTGACTTCTAGGGGGTTTCCTAAGTGTATCTTACCATGAGCTTGTGTATTAAGTTTGTGGCTTTTGTGTAACTGAGTTTTTTTGTGATGGAGCTTTACTGTACTAGGCTTTAATCTTGACTGTCTTCTGCTAAAATGAAGAATATTTTGAAAAAGACGTTTCCTGCTTGCTGTGGATGACTTGAAAAATTGATGTCCTGCGAGCAGATATTTTTTTCTGAACTACCTCTTCAGTGCAGTTGGGAGAAATGTTTTCCAACCAGTTTCAACTTTTTTTTCCATCTCTTGTAATCCTAGTGATTTTCAAGTTCAATATGGTGCTCACCTTACTGCCCACAGAAATCACTGCTCTGTGCTGTGTTGAGGAAGTTTACTGTACCTGGATATTGTTTTGGGCAAATCTTATCACTGCAGTAATCGTTATGTACTTGTAGACCACTAATCTATGTTCAGGAATGCTTTAAAAAATGTTCCTTTTTGAATTGTAAGTAAAGATTTTACTGTTAAACAGTGCCTTTAAAATAATAAATTAATTTAGTTCAAGTGGCTGTACTTTACCTAACTTGTGTCTGTACACTTGCATACAGAAGTCTGACTTAGGTGAGGTCCACCCACATCCAGAGCTAAGAAAGCATAAGAAAACTTTTCCCTTTAAGCTGAATGGCCATATTAGCCTTAAAGGTTTGTCTTTGCTGATAGGCTCCACCTTATCATGAAGGTTGAAGCTCAGATTCTCATTAATCACAGAGCTACAAGAGCCTTATCAGCCAGATTTTCTGCAGGGTTTGTTCTCACTAGTCCTTCAGCACAGTGCTGTTAGGAGATGGCTTTTGGAAAAGGATTTGCTCTGCACAGCCTTCACCCATCTAATCTCTCGAGTGAAAACCCATACAGTAGAAGTACTGACTGCCACCAGTAAGTGGGAAATCAGTCCCATAAAGTCCTTGAAGGAGAGGAACGGTCATGAGCCAGGCTCTGCTTGGACCTTGGCCTGGGGCTTGTTCCCAGCCAAGGGCAGACGAGACATCTGCTGACTCTGTTGCTTTTACTGAGGGCTCTCTGTAGCCCTGGGGAGATACAATTGCATTCGTTGATCAAAGCGTATTTGTAAACTTCTTTCACCCAACATGAACACTATAAAATAGTTTATCTCTGTCTCCTCCTCCATCTCCTCCTCCATGAAAGCTTGAACTTCTTTTAAAAACAGGCAACGTGCATATTGTAGCATTGCCAAGTCCTGCAGAGGATGGGGCAAGCCTTGGAATACAACTCACTTGCTCTCACAGGGCGGCAGGACCACACTTGCACAGTGTGCTGGGAATGGCATTGCAGCTGGGTGAGATTTGTGACAATGCTCTGCACCCTGTTGTGGGGAAATAAGAATATGATCTCATGCTAGGGAACCCAATTAAAAATAAAAAGAATGCAAATTGTCTTCCATTAGAGGAGTCGCATTTTTAACCAAATAATTTTTCAGATTATGTGTGTTTTTCCGTTTCCTGTAATGAACCTGAATTAATTTTTTATTTAAGCATAGCAAATAAAGGGATTTTTTTCTTCCTTCTCCTAAAAAGCCTCAAGGCCGTCATCTTCCTGGTTAATACCAGGACATCAAACACTGTATCAAATGTGGTTTCTCTGGCTGTGTTTGAGTCCTTGGCAAGGGCAGTTTGTTCTTTCTGCATTTATGTCAGCAAAGGTTTTTTTGCTGGAGAGTGGGAATATGTGATCAGAAGATTTTACAGTAAGAAAGTATATTACTAATAATTATATTACTGTATTATATTCTGTCAGAATTAAATGAAGGGAAGACTTAACCCTAACTGAAGATGAAGATGGACAGTGTGAGTAAAATTCCAGTCTGTTATGGGCATCCTGGATGCTTTTTTACCTCTTCCATTCAAGCAAAGCTATCACTAGTTAATTGAAGTACTTCTCACGAGCACTAGATTAACTGTCCATAGTGGAAAAAATTGCACATTACTGTGAGAGACAGTAGTGAACAAGACAGGTTTTAAAAGAAGACTTAAAATAGTTTTCTAAATTTGAGATAATTTTTCCTTTAAATATTTAGATTGTGATTTGTCTTCATGACAACCTGTAATGAAGTCTAATACTGCATTAATTTCAGAAACTAAAATATTCACGAGGTACAGAGTTCTAAAGAAAAGTCAGACCACTGCTGGAAGTAAAGCCATTAGCTGAGAGCAAGTACCAGAGTTTGCAAAAGTGATAAATCTGCTTTAGACATCAATAGCCCCTTCTGCAGGTGCAGGAGGAATGTTTTATTCTCTTTGTATTGTGTCCCTTAGTTTGAGTCCACAGAAAACGATTAATAAAGCTGATAAGCCTTTAAGAAATGTAAATGCAGAATGTTTGGGAGTGGTATTTATTTTACAAATAAATGCTATTGATTAGAGGCCGAGATTTTCCAATTCTGATTTCTCAGAGGATACACTTATAGAATAAGACAAAACATTAACTATTTCAAATTGATAACTATGGATTGCTTGCTACTGATGTAGTCTCAGTTTAGTAAATTTTTAATTTCTTGAATGGAAAAATGTTTAATTGCTTTTATATTTCTGAAGTTTAATAGTGTTTTCAATTTGTTCTTAAAAGACCGTATACATTATAATTTTCATTAAAATGCAGATTATAAAAAGATATAGGTAAAAAGCTAGCAGTCCAAGTAAATTTGAGTATCAGTTGCTATTTTAATACTGAATACAGAAATTAGGAAAATGACAAAATGTATGCTGACCTAAGTAGTTTCCTAAGTGTTTAAATGGTCCTGTCTCTAATGTAACATAAAGGCTGCATTTAACTGCAGATCAGCTACTGACTGATATGTCTTAGGGTTTCTTGATAGTGTGAATCAACTTTTCTTTTGTAAAATAACTTAAATACACAACAAACAAGAAAAAAATAAAATTGGCTTGTAATGCATTATCACAGGCCAACATCAGTAACTTCTAAAAGTGTTTTAAGTCAGTTTTCTTGCCTTTTGAATCTCTCCCGACTGCAAGTAAAAGTAAATCTTTCTACTTTTATGCATATGGCATAGTTGAAGAATCGAATGGGGATGTCTAGTTTTTTAAGGCAGTGAAAAGATGTTACACTAAACACTATAAAGTTTCTAGGAGAACGTTTTTTGTGAACTGATGTGAGGTGTTTATTTGCATGTGGTTTAAAGTACATTTAGGAGAAGCCAATCTCACATCTAAGTTGGTTCTTTTTGTCTAGTAATGCTAAACAAAAGCTGAAGGTTTTTTACCTTACATCATGTGATGAATTTGCATTCATTCCTTCCTAGCTCTTGTTGGATGACTTGGCCATTGAGCCATAGCTGTGACGTGGAGATGGAGAGTCACTGCAGATGTTTTCCCGTGTTTCACAATCTATTTTTCTTCTCCTGTTTTAAGGGTGTGATACAGGTACAATCTCAGCACATCACTGAGAATATAAGGTGGAAAAACACAGCCCAGCTCTTCTGCCCTGGTACCTTAATTACCCTTTGGTTCCTTTATTAGCAAGTTTGTGTTAGGCTGTATCTTCAGCTTCTTAACTCCAGGCAGGTGCCATGGAGTCACTTCCTTTTCAAACTGCTATTCTTGCATTAATGTTATGCTACGGAAGGTTGTCTTTACCCTCCTGATTTCTGGTTGCAATGCTGGGGTTTGGAGTTTTTCTCGATGGTATCAGCTGATCCCAGGACAATGTGGTGGAATCATAACTGGCTAAAACATTTTCTATTGACTTCTGTGTTCAACAGAGGCAGCACAATAGTTTTGAACCGTAAAGCATTTATGTTGATAGACCTCTTCTGGGTAAAATTCTTCTAATTTATTGATGTGTCAAAAATTTCTTCCATCTTCCTCTTAAGCGCTATTGGGGAAGATAATTTTTAACTGGTTGGTTTCCAAGTAGAAGCTCATCTACCATCTGCTTGGGAAAAAATGGTGAGCTGTTGGCTATAGCTCAACAGCTACAGGCAGGTCAAGGGCACATGCTTGTAATTTTGCTGCAGTGATTCCTAACTAATTAGCGACGAGGAACTTTCTGAGAATGTACTGTTAAGATCATTTTCTTCTCTCCCATTTTGTTAATGAATGCAGTGCTCCCAGCTGTGAGGCTCTGAGTGATGATTGCTATTATGGATTTATCCTTTCAAATTCTGCCTCTAATTTTAGGAAATTATATTCCCTGTCTCTAAGTTTCTAGTGGTAAAACTGTAAAAGGACAAGTTATTCCTCAGTAAGTGTTGGGAAATACAGTAATCAGATTTTATAAATACTGGATTGTATAAATACTGGATTGTAATAGCTAGCTGTATTAGAGGAGGGAAAATACTGTTCACAAAACTAGAGTAGTCTCTAGTCCATATTTGTTCATGAAAAAATACTTGTATTATAATTCTTATGAGAATTGTTTAGGAGTGATCCGTTCTCACAAGATGATGCTTTAGATCACTGTTACTGTGGTTCCCAGTACATCCAGAGTAAGGCATTAGGCACATATGTGGGATAGTTTTCTTCCCATTTCCTCCTACACATACATACCTTGTGAGGACATGGAAAAACTAATCTGGTCTGTTCAGATTACTTAATGTGAGATGTACCTGATTGTACCCAACCAGGGCATCTCCTTGCACTGCTAATCACTCTTATCTTAAGAACGTGCATTAGAATAGAGAATGAACTGAAAAGTTGTCCTACCTGTTCAAAAATGGTACGTGTGTATACATACATAAGCTTATGGATAGGCATGGCATTGTTCCTGTAGCTGTTTGGTTTAAATATTAGATGTGACTTCTTGTTCCTCATAATCCAAATTTTCCGTCTCAAAAAGTGTATATGATGCTTGCACTTTTATCCTATTATATATACATTTATAGCAAAATACAATTAGAGGATTAGACATTCAGCTATTTTGATTTCCAAAACTTCAGGTAAAGCAATGATGTTTACAGTTTTAACTGCAGGTAAGAAATTCTGCCTGATTTTTTCCCCCTAACCACACAAAGTAACAAAATTAAACAGGATAACATTATTTTGGGCTTTAAATCCACTTGCTTCTCACAGTGGAAAGCTCTAATCTGGCAGACCAGTCCAGTATGTGCCAGAGTTTATGATATGCTGTTGCCCATATGTGTTGTCATTGTCCCCAGGAGATGAGCCTGGAGGGCAACTGCTGTGTTTCAGGTATGGTACAGTGTTTTGCATTAGAAAAGTGAGCAGAGGAAAGATATTTAGTCTGTGAAATACTGTCGACACTAATCTTTTAAACAAAGGAGCTTGGCATGGTGTTGTCAAAGGAAACTAAACCTGCTGGTTTATTTTCCCATTGTTTCCTTGCACAGAGACTCTGGTCTGCAAACGACCACTGACATTATGCCACAGAAATTGCTACAAGGAGAATACCTGGTACTCTCCAATCTTGCTTCGAAGCCTGGCAACAGTGTTGTGGCTGCATTCCCCTGTTTCTGTGCTACCGTGAATTGCTTGTGTTCTTTCTGAGAGAAGTCAGATGGTTTTCTCTCTTCCTAAGTTTTTTCTCTCTCTGTTGCTGTCAGCTCAGACAAACTGCATCTATTAAATAGTTTGTCTGTCTGACTTCTGTGCCCCAGACTCAAAGATGCATGAAATTAACCAAAAAGGAAGGGCAAAATTTTGAAGATGTAGGAGATGCCTGCCACAGAGGGATGTTTTTCTGCTCTCTTAGAGTTTCAAGCTAAACATATGGTATCAAGAGAGGTGAAGCAGAGAGGTCATTTGAAAGTTAGTGGTAGTGTTACTCCCAGGATGCTTGAAGGAAATAGTTGAAATATCTCAGTTACTTGCATGAGATCTCAGTGATGATGTGGGCAGGAGGAAGGGAACTTGCCAAATTTGTGTCAAGTGACATGTGCCACATCTGACAGCTTTGCAGTTAGTGGAGTCCAAAAACCATGGGCCTTTATGGGTAGAAAGATGTTTCTGGAAGTATAGGATCTTCAGTGTTCTTAATTGCTTTCTAGTATACTGAATCAAATTCAGTCTGTGAATCTCCCAATTTGCAGGATTGTGCTTTTTTTTGTTTGCTTATTTTTTCATAAATACTATTTTTAGCTTTCTCTCCTTTGAGGGTATGGCTTTCTCAGCAACTGCTGTGTTCTGCCATAGAGTTAGCTGCATGCTGAGGGTGAAGAATTCCTTTCTGTCCATGTGCAGTTTCATAAGGCTCTAGAAGTCACTCTGAAGTTCATAGCTATTTCCAAGGAATGTAAATACTTGTACCAGCTGATTTCAGGAGAAGTGCAGAGCGTGATACACTTAGTAATATCTCTCAGTGACAGAAAGTATTCTTACCAGTTGAGCTCAATTCAGGCTTACTGGCACAATCTATGTCTTTATGCTGGAAGAAGAGCTGCTCTGTGTGTGGGTGATGCTGCCTTTCCACTGCCATCCCTTGCCATGTTTTTCGTCATGTGGGTTATCTTTATTTTTTACCAAAGACCACCACTGGAATTTGCTGTCCTCAGAAGGCTTGCGTTTTCTTTCCTGATGTCCTGCAGAGTGTCTAAACACAAGGACATCACTGCAAAGGCTTTGAGATGCTGCTTTTAAAATGTATTATAAAAGTGTCTAGCAACCACAGTTGCAATCAGTTTTGGAAGTACTTCATGTACAGTTTTATCCTGTTAATTGGTGCTCCAAAGAGGCCATGTAGATTGAATAAACTCAAATTTGTTTGCCAGTCTTTTGAGAATCAGTACCTAATGTTTCCACTGCATGGTCAGCTGCGGTGGTCTGAGCTGGACAAGATAGCCTCAAAATTAATGTCTGCATAATGCAAAGGTGAAATATGTTTATTAAAGTAGTTCTTCTGGGGGGAGAATGCCAAGTCTATTTTAATTATTTCATACTCATTAATGTACAGATAAAATTTAGGTTTTTCAGAAGGTAGTAATCTACAGAAAATAGTATGCATCTAATAGGCTTCCTTCTAACTTACAGTGTAAGTATGTAATTTAGCTTTAGCCTACATACAATGAAATAGTATTGAAATCACTCTTGTAAACAACATACACGTCCTGTTGTTGGCTTTGCTTCAGCTGTTTCTTCACATTTGGCTAAGCTCAAGTAATAAATTGCTGTAAAACTGGAATACGCTCTGGAAGGAGATTAATCATCTGACTCAGTATTGTCTTTAGTTTGCCACGAGAAATCTTTCCAATCTATGAGATCATGGATTAGTTGGTTGGACAATTTAGAGAGGCATGTAGTACATTCCCCTTTTTTGCTGCCTTCCTTTTGAAACTGTAGAATCTCAGCAAAGCAAAAATGACAAATTACTCTTTTTTCCAAGTATTACCACAAATACGTATTGTGATGAAAAATCAGGCATCTGAATTGCTACCTCCTTGTTTTATCTAATTTTGGACATTGTAGGTGACATTTATATCATGAGATGTAGATTAACTCCCTGCCCATTGCAGGTGGGCAGAAATCTTTAAGGTCCCTTCCAACCCAAACCATTCTATGATTTACATGCTTGAGATAATGATTTAGACTTGCCTTAAAATCTGTGAAAAGAAATTAACATTGTAGAAAGTGACTCACTTCAGGTTTCTAAAAACATGTTGCATAAATTTCACTGTAAAGTCCTTTTTCTTCCCATTGGTGAAAAAAGATAATGATTAATTCTGTTGTGCTGTTGATGCTACTACCCATGTAGGTGATACAATGTCTGTTCTGTCCATCCTTGGGCAAGGGGTGGTAGTGACTGTTAAGGAGATCTAACACTTCAAGGCAATTTGCCTGGATTTGCTGTCTCCTTCATATGCCTTTCCAAATTTCATTATGAATGTGTGCTAAAATACTTCTTGCAAATGTCCTTTGCTGTGAGGATGAGTGGTATACTGCAGAGGCAGGTCACAAATTAGGCTAACAATATCAGTCTTGCTTGTGTGGGCAGAGTAGGTCACATCTGTTGCGACATTTTTGTTGTTGTGTTGTTAGTTTATAGCATTAGTTGTTTTTTTCTCTTCTGATACCATACCATTTCTCTTATTTGGCTGTGTTGAAGTTGCAACTTTATTGCTTAACATACTGGGATAGAATGATCTCAATGGCAAGAACATTCCATCCTCAACTTGCATAACAAACAGGTTATGCTTATTTTATAATTGAACTTTGCATTCTTCATAAAATGTAGTTTTATTGTGTTCTGTGCCTCTTTTCTAGCTTACTTGTACATGCATGCAAAGAGGAGGTAAAGTGAAGTGGTGCTGGACTGTAAGCAATCTTGTCTCCAGCTGCAATCTTACTGAAAGCTGTTAACTTTTTTTTTTTCTGCATCCTTGGAAGGGAGCTGCACCCAGTGAGGTAACCACCATAAAAACCAAACAAGCTGTAGGTTACAGCAAGGATGAGGATTATGTTGCCAAGACCGTACAAGAATGATGATAGTGGAAGGTACAAACGTTATGTGTCCCACGAAAGGGTTTGCTGGGGTCTGTTGGTCAGTGAGAGTGTGATGGAAAGAGTCACAGTGGCAGGTGGGGGAAGGGGGAAGAAGGGAGAGAGCTGTACATCTTAACAGTTACTAGTGGGAATGATTTCTTACAGGACTGTAAATAAACCAGTGCCACTGATTTACCACTTGAAGATTAATGTCTGAGCAAAATTACTGTTTCTACGCGCTTAAAAAGTAGTGAAATGGATGAGAGTGTTTTCTTTTTTAGCAATGGCTAGATCATTTCAACACCAACTGATTTTCGCCTGGGTTTCCTTTACTGACCTGGTTTTGCAATTTGGCTATTTCTTGTTGACTGAATTCAGAGGAAAACTATTTGTGATGATATTGAATTTAGCAGAATGGCTGAAGTTTGAATTTGGCTTGTATTGGTTAAATCAAGCTTTTGATTTGGTTGCCTATTGTCCAGTATGCTAATCCATGTTATTTCCAGCTGAGTTAAAGTGTAAAGTCATTAGAGCAGCGTGGGGCTTTTGTTTGTAGAGGAAAGGTTAAGTTCTGCAGGCAGCTCATACTGCTGCCAGCATAGCTGCTAATCTGAGTTTGGGGACTAATTACCAGTAATAGCTACAGGACAGAGTCCTGTGTTGAGCAGAAGTCTGATTAGGACAATGTTTGGAAAGCTTTGTCATGGGAAACGTTTTTTAACATTTTTCAGGAACTTGAGTTCTGATTTAGTTCTTTCAGAACCATTACTTGCCTTACTACTATATTCAGCCTAATAATATCCTAATGCTGTTATTTTAAATAAGGTCTGAAAATCCTATAACAGAATTAACATACATTTTAAACTGTCATAGCCTGTAGCTATTTATGGACTGTCAATATTGTTATATTGTTTCTGAGTTGTTTCTAATTCAGCTGTTGGTAACCACAGATAGCTGCTGGGGGTGTGAGGGATGAGGAAGCCAAAACTGATCTGATGAACAGATTTCAAAACCAATCTGTATTGGAGTGGTTTGGAGATGAATAGATTTAAAAAAAAAAAAAAATTAATGCAATTTTTCCCTAGACCCTTATGATTAAAAGTTTGTGTGCATTAACATTTTTGGATATGCTTTTAGAGGTACTCAGAAACAGTTGTTTTCCTTTTTCAAGCACTTAACTTTGTTTTAAAATTCAACAGGAGTTATTATTATACACAAACCATTTAACTTTCATATTGTGCCCTTGTACAAAAAAAGTGGAAAACTCTGATTTGGAATGGAGGTGAATTAAGAGCACAAGAAATGAAAACAAATAAAATCTTCTTCTAAAGAGAGGTCAGCTTTAACAGAAGAAATACAGGCCGCAGACTTGCATTGGGAATGAGGGAGTAGTCAACTATGATTGCAGATAGTAGCATAAATACCTATTTTTGCTACAGTATGACTTATTAAGTAATGAATTGAAAGCTATGATCCTTGACTAACATTACTTAAGATCATCCAATAAGTTAGTACCCCACTTTTTTTTAGGTTTCAGAGCCTAGTTCAATAAAACTTTGCAATTTTCTTTAAAAACTGTGCATTATTTCCCTAATTGTTACTGACTTAGATGTCTTTGGTGTTGCTTTCTTCTCATTTCTCCTAACTTTGTATTGTAATAAGTTACAGTGTTTCTATGTGATAGAACAAAAGTGCTCATTTAGGAAAAATATTCTTCTTATTAGTTTTGAGTGGAAAGAATGTGTAGTCCTCATCATGGATTTGCAGACTTGAAGCTTCTATGGGTTATTTCCAAATAATGGGCGTATTGTATGCAAAGTAATGACCCTTTTAATAATTTGCAGTCTTAGAGTATAATTACTGAGTAATTCTGAATTTATTTGGGGTTTTATTTCAGTCAGAGGGAATGTTCTCAAAGCTGCTGGTATAAACTAGGAGTTAGCAGATGGGGTCAGTATCTGTTCTTCAGTCTGTGTACAGTAGCTTGAAAAAGTGTAAGCCTATCTGTTACTTATATATGTATAATGTATCTCTATCACCCATATGAGAAAGAAAAATCTAGACGGGTGTGTAGCATATGAGGAAATGTAACTCTCTACCTGAATGCCCAGCAGTGTCCGAATGCTATGTTGAGCAGAACAGTGAAGGGTGATGATTGATCACTGCAGTTCTGACATGCAGATAATTCGTAGTGGAACCCAATTAACAACTGGCTCTGAAGCCAACCTCATCATCACATCTTACTTAAGTATTCATCTTTCATTTATTTATTTTTATTTCCATCTCTTCCTTTTAGTCACTTAAAAACTTTCTTCCTCAAGAAGTCATCAGGTCTGAGAAAAGCCTTGTTTTTACCTGCAGTCAATTGCATAAGGTACTTCATGATGGCTATCCGTTATTGATAATGCTTATTTTTTTTCTGCTGTTTTGTTTAGATGACAGTGCCTCTGCTGCAAGCAGTATGGAGGTAACAGATCGCATTGCCTCTCTGGAGCAGCGTGTCCAGATGCAGGAGGATGACATCCAGCTGCTCAAATCTGCCCTTGCTGATGTGGTCCGACGCTTGAATATTACGGAGGAGCAGCAAGCCATGCAGAACAAGAAAGGACCTACCAAAGGTTTGCATTTCAGATAGATGTAAAATAGATAGTGCACTTCAATGAGTGTTTCATATGTATTAAAATAAGGTATTCATTAGCTCTTGAAATATTCAAAATTAACAAATCAATTTGAAATTCAACCTGTTAAAAAGAGCACATAAAAATCCAGATGGTTAAATCTGTCAGCCTTCTACAGTTTACACGAACCAGCAAAGCATTTGCATTTTCTTAGTGCTTAATCCACAATCTACATTTAACCATTGCTACCACTTCCTTACTTCTGATCAGGATTAGTTTATAAACTCTTTAGGGAAGGCATTGTCTTCTGTGGGAGAAACTCCTAATAGGTTGGGGTTTTTTTATCCAAAAAAATGAATTAAACTTAAGTAAAATGTAATTAAAATTTAATTATACATGTCTTAAGTGTCTATAGATGATACAGACATAAGGCAGATCTCTAAGCTAGCAGAGTTGACATAACTAAGGAAATGGTACAACACCAGCTGCTCAGCTACGAAAGAAAGGTAGAGCTGTGGTGGTTGCCTGACCGTGTTCCAGAGCAGCAGGTCCAGAGCCAGTGAGGTGCCAGGTGTGACAGATGTCACTTCTTGGCAGAATTCTGTGCTGTGCCCACGTGCTACAGCATGCTCTCTCGTGGCTCCTGCTCTGCAGGAACAGGTTTGTCTGTGCACAACTCAGAAAAGCTGGACCTGAACATCCAGCGCTTCACAGTAGTAAAAGTTTGAGAACCCGACTAGTGTGGTTTACTGTAGTGTGTGAGGCTGCAAAGGCCTGGGAGGCTGCCTATGTGCAGCTTAGAGAAACATGCAAGGTATTTTAGAGTGGTTTTAGGAGTAAGAGTGGTAGCAACCTAGATGTTGAAAGAAAGTATGGCTGACTTTACAGGCTGTTGTCTAATTTAACAAGTTGTTTCTCTAATCTCAGTTATATATTTGTGACCTTGCAATAAATATTTAGTTCTAGTCATTGATTTAACACACTAGGTAGGAACTACTTAATTTGCTGAACTGAGATGTCATGTTTGTTACAAAGTTTTGTGTCAAGAGATGAGGAAAGCTGAAAGGGACGGAATTACAGAGCCAAATTATGAGTTGGTTGTGTCTCATGCTTGCTGTCAGATAGAATATGCACTAAATATCTGCAATCTTGTCTTCATGTTCCCTTCCCTTTCTGTTGTAATCTCCTTATTTTGTCTTTGTTTTATTGAAAAAAAAAATTAAAATATCAGATAAATTAAATGTTACTAAAGATAGCCTTCACTGTGATAAAATGTTCCATCAAATCTGGTTGTACAAGGGATTAAGAGCATTCATGTTGCCTGTGAAATAGATACTATCTGATGCAAGGAGGAAATAAAGTCTAGTAATTATTACTGAGTTGTAACCAAATCTGTTCTTGCCTGCTGGCTTTACTTAGCAAAATACAAACCAGATTTTCATGGATTCTGTGAGCAGAGTTGAACTCTAAATCAGGAGGAGTTTTCTTGGTCATGGCAGATCATTAGAGCCATAGTTCAATGTACATTGAAGAAAAGCTGCTGTAAGCCTATCCACCTGTCTTCTATGGCTGTTTTTGGGGGGATTCATTTGTTTGTGGGATTTTTGTGTGCATGTGGTTTGGAGGTTTTTTTTAATGTAGATATGGCATACCTGGTTCTTTACATGTATGTGAAATTACAGTGTAAGAAGTTTTACTGTAATAATGCAAATAGGGGGCTACAAATATCAACTGCTCTTCCATTGCAAATTACTAGAATGAGTCCTGGTATTTGCCAAAAAAACCCACCTAATTTCTGGAGAAGATCAGCACTGTGACAGTTTATGTAAAGAACTTTCAGTTTGCTGTACATCAGCTGTAACATTTAGTGTATGCTCAACCTTATTAAACATGAATTATAAACACGAAAGAGAATCTGAAGTATTCTGATCACTTGTTTTTTCCACCTGTTTGTCAAATATGATACATTTCACATGATGGCCTATAACTCCTATAGTAGGCACAACTACTTTATAACGAATTGTATACAATTACTTAGCATAAGAATAATTTCAGTATTTTAGTTTGGAATGGCATTGTGGAGGCTCCTGATGGAGACTCTTGGGAGACGGGCTTTTTTAGACATGGGAGGAGCTGGAGTGGCAGCTTCTCATGCTTTACCCCTTGGGCTGCATGGACCGAGTCTGTTTATTTTCCCTATATTGTTTAATCACTAATTCCACATTTGAAATTTTAAAAAGTGGAATTTGATCCCACAGAATGTCACAGAAATTGTGTCCATGCAAACTGGAGCTTGAAGCATACTGTATGCTGCTGTTACCATTTGATCTATAGATGAAGTAGATCAGGATTAAGTGTGTGTTGGGGGAGGTCTGTGCTTTTGGAAAAACAGGATCCCCACTGTACTGTATAAAGTCTGGAACAAGAGTCTTCATGGGACAAACAACTTAATTTTTCTGAGTACTTCAGATTTAAAATTAATTTAAAGATTTCAAGTTCCAGACTTTCAAATCTAGAATGGAAAAATCTTGAGCTTGTTTTCAGTCTTTCTGTTCTTGTTCTAAACTTGAGCTAAGCAGTTTAAAAGCAGCATACATCATGGAAAGGGAGCAGCTTATCTCGTCCGTTTGTGGAGCTCCTTCCCTAATGGTGTTTTGAGTTTTTGTTTGGGTTTTTTTTCCCCTTTCCTTATTTAATTCTACTACTTGGTGGAGTTTCAGTATGGCTTCCTGCCTTTGTTTTACTTGTGTTTGTTGTTCTTTCCTTTTGCAATTACTGGTTTGTTTGTAAACTTAACAGCCCTATTAATCCATAGATCAGAGTATGATTAAAAAAGCTGCTGCTGAGGCTGATAAACTTGTCAGTCCTGCTACCACAGGTAAGACCTTGAAGCACCAGAACTTCCAAAATAAACATTACTGACAAAGCAGTAATAGCACTGTGTTACTGACTTCTAACAGCAATGACATGTTTGGGATTGTGTGACTGTGATGTCACTTACCACTAGTGTGAGCTAGCTGTTGTAAATAAAACTAAATAGCTCCAGTATAAACAGTGGATTAATTGAATTATGCAGTTTTTCTGTGTGCTGTGTAAGAGTTTCATGGTGTTGCTTTCTACACTAGCTGACCATTTAAATCTCTATTTCCAGAAATGTGGGTTGTGGGTTTGTGCTGGATTTGAAGCAAAACTTCTGTTAAAGGTTGCAGGGTTTATTCCTGGCTGCTGCTAGTTTCAATTTCATAAGGTTAGGAGAGTAAACAGACTCCAGCTAGTTCACTCCAGCTACTTTTTAATGGATGTTCTTTTTAAATAACTATAAATAAGGAAAATATTTTAGTAATTAATTTTTTTAACTTTAATTGCTGTTCTAATTTGTCTTCTCAAAGCTCAATAAAGTTTTGTGAGCTACAGAAAGCTTGCCAGGAGACAAGTCCACAACTTCTCAACTGTAGCTACCTGTGATTCTGCAGTATGCTACAGAATCAGTTTTATACATATGGATTAATTACAGCAGTGCAGCAATTAGGAAACAAGCAGCAGTGCTTCCAGCACAGAACAGTAAAAAGAATTTAATATACAAAAAATGAATAAAGTAGAAGTAAATAGAGTGATGATATCTGAAATTATTTTTAAAAAAAGAAATAGATGCATGGGAAGCCAAGTAAACTTCAAATGTTTTGTATAAGCTCTAAAGACAGCATTAGTCAGTTAAAATATATCATGGAAGGCAGGGCTGGAAGGCACCTTCAGTGAGCATTGAGAAAATTTTCTTCTTTTGTCTCCTTTGTTGACTTTCTTTCGTGTCATCCTTCACTCTTCTAAGCCAAATAAGCCTCATTCCTTCAGTATTTCCCTTATAGGTTGTTTTCTAAATTTCCCTCCTCTGAACAAATAAATGATGAACGAATAACAAGTAAGTTGTGTATTCAAACAAAGTTTCAAGACAAAGTTTGTCTTGCAAGTTGCATTCTCTAGTAGACGGTATTTACTGGCAGTCTTCTGAAGACACAGTCTTTCACATCTTTTTGTTCAATATATGAAAATTTAGGGTGAACAAGTCAGTAAATGCTTGTTGTCAGTGCTACAATAAGATGTTGTTACAATACGACCAATACAATTGGTACTGTTTCAGTTTAGCCTTTTAGATCTTTTATCCTTGGCAGTCTTTTTTGAGGAACATTTCATAGGTATTCTCCCTGCCATCCTCTCCAAGTTTAATGAAATGTTATGTTCGTAAGGTGACTTGTGACTGCTGCCTTCTCTCAGGTGGTGTTTCTCTGAACCCAGAGGTATTTGGCATCTTTACAATGGCTTGTAATACAAAGTCCTGTCAAATTTCAAGTGATTCAAGCTTTCTTCCCTGCTGTAGAGAGAGCACTAGTCATGTTTATGTCTGTTTCAAGGCTATGATCCACAGTAGTTTTCATGTTGGTACTCATTGCTTGCAGTTTTAAACACCGTTTTTGCAACTAACTTCTAACTACTCAAATGGGACTTTTCTGTTATTCTAATCTTAATTGTGGCCATGACACTTAGATCCCTTTTTGAACCAATGTTTGATCAGAAGAATGTAGGTAGATAATGTCAGCTTATTACCTCCACTCTTCTGCTGATTTCAGTTGCTTTTTCTGAATCAAAGGTACAATTCCTTTCTGTCAAACATAAACCCACATTGTTTGAAAATAAAGCTTTTGGGGGGAGTAATAATAATTTCCTTGTGGAAAACCTCCAAGAAGACTGAGGGGTGAAGAGCAGAGTTTCTGGGATGACAGCCTGCCTTCATTTCTAGCACTTCTCTGGATGCTGTCCAGGTGGGCAAGAGACTGATGCTCTTTTGAGAGAGCAGGATTGTTTTTGAGGACAACAACTACTTTTATGCTTATCACTAAGCTCCTTGATCTAGGGCAGAGTTTTACACATGAGGGAGGTTATAGAGTGGTGTGCTCAAGCCATATGCTGTGATTAACTTGATAGGGTGATGATGATGATGATGATGATGATTATTAATAATAATAATAATAATTCCTCAATGTTAAAACCCTCATCTGTGCTGAATTTGGCAATAGTGACACAAAAATGGCACACTACATGGATAATTTAAAATATTCTAGTGTTGTTTGCTGAGGAAAAAACCAGGGAAAAGTAAACGGAGACAATGATTTCATCTTATGCTTGTTTTATAGCAAGACCACTGGTACAAACCCTGCCTTTAAGGACGACAGTTAACAATGGAACTGTGTTACCAAAGAAACCAAGTGGCTCTTTACCTTCTCCATCAGGAACCAGAAAGGAGACTGTATCACCAGCAGCAAAAAGGTAGGCGTCTATGAGAAACCTTATAACCATGGAATTGAAAACATGGTATAGCTCCTCTTTTAACCTTCTAGATATGTAGTTTTTCTTACTTGCAAAGCAGCAGTGTAAATATTTAGCTTGGAAAGAAAGGGAGATGGATTTTGTTCTAGGAGGCTTTAAATTTATTCATTCTAATTACAATTAAGGTTATTCCCATGAGTACTGAAAGAATGCACAATGCTTGGTCTTACTGGTTTGTGTTCTTTTCTTGCTTTTGAGAGTTTAGCATAGAGAGAATAAAGCACTTCTACTTTGCTGTTGCCCAACATGATGTGAAAAGTGGTGCAAGAATTCTTTGAGTAGCTAGTAGAAAATACATAGTCTCAGAGAAACAGTGTTGTCATTGCAAATCAGTATGTTATCTTTGGTGGTTTTCTCTCACTAACAAAATTATCATATAAACTGCATGCACAGTGTTAGCAGCATCTCAGGGAGGAGGAAAATTCTATGCCTAGCACATATTTATGCAAATGAAAGCATCCATCTTTAGATATCTTACCATTAGCATGTATTTAAGCCCTTTTAAAATTACTGCTCTGTCCCAATCTGCTTTGTGTGTAGCTGTTTTTAAATAGGCTAAATGTTTTATACATCTGGGTTATAAGGAACCGAATGGATTGGGTGAAGCAAGTTCAAGTTATACACGGCAGTTACTGTGGTGCTAATCTGCTGTGTGGTTTGTCTGTAAAAGATATTAGTGTGGGGTTTTGGGTTGGGGTTTTTTTGTACATTTCTTTTGTGTGTCTCCTCATCTTTTTGTAGTGATGATGCTGTCAGGTCTGAGGGAGGGAAAGTTGTAGAGATGAGAGCATTAACTTGCTAAGATCTGAGGTCTCTCTCGTAAAGAGATTTTTTCTTCGAAGGTGAGATGGAGGCTAAGGGTATGCCAGTTTTTACTAGTGTGTTGAAGGGGACTGATTTTCAAGAAACTCCAGGTTCTGTTATTGCAGAGAGAAGTTATGCTGTGCACAATTAAAATTGGAAAATGCCATATTTGTTTATGTCACAAAAATGAACTCCTGTGAGCTCTTACGAACTGGAGCTCACTGCAGCCATAGGCTTTGGCAGGCTGGTCTGAATCAGCCCTTAAGATAAGAGAAGGAAACCAAATACTGTCTAAACTGTTCCGTTATTAAATTGTATCACCAGAAGTTTGAAAATGGGTGAAAGAACTTTCCTTTTAGAAAAGGAAATGTATTAGTGTTTGAAAAAGAGTACTATTTAGTACATGCTGAATTTTAAAACACATTTGTTCTTCACAAATTATTTTTTCTTAATAATTCTCAGAATTTCATTCTTTCTAAGTAAGTTTCAACTAGTAGTTATAAAACATCTGAGAGCACAGCCATTGGCAGACTTCACCTGTGTACAGAGGGTGTGATTCCTGAGTCTCTATGCTCTGTCTCTAAGGTTCAGCATAGGACTTTCTGTCTCAGAGTCGGGTGGGTGAAGTGCAGGTCAGGATTGTACTCATGCTTTCTCTATTCTTGGAGGCCTTTATGTAATTCAGGTGTTCCATCTGGTATTGCCTGCAGCCTGTAGGCATTATCCTAGCTTAGGATCCCTGTAGGTAAGTGGCACTCTGTATCCCTTCCACCTGACCATCGTGCAGCCTGGATACCCAGAATGCCAGTGGGAAAGTCCTTAGCATCATTAGGGAGTATTTTTAGACTGTCTTGATTCCTGTAAGAGAAATTCTTCCACAGGGCAAGTATTTAATGTCCTTTTATTATGCTGTGTCCCTTCTCATTGCTGAAGAAGGTAGGGTGAAGGTGCTTTAAATATGCACCATGAAAATGTATATTCAGTTTTGGAAAAGAAAAAATATACATGGAGAGTTTTGCCGAAATAGGTGAACACTTAAGAGTGCTTAGGAGAGCAGGGTTGCTCCATGTCCTGAAAAAGGCAGTTGTAAATTCAGGTGCTGTAGAATTATTGTTCTCTTCAAATGCTCTAAAATTCTGTATTGGTATCTTTAACATGCAAATTTTCATTCTCTACTCTTACCTTTATTAAACTATATTAAAGCATATTTTATGCCTTGCCTATAAATATACTTCAAGGTGAATAAAGTGGAATGGTAAGGACCTCACCAATTAATTACTGTACAAAACATTTTTTGGTAAATTATTCTGTAATCATTTAATAGTGAACCTTGAAATAACTGGTTGAATTTCAGGGTTTTATAGTAAATGGTGTTTCATATATTTGGTATTCAAACATGATACAGTGAGTGCTCCAAATATATTTCTTGTATACAGTCAAGTAGAATAATTCATTAGGCATCCTTAAGGTGAATTCAATCACACTTTGTATTTATACTGGGCCCTTTTACCTTCAGGAACTGCACGTGTTTATGCATGAAACAGTAATGGAAATACCTCAGCAAGATCAAATAGCTTCCTTTTCAAAGGATAGGACTTGTTTATTTGTGTTAGAAGCTTCTTTCAGTGTTGCACAGTTTACAGATGGTGGGAAATTTTGAGCTATTTTTTCAATCTGATTTTTGCTAAGAAGTGCTCTTCTCTTATGAACTGGTTCCAGAACTGTAGCTAATTCGTAGTGTAGCTATTCTTTAGTCCAAAATATGGTCATGTGACACAGCAGCTGCAAACAGTATTAAGTGTTTATAGATGTTTTAAAACTTAATTTCTGCTTGAATGCTTTCAATAGTTTTTCTATACAACATGTGCACAATTGAAAAGATAGAATTTGAAAAATCAAAGTAAAGTTAAAAACAACAGTAGAAAGGGAAAAAATAGTTTTTGCTGGGTCATCTTCTAAGCTTTTGATCTGCTGTTGAGACTGACATATCTCATAGGATTGCAATAGTAAAAAATAGCATCTTCCATTTTTTTATTACCTATGACCATATATTCAAGAGAAAGTGCAGGTGAATGGAGTCCTTCCCAAATGTTTTCTGAATTGCCTTATGAAAAGAGGGCTTACAATCAAATAATTTGATTCCTCTCTTCTCCTATACTTAGAACCATTAGGTTAGGACTGTATGATGTCCAGTTGAAATGACATCAATCTATCCCTTGAAACAGTTTGTTGTGCATTATTTATGTAAATATATTCAAACAGTCTGTGTGGGGACTATGTGTGCATCCATACATTCTCCTGCTTAGACATAGATGTATTTACTGGTATGTCTGCAGACACAATCTCATTTCATACAATAGCTGTGTTAAATGGGTTGGTTAACTCCTATGAACCCACAGGTTGGTATACAGCTTATCTGCCTTGCTGGATTGCCAAGGAGATGTGGTTCAGAGTTCACTACATTTTCTGATTTCCCATTTAATATTTGAAATGGAAATTACTTCTTCTGGCAGGAATATAAAATTGGAGGTAATAAAAAAGGCTTGAGGCTGAAAGGGTGGAACTAACAGGCTTTTATTTGAGTTCCATATATTCTCTCAGTGACCTTATGCAAATCATTTAACCTCTATGCATATTGCTTTTCCATATGTAAAACGTGTATCTCTGGATATCAGTAGGTTCTTATAGGTAGGTTCTAATGTGATAATTAGATCCAGATCTTGCAAAGCATTGGGTAACCTCAACTGACTCTGACTTCAATTAGAATTGAGGGCACCAAACCCCGCTTCAGCATTCAGATCTCATATAGTCAATACCCAATTATCCAAGTTAAGGAAGGACTGAAATAACTTGAATAGAGCAAAACCACTATCCAAAACATGGATCAATTGGATTATAAAAGTATCTGGTGGTAATACAGTGCAAGATAGAAAGCCTGGTGATGCTGGTGGTACCAAGAACTGTGGTCAAGCACCAAGTGGAGCTGCTGCACTCAGGCTTTGGGGGCCACGTGAACACAGCTGGGAGTCTCTGGGTGCCAGCCAGCTAACAGAGAGCTGGAGTGGTTCTGAGATGGGCTGAACAATCACCTGACACAGACAGACAATCAAGAATTACCTGGCTTTGTAAAGTGTTCCCATGTCGTCTTCACAAGAAACCTTTGATCAGAGGATTTGATTTTAATTTTAATATATTTACTAGTTCTATGATATAGAAGTGTATAAGTTATTTTGAGTACCAGCTTTTTGTATGCTGCTGTAGTTTTATTCTGAACTTTGTGCTTAGAATAATTATTTGAAATTTTCATTCTGAATAAGATAAGTTTAGTGTATCATGAGCAGAACTTTCCCTTCCCCCTTCACTCTTTCTTTGGCATGTAATGTGGCTTGAAGTTTGCTGCTTAACACTAAATTTGTCTTTGGAATCTGGCCAGTGCGTAGTAATGATGTTTTGTGTCCCCTATTAAAATCTAAGGTTTTGTGACTCATCTAGGATAGCTTTGTTTCCAAGAGTTGAGGGGGAAAAAGAGAAAAAAAAAAAGTAAGGGAGGAGAATGCAGACAGTACCTTT
This sequence comes from Corvus moneduloides, assembly GCF_009650955.1. Classification (NCBI taxonomy): domain Eukaryota; kingdom Metazoa; phylum Chordata; class Aves; order Passeriformes; family Corvidae; genus Corvus; species Corvus moneduloides. The sequence continues at coordinate 12,166,557 of NC_045481.1, read as the reverse complement.
CCCAGTAGGGATGCTGCTGCAGGCTGCAGGCTAGCACATACTTTGCCTTTCAAAAGGAGACAATCAGTCATTCTTTCTCCCCTGGCAGATTGAAAAGTATTACAATGGTGCAAAACTCTGACAATGGAGATCAAAAGAAAGAAGCAGGAACAAAGAAAACATAAAGAGCTTTGTTTGCAGGGAGAATAAAATACTTTAATATGATAAATTCCTGTTCTTCTAAACTCTAAACACATGGCCCCTAGGAAATTGTTCAGTCGCCTGGAATTAATGTTGTGTGTTCTGTTGGGGGGCAGCGATGGTTTGTAACTGGCGCACACACAAACTCTGCATCAAATCTTCAATTAAGTGCTCTGTGTAACACTCAACTCTCAAAGAAAATGGTTTAAAATATTTAGAATATAAGTTAAAAAAGAAATCCCTCTCCATTGAACTTCGGGTGGCAAAACTATTACACCACTTCACAATATCTCTAACAATTAAAGTTATTAGTGCATTTTGCTCAAAGGCATAATGAAATTAAAGTCATATGTTATTCCTGAATTCATTCTAATTGATTTAAATAAGGGTCAAAATGAGTGCTAGACAAAATATTAATGCCATCAGTTACTGTCTTAAGAGCGTTGTGTGCTAGTTTTTAATTTCTTTTATTAAAAAGCTTTTATATTTTTCCAAATAATTTTAGTAATAAAATATATATCTTTTTAATTTTGGCCAGATTTGTTCACCACAATTCAGTAATGCAACTACCTGAAACATTCATGCTATGCAGTGGTATATGTATGTATATATGAGGATTTATTTTCTTGTCTTTGTTGTTGCTTTTTTAATAGTCTTTGTCTTTTAGCTGGATCATCTGTTGTGTTCCTTCAGATAGCCTCTTTGATTTCTTTTTTTTTTAAGTTTTATTTTTTAGTTGCTTTACAAATGGTCAGTCTATTGGGGCACTGCTGAGATTTTGTCATTCAAAGATACATTGGTGTTCTTAAATGTATGGTTTGAAATGATCAAACATCTAACTGAGTCAATAAACACTTTGTTGTTTACTCCTGCACGTGACTTCATATCTTGAAAGCATGCAATTTTGTCTTTTAATGTAAGTCTTGTAAATGTCTTGTTTCCACATTTTATTGTTGCATTCACTTTTTATTCTGCTTTGTTTACGCACCTCTCAATCTGGATTAAGCAGGTCTGTGAATCTTCTCAATGCATGCAAACTGAAAAAGCCTGCTCTAAGGTGAGGGATCCTTAATAGCTTTGTAGTGTTGAAGTTCAGTTGTTTCTCCTTTCCATTTCAATTCAACACATAGAAAGTGGCTGTTTTAGTAAAAGCGTTAACATGATAGAACTGTAATTATTATTGCCATTTTTAACATTTTCAGAAGTACATGTCTAAAACTTTCTCATCATTGATAAATGCATCACACAATTTAGATAATAATAATTTCAGTGATGGTATCTGCATTATTTCATACTAACATCATTTTTATTATAGGAGTGTTAGACCACATTGCTGTCTTAGACAAGTTAAAAATTGTGTTACTAAATGTTATCTTCCTAAATAATTGCAAATGCTCTCCTTTCATATCACTAATGAGGAAGTCATATTCTGGGATCCAGTTATACTCTTACAAACCTGTAAGTTAAATGAGTATTTTCTGTTGTTTTAAATTCCTCCTCAGGTGACAGTGTATCTACTGTAGCCATGGATATAATCACTGGTGTTTAACAGTCTAGCTAACAAAATGTGTATAGTGCCAAAATTGAGTTAATATAATGGAGTTACAATCCGTGTTTCCAACCACCAACTAATACTTCTCACTGGGCTTTTGTTGTTGTTGGAAGTTTAAAATAAAATTTTACACAAGATAGCATTACTAATTAGTTTAAGCAGTGATGGATATAAATCAAAAGGGTTTAAAAGAATTTTATACCAATGGTAAAAGTAGTTTTAATACTGATATAAGACTTCATTATTCAGAAAGAAGATAGAATTAAACTTCTAAATTTTAGTTCCACTCTTTCCTTTCTTATCCTCTAGTTCATCTTTTGAACGTTGACATCTATAAAAATGAAACCCCAAGCAACATTAGTTTCAAACTGTTTCTGTAACTTAAATTTTTTTCTGAGATTGGTATAATTTGATAATGTCCTTAATTTAATTTCAGTGTAGGCTGATGTTGACGCCTCTTATCCTTAAAGAAGAAAATATGCGTCAACATCAGCCTACACTGAAATTTTCTTAACCAGGAAAGGATGCCAAAATAAAGATTTGATCCTGACAAATCACACAGGATGTTTCTGTAATTAATGTATATAATAGTGGGAGGCACATGCTAAAAGCTATTTTATGTGGAATAAACATTTTCAGTATCAAAGTTTTATTTTCTAACTGGAGTAGTATTAAATTGGATGATGTTATGGAATGCAAGGAGGGTAGTTAAATATTAACAGTACAGTCTTTAATTTACTAGAGAAGGTTTTTTTCATGCATTTGACATTGAGATGACTTGGATAATGTTAGTCTAGTGTAGGAAGTACACTTCTGAAATTAAGACAGAATTAAATTCTTGTTGCTGCCTTTTCTCTTCCCCTATGAATGTGTTTTGTTCTGTTGCTGTGTGTAATTTTGCATTCTGCTTGCTCTCTTACATTGCTTTCTCCACAGAAACACTACTTTTTAAGATTCAGCTTAATCATTTGAAACTTGTTTTTATTACAAGAATGCAGCACTGAACATCTGTCCTGCCATTGCATGTTCCAGAAGGTTTTTTTGTCAAGCTGCCTGAGATACACCTTAACATGCATCACCTCTGCAGATCCGCCCCTGGCTGGGCTCTGCCTTCTTTTCAGAAGGGCAATTGCTTTGCAGAAAGACTCTGGTTCAGGTGTTCCCATCGTTTCTGTAACTGAGTCTCAGTTGAGGTGTTCAAACATTCCCCTCCTTGCTGGTAAAAAGACATGGGGGAGCAGGAATAAGTTTGGGGTTTTTTTAAAGCAGGAAGTGTATCAATGGTGGTGTACAGTTGCTAAGCTGAGCATTTTTTGACCAGATGGAAAAGTCTGTCTTGTTTCTTCTAGTTATGGAGAGCCAGCTTGTACCACACATAAAGTGGGACAGAGCCAGAGGAGCTGACTGAGATAACACGGTAGGGATAGCTGTTAGGGACTGATGGGGAGGTTTGGAGTAGTCCTCAAGAATGCATGGGATGAGTATTCTGGTAAGCAGAGCATCTCTGGGAGCGTATGGAGGCCAAGGCAGAGGTGGCTGGGGATGATAAAAGGTGTGACTAGGATGAAACTGTCCTTAAAGGAGCAAGTACTGAAGTTTTCACAGTGGGATGGAGCTTGTGGTTGGGATTTGGGTAGAGATGTGAGCTTGAAAGCAATCATTGATGTCCATGGTTTCTGGGATGAGAGAGCTGCTGAAGGTGGTTATTTAGTATGGGGATTTTATGGGTAAAGAGGATATTTTCATTCTGCTTTCTGCAGGGCAGAAAACAGTACAGGACTGAAGTGGGAGGAAATGAGATCTGGACACTGAGTCCTGTCATTCAGCTGCTGCCATGGGGAGATCCCTGCCTCAGTCTGGGTACTGCTGCCTGAGCCTCTCTGCTGCAAAGGGCTTGCAGCAATGTGTAAAGCATTTTTGGCCCCAACAGCTTTGGGGCCTCACCCTTAGCTGCTCCCTCTCTTGCTAGGAAGCACTGCTTTAGGGAGAAGTGCTTTGGTCAATAATTTGTCTCCTGTAAGATATAAGTTCTGACTGAGCTTCTCTTAATTTACTAAGTAACACTGCTTGTGTTTTGGCTCACATTTTTCTATCAGAGAGAGCTGGATGTCTAAGGAGTACCATAAAGCCACATGAGAGCTCCCTTGATAACTATCTTGGCAGGAAGGATGGCTGAAGAGTGAGAGAGTAGGGTGAGCTTTAAGCCTTTGAGAAACCTCCTGTTAGGACATGTGGGGAATCTAATCTATTCATACATGTAACTAGGAAGCATACATTTTTGACAACAATCAAAAAAATGCAGGCTAGCTCACCATTAATTGCAGTTTGGAGTATATTAATACTAGCTTTGAACCACAGAGTAATTGATATTGAATGAAGACCCAAAGTTAGCTTGCTTGTGTTCAAATTTTGACCTACTTTTGGCATTCTCTTTAGTCTGGCTGGAAGTGTCAGGTAATATGCTTTCTCTTTAAATCTTTCACTTCTTTGTAAGAGAATCCAAAAGTTCAGAAGTATGGAGTGGTAGTCAGAGATTTGAAATGTGACCCAGAAAAAAGATTGCAACTACTCTATGTAATTGGTTTAGCCCTTCTTCTATTTTATGGTTAAGGAAAAAGCAATATGTTTGTTTCTGTTGCACCAGGTACTCAGCAAAACTCTTACATAGGCTCTTTAATAAATCAAGTTAAGAATTAAAAAAAAAATGTAGTTGATTTTTAAGGGTCAGTGTTCTACTTGATACATTTCTCAAACATATTTATTGTAGAATATATACTTTTACAAGTGCCACTGTGAAACTTGCTCCTTGTTTTATTAGCACCATTAAGAGAACCAGTTCAGCTGAGCGTGTGTCCCCAGGAGGTCGGAGGGAAAGCTATGGAGATTCCAAAGGGAGTCGCAACCGCACTGGTTCCACCAGCAGTTCATCTAGTGGTAAAAAGAACAGTGAAAGGTAATGTTATCTAAGTATCTATCTCCTGTCTCTGCCTCCTGCTCTAATAATGAAATTAGTTTCTTTAGTGAACTTAGTTTTTCTTGTTTAACAAATATTGGAAGCTTTCTTTTTTTACAAAGCTCCAATTCTTGGACCAAAGTATATATTAAAATATTTGAAATAAAACAGGTTTTCATATTTAGATTAAATTTATTTGCCTTATTTCCAAGCTATAAACAGTGTGAGAACCTAGAGTTTCCCAGGAGAGTTCATAATTATTAAACATGCCTTTTCTAGTATCTTAGTGGTTTCCCTTAGTCTTCATATTCCTGACAAATACTTCTTTGAGTTTCTGGTTGTGGTGCATTGACCCCAGCTGGCATCTAAGTTACTGCACAGCCATTCACTTCCTCTCCTCCAGTGGGATGAGAGGAAGAAAATAGGAAGAGCAAAAATGAAAAAACTCATAAATCAAGATAAAGGTAGTTTAAGAAGTGAAGAAAAGAGGAAGAAAAACCAAAACAAATGCTGAGAAGCATTCACTCACCACATCCCACATGTAGACTGATATCCAGCCAGTCTCTGAACCATGAATGCTTCGGTCTGAGGGCCAAATTAAAGATAAATGAGGGGAGAGATTTACATGCAAGTGCTGTTCAATGAAGCAGAGTGAGGTGATGCCTATCTCTGTGTATCTCTGATCATGCTTCTCTGTATTGCTGACAGCACAGAGAAAAGAGAGTATCTTGTCCAAGAGTTTCAGACTTAGGATGGCCTTGAACAAATAACTACTTCATTGAGGTTCATCAGTATTGTCAGTATAGGTCAAGCAGTTCTTTCCTGTATTTCCTACTCAGATTTTAGTTTTGACCATTTCACTTGACCCGTTCTATTGCAGTTTCCTATGCAAGAAATGGTGTTGATGGTACTGTTTTACTGTCTCACAGATGATGTGACCATAAAAACACATGGTTAATGAAGATCACATAATAACCTAATTTACCTGCTCTGTCTGGGAATCAATGCCATTATACAAGTCATTGTCAGTGGTGTGGCACAAAATGTTCCTTCCTTTTTATCCCTTCAGCATATTTGCTTGAATAAGGAGTGACTGAGCTGGTTGTGTACTATTTCACAGCCCAAATATGGGTGATTACATTATTAATAGCTCGTTTTCTGGCTTATGTTTTCAGCTATGAAGCAAGACAGCAAGTGTGCAAACTACAGAACTTATTCAAATTTATGGGTTGGGATAAAAGGGCAGATTACTAAGGGTGGCACTTTGTGGCTGTTTGCTACAAGCTGCCTGAACAGGACGAAGTGCATGGGGTCTTTTACAGGCAGCTTGAAGCAGCCTCAAAGTCACAGGCCCTGGTTCTTGTTGGGGACTTTAACTACCCTGACATCTGCTGGAGGAGCAACACAGTGAAGCACAAAGAGTCCAGGAGGTTCCTGGAAAGCATTGATGACAACTTCCTGTCACAGGTAGTGGAAGATCCCACAAGGAATGGTGTGCTGCTTATGCAAACAAATAGGGAAGGCCTTGTTGGAGATGTGAAGGTTGGAGGCAGCTTTGGCTGTCGTGACCATGTGGTGGAGTTCCATACCAGGAAGGGATGAAGCAGGGTAGCAAGTAAGATTGTAACCATGGACTTCAAAAGAGTTAACTTTACCCTGTTCAGGGATCTTCTTGGAAGAATCGCATGGGAACAGGCCCTGGAGGGAAGAGGGATCCAAGAGGGTTGGTTGATATTCAAGGATCACTTCCTCCAGGCTCAAGAACAGTGCAGCCAGATGAGCAAGAAATCAGGAAAAGTGGGCAAGATACCTGCATGCATGGATAAAGGACAAGGACGTGGGTGTTCTGGTGGACAGCAAGCTGTCCATGGGCCCTTGTGGCCCGTGCGTGTGCCCTTGTGGAAGGCCAGTGGAATCATGGGGTGCATTAGGAAGAGTACTGCCTGCAGTTTGAGGGAGGTGATCCTATACAGAATCATAGAATTGTCAAGGTTGGAGGAGACCTTTTAGATCATCAAGTCCAACCATCCAATTCTGCCCCTCTACTCAACCCTGGTGAGGCCACATCTGGAGTGCTGTGTCCAGTTCTGAGTTCCTCAGTACAAGAGGGACATGGAGCTCCTGGAGTGAGTCCAGTGGAGGGCTACAAAGTTGATCAAGGAACTGGAGCATGTCTCTTATGAGGAAAAGTTGGGGGAAATGGGCCTGTTCAGCCTCAAGAAGAGACAACTGAAAGGGGATTCATCAGTGTCTATAAGTATCTGAAGGGAGGGTGTCAAGAAGATGGAGCCAGGCTCTTCTTGGTGGTGCCAAGCAAAATGACAAGAGGCAATGAGCAGAAACACATGCACAGGAATATGAGGAAAAATTTCTTTACCGTGTGGGTGACCGAACACTGGAACAGATTGTCCAGAGAGATTGTGAAGTCTCCCTCAGTGGAGATATCTGAGAATTGTCTCTGGACACAATTCTGTGCCGTGTGCTCTGGTATAACCTTGCTTAAGCAGGGAGGTTGGACCAGATGAATGACTGTGGTCCCTTCCAATCTGACCTGTTCTGTGACTCTGTGAAAGACTTAGCAAATTAAAGGAATAATGAAAAAAATTAAATACTATCAGAGAAAATGTTATAAAATTGTAACCAAGGAAGATGTAATATTTACACAAATTAAAATCTTGTTTGCATTCTGCATCTGTGCATGTGAATGAAGTTTTGATAAGCCAACAGAATTCCACAGGACTGGACCTTCTGGTACTTATGGAAATTTGATTTTATCCTAGAATCTGAATTTTCTTCCCTTAAAATTTTTTTGTAAGATAATTATAGCAACAAATAACTAATAGATGTGGGTTTCATTTTGTTTCTAAGATTTTTATACTTCAAGATTTCTAAAAGACAAATGTAACTGAAAAAAATTTACTGTAGCGATACATAATACCCATAAATAAATACTACTTTTGTGAGGAAAAGCAATCTATTATTAGTTTATTTAGGAGCCAAGTGTCTTTTTGCATGTGCAGATTTGAACAAAGTCTTTTCTCAGACCCTTATAGCAAAGAGAATGTATACCTGCACACATCTGAATCAGCAAACCAAGCATCAACAATCTTAGGGACAAGTGAGCCTGAAAGGTTTGAAAGGCAAAACCAAGCAAAACCCATAATGATCAGTGAAGGGACAGCTAAAAAAACAAGCTCACTCTTAATTTAAGCTGCAAATTCTGTGAAGTGTTGCAACGGTGCATAACTTCATGCAGCTGCTTTGCCTTGGTGAAGTCATTAGCATGGAGCTGCTGTTTTCTGTATTGATCTCTTGAAGTGCTTGGATTTTTTTTTAAAGGCTTTGCTTTTTATTTTGCATCTATGTATAACTTCTACTCTGTCACACATATCACATTATATCAACAGCCATTATGTGGTGACCTCATTGATTGAAATAACCTTATCTTCTATAAACAAAACAACATCTTATGGATAGTTTTTGTTAAAAAACAAACTTTCTATACTTAGATGGGTAGACATGTTTCTGGAATATGAACAGGAATTACTTCACCTACCAATGGTGAATCTCACTGCTTTTCCACTTTGCTGTAGTAATTTACTGTAGTTTTTGAAAAAGTTTAAACAAGCATGATCCTACAGTGCCCTTGCTCTGTGTATCTTCTGTTTATCTTCTAAAAAACAAATTCATTAGATCAAGTGCCCAAAAGATGAATTCAGTGTGTGGAAGATCTACATGTCAAAATCTAAATACAATACAGTGCTTTGCAAAGTCCATTTTATGGATATATCACTGATCCTGCTACCTGCTAAAGGTGACAGTTATCTGAAATTAGTTATATGTTAAAGCTACTAAACAGATAAGGTGAGACTATTAGTTAGATTATTCACTTAAATTAAGGAAAGCTATGACTTCTACTAGCTATATAGATGTACTGTACATTTGAAAAGTGATTCCAAAATAGCTGAGAAATAAAAATGTTACAACAAAATAATTGTTATCTGCAAAATGTTTTGGTTTTGTTCTAAGGTTGACCACAGTACTTGAGATGCTTTTTTAATTTTTACATACTATTTTAACAAAAACTCAGTGGTTATGTCATTTTGCAACTGTTAGGCCACAAAGGGTTGAGCAACAGCTCTGATCAGAAATCACTCACTTATAACTTGGGGAGGAGGTCCAGCACACAAGAGATGCAATGCTTAAGTAAAGTGCAAGTATTCCAAGGAACTAATTGAGAGCATGTGTTAGATTGCCTTAACTGGAGCTAGTGATGTTGCTACCACTGTGAAAAACAGTCATTGTATGGTTAGAGATTTCCCCTCATTTCTGTCCCATGCAGCCTGTTCATCACCCCAGCTTTCACCTCCTTGAAGAGAGAGTGTTCTTATCCTATGGAAGAGGCTGGCTAAAGACTTGCCACATGCTTCCTTTTGAAACTGGGCCACCATGCAAAATACAAAGCAAGAGTTACGGGAAGAAAAATTATGATTCTGTACACTGGGACTAAGACTGTCCCCTGAAAGCTGACTGTATGAGTGAAAGAGTGAGGAAGAGTGTGTTAACCTAACCATCTATTCCCAGTCTGTTTGTATCCTTGACCACTTTGCATCCCTTCCAGCCTGAGATACTCTATGACGCTTTGTTTTTCAAAGCATACAGAGTTGTAGGCTGTTATGCAAAGCCAGAATGCTATAGAAAGCTCTTTTAAGAAGCTTTAAGCATAAGGAGATGACCATAATCTCCCATGCTACTATGAAGTGTCCCAACTCCCGTAGCTATCAGCCAGGAGTAAGCCTTCCTGAGGTTTAGTTAAGTAGGATGTGACTCAAGTTCAGGAAAAAGGGTAGCCAGAGCTCTGAGCTGTTTGTGGTTAGGGTTTGTATAATTAGAAAGCACAGATGATTTGCTTTATTACTGTCATGAATCAGCCTTAAATATTAGCTTGATTAGCTTGAATAAGTCTGCATGGTCTGTTCAGAGCTAGGGACTGTTTTGTCTCTAATATGGCAGCATTTCTGACTAGTGCTCCATCCCATAAAGTTTTTTTGTTTTCTAAAAATATCTTCATTCATAAGAGAAAATGTTAATCTTGGTGTTAACAATGGCAACACATCATGCTATTTATATAGATGACATTGGCTGTGTATGCCAGCTTGAAGCATGTATTTTGATGCATGATTAACACAAAGGCTGATATTATAAAAAGTTGCTAAATCGGGAGTAGAATCAGAATTAATTTGGTTTGGTTTGGATTTATCAGTAAGTAAAGTCTTATTCTCAATATAAGTGTCAAACCAAAGAAAAGGTAAAAATATAATAGAATTATTTGTTACAACTTTCATTGTAGTGAGAGACAATCTTTTATGCTTAGAAAAAAACCTTTGTGCAAAAATCCAACACTGTTTTGTTTCTTTTTTTGATTTCTCCTCATCTGCCCACTGCAGTCTAGGAGAGGGTCTTGAGATGGCATCAAGCTCTAGTAATACTTCATGCTTCAGCATTTCTCCATCAGAATGATAGGGAGTTCAGCCCTTTTGGGGTGAACCACCCTAAGAAACATACAGCAGTTATCTGATACTTCAAAAGTTTTACTGGGTTAAAAAGAGGGAACTGGGAGGAAAAATAACTGCATAGTATAACTTAGTGTCCCTTCCATTCTTCATCAGAAACATGACCCTTGAGCTTGATTTACAGGGGCAAAGGACAAAGAAAACAAATGACTAGCATTTCTTAACAAAGATTCCTTCCTTTTGGCCAGGGTAGTACTATCCAGAGAGCTTCTCCACGTGCTTTATGTATTTTCCCCTCAAGTTTTCCCAAATATTTTCTCAAGACAAAAAGAAAAACCCATTTCCAGTTGTCTTCCAGGCAGCAGTGCAGTGACAAAGAGAAGACGTTTTAGTCATGGTTTTGTGCTTTCTGTGTTTTACCAAGTGCTGTCATTCACCAAGAAACAACTGGGCAGTTCCGTGTTTTACGTGAACTCTTTGGAAAAAACAGGATTCAAACTTTAGTTTGCTCCTTAAATACAGACCAGAAACAAAAAAAAAATACAGCTGCTTGTGGCCAGTTCCTGTGTTATCCTGTAACTGGACTAATTTTGCAGAAGAAGAGAATTTGGTAGTTAGTGGAGGAAAATCTATAGTTTTGAGAATGTAATGAGAATTGAATGTAAAAGTGCCATCAAGGATGTTTACTGGTTTTAAGTGTGTTTGCCTGGGGATTTACTTTGTAAATAATTTAATCAAAAAAGTATTTTTATTCATACCTACAGTCAAAAAAAATTATAGTATTATGTTTTCAGTTTTATATTATATTGATACATATACATGTGCAGACTGTATGTGTATGCTTTTAAAATAGTAATTTCTTCATTATTTTCACAGCAAACCCAAGGAACCAATGTTCAGTGCAGGTAGGAACTCTCAAATTTTTTAAGCAGATTATAACTGTGATAACATATTTGGGTTCCCCCACCAGCCCCCTTTCTTCTATGGCTGCTAGAAACTGGTATTGGGAATCTAAACATGATACTTACGTGCTGCTGCTGACATATTTTTAAAAAGTTGATCAGTTCACTCTAGATTTTATTGATCCAATAGATTTATTTTACAGTTGGGATTCTTTGTAAGAAGACAAGGACAAAAAGGGCCATGTCTTCTTACTTCACATATGTCTTCTCTTTCAAAGCATTATTAAGGTTTTTGTAATTAAAGCAATGCCAAGTTACAGCTATGATGCTGTCATGTTAATGTAATCATCAAATGGTGCCCTCTACAACTGTTGAAGATTTCCACATCTGTCCCAAAGCCTTGTAATGTAATTAATCAAATTACAAATGAAAAGGTGGTTTGTTACTAAATTTGTGGTAATCTAGCTTTAATTTGAAAAGCACTTTAATATTTTCCAACTTAGGTATTATCCCTGCTGAAAGATTTTGAAAGTGAGACAGTAGGTGTAAGTGAAAGTAATGTTTGTCCTTGTCATTAGACAGTTAAAAATTTTGAAGAGTCTCAATAAAAATATGAAGCTGAGTAGTGTATATAACAGTTATTTTTGTTCTGAAAAGTCAAGGACAATTAAAATAAAGATTTATTTTAACAAATTAGGAAGGGGAAAAACCCCTGTTGATTTATCAGATGTATTGTATTATTTTTATGCATAGTTCTGTGACAGTAATCATACATTAAGCTGAAAAAGTTGGAGTTCTTTTGTTTACTGCATGGATTGATCAACATCCAACAAAGCTCTTAAGCCATATTTCAAGGTTTAGTGTAACTGATTTTGAAGTCAATAACACATTAAACTAAATAAACACTTTAGTCTCTTGTGACAGTATAATCATGGTTCATGTCCCTTCCCTGAAAACTGATGGTTTAGAAAAAGAAAACTTCCAATTTGCACAGAATATGCTTTCCTTGCCTAATTTTTCTCCTTCCATTATACTGTGTACTCAGAGGTATATGTAAATTTTTTTCTTCTGCCACTTTTCCCATAGATAAATGTCAGTAATTAAATAGGTGTGACACTACACTGGTGTCCTTCTTACCTAGAAAAAAATCCTACTGAAATGAATGTTTTTTTCTAAGGTTATACTTGTTATTTTACTTAAGTATATGGTTGCATAATGGAGCTTAAGCCAGTGTTTTAATGGTAGAACTAAACAGAGCCCCCTAACTGAGGAAAGCAGTTTAGAAGGTAATTACCCAGAGTATGGTTCAGTGTTTTGTCAAGCCCCAGGTTAGCCTGCAGCAGAATAAGACTGAGCAGCCTGTAGAGCAGGTATTTAGAGAGTTTATTGTATTCAAACACATCTTTATCTAGCCCTTCTGTCTCTGTCTCTGTAATCACAAGGGAAGCGCCGTGTGACACACTGCAAAGGTAGGCTTCACGTCCAAAACCTCATAGCTCTCGAAGCAAAATGGCTCTGGTGGGATAAAAGCTCAATGTATATACAGCTGTTTTCTAACTTGTGTGCATTTTGCAATGTTAAAACTTTTCTAGTTCTTTTGAGTGAAACAAAAGTGTTATATACCATTTATTATATGATCTACTGAATTATAACCCTCAGGTGCACTTATGCACTTAAGGTGGACTTATTCCTAAGAATTTGAATTAGAAAAAAAATGTTGAGAGAGCTATATGGCAACACATGGATGTTCACTGTGTTTGAAATGGCATTCTGCACTTTTGCTGAAATTCGTATAGAATTTGCCCCTTTGTTGGCTGTTTTGCTGTTAGCCTAATATGGTCATAGAAGCCTTTGTTTTTCCCTTGCTTTTTCTTACTGAGTAGATTGTAGATTTTTCTGAATGTTAAATAAACAGACCTAGGCCTTCAACTAATTTCTCATTGCTTTTTGCTCAGTGTCATAAAGCAGAGTTACTTTTGGTAAACATACCATATTGGTGTCTAAAGCTTTAGTTAAGTTGTAGTGTTAATATGCACATTTTTGATGCATGTTTATATCTGTGATCTAATCACAGATTTATCTGCTTTTTAGAGGTATCTATATCCTAACAGTTTTTCTACTAATCAGCATCTTTCAGCTTTGCAATAAATGTGAATTCCACAAAGCAAATTGTTTGTTCTCAAGGCAAAGTCTTTTAGAGAGTCTCTACCTCTGTGTATTCTTTGCACAAATTTATACCTGCAGTCAGTGGTGGTCTCCTTTGAAGATCCCACTGGCATTGATGCGTCTTCTTATTTCAGTTCATTAACCGTTAATTTATGCAACACCAATATCAAATTTACAAAACTGCAGATGTAAAAGATACATTTGTCTAAAAGTTTCACTGTTGGTCTGTCTTTTTAGCTTGATGATTGTCTGTCTTTACATCTATATCTTTACATTTAGAACTCTGCTGTCTTATAAACTTACTTAAGAAAAGTATGAAGAAAAGGATGGAGATTGGTTGTGTAGATAATTTATTTGGATTAGGAATTAGTAGAGATGGAATTAATATTACCAAAAGTTAGAAATAAATACACAATATGACTTCTATGCCTGACCTAATCAGCCTAAGTTCCTCTTTATAGTTAGGAGAGAGACACACACATTCTGAAGGCATAATTCATATACTTGTTGTAATATACATGGTATGGCTTACTGTACAGGTTAGTATGTATGTGCTGTTTCCTAGTCTTGTGTGACTAGGTCAAATGCTCCAATTCTACATGACTAAATGCAAGTTTTATGAGTCCTGTAAGCCTCAGGTGAGAAAAGCAGCTCAGTGAATTTAACTTTGGTTCATTCACAGCCTTTGACAAGTACAGCCAGTAGTTGTCATTGCTGAAAATCTGTTGATTTCCAGTGCGCCAGCATCAGCAGTATTGGCACGTGTTTGAAGCTCATTAAATAGATGCTGCATGCGCATACAAATAGTGCTGTAATGCTTTGCTATTTAATGCTCTGCCCTCTATTTTATTTTCCAATACAGATCTATTGGCGTAAATTTTTAAAAACAATTCCAATATTCTGTCATTTTAACGGTCATCTTGAAGTTCCAACCTTCTGTCACCATTATTTCATCATTATCCCTTCTTTTTAGCATTAAGCTTTCTGTTGTTTTCATTTTATGTATGCATTCTGTAAATGAAGCTAGAGAGACATAGCTGTAACTTTACTGTGACAGATCAGATAGATCTCCTTCCCATATGACTTCGTAAAAAGGCAAAATACACATCTAGTTAGGTAATACAGCATAGCTATGATAATTGTTTGTTCAATCAATAATTTTTATTAATTTAGTCAAGATTTGTAGCATATGCATATTTCCAATTTAAAAAAAACCTTAGCTTTCAAATTAAAAAGAACGGTAGTATATTTGTAATGATTCTTAACAATTCATAGCATAATTTTAACACTCCTAAATTGTATAATTTTTTTTTTCATTTACATGATTTTTGTTACTTTTGCCCTTCCATTTCCTCTGTGCCCACGATTATTCTGTCTAGTAACTCTACAGATGTCACTGACTCCAAAACTGCTTGATTCGCATGCGAACAAGGCTGAACCCCTTGATCTGCCGATGGAGCAGCAAGAGCCAGCACGTTCTGAATCTGGACAAACTTCATCAGAAGTTCACAGGACACCCACTTTGGCCTTGCCACTTCCCAAAAGTCCTAGTCAGACCTTCATGGCATTTCCCAGATCTCCTAGTTTTATAAGCCCCATGAAGTCCCCAAGTCAGTACTTCCAGATCTGTTATTAATCTCTGCTTCTCTCCCCCAAAAATATTTCTTACCAGTTCAACACATTACTTTTAGTGTTTCCTTCTAGAAATGTTTACTTCTGTCAGCCAATTGAGTTTTTGTAGCTTCTTTCCTGTATGTCATTTTCCTTTCTTTTAATGTCCTGTTAATGTTGTCATTCCTTTTTCAATGTTTAGTAATTCTTAAAGCACATATCTTTTCTGCATGTACATCAGCATGATTCCTCTTACTAATTGTTTGTGTTCCTTATTTCTAATGTATCTCTAACACTGTATCAAGTGTAAAGCATATCTTTACACTGGGATGCAAAGAATGCGACTGAGTGTTGGAAAATAATTTAGATGCTGATGCTCAACTGTAAACATTGATTAAAAAATAAAATTAATTTTAAGTGGCATTTCTGCGTTAATTGTAATCTTTGATGTATTCCCCTCCATTTTTAATATTTAAAAAATGTAATATTGTAGCATTTACCAAAAAAAGTTTCAATTTCAGACCTGTTTTGTAGTTCTTCATGACATTGTTTAGTTC
This sequence comes from Corvus moneduloides, assembly GCF_009650955.1. Lineage (NCBI taxonomy): Eukaryota > Metazoa > Chordata > Aves > Passeriformes > Corvidae > Corvus > Corvus moneduloides. The sequence goes on along the minus strand of NC_045481.1, from coordinate 12,151,123 downwards.
TAATTCTGCTACTCAGAATATTTAGAGGAAGAAGGGACTTCGTATGTTTTTTAAAAATTCTGCTTAGTGATTATGATTTAGGAAAAAAAAGAACCTGCTAAATTTCTAAGTTTGATTTTGCATGTCATTCTGTAATTGTAATACACCAAACCGTTATGTGGGAAGGGATGGAGGAGCACTGGAATTCTCCCCTGATGGCTTTTTTGTGTAACAGTAAACATTTCTGACCTTTTGTAGAGGAAGGATACGTAAAAATGTTTCTTCGTGGACGTCCTGTTACCATGTACATGCCCAAAGAGCAAGTGGAATCTTACAATTTGGAAGCAAAAGTAGAACTACCAGCCAAGAGGCTTAAACTGGAATGGGTGTATCCTTTCTGTGCTGGAGGACTACTAGAAATCAATCATTCCTTAATGATTTGGGTTAAATAACTTTTTGAGCTAAAGTATAGCAGGATTAAGGGTTTATTTAATTGGTGAAGTGACATTCCGTTGAAAATAGGTGTTAATTTCTTGAGGCTGCTGTTCTTTACCTTGTAAAGTACAGGGTGGCAGCTTAAGAGAGATTTAGCTCAAATGTTGCCTGGAGGTTAAGTATGAAGCATGCTAATTAGCCAAAGATTAAACTAGGCATATCATAAGAATGTAGTGAGCTGGGATTATTAATTATGGTATGCATAAGACAAGCTCAGGTTTTTTTCTGGTTCTTAGCAGTAATTTATCATTTTAAACTGTTTTATAAAATGTACACCATTGTCCTTAAGAGGATGGTACATTCAACTTCAGCACGTGAATAAGCCCTGAACTGAGTAGTGCTGTGCAACTGATACATGCTTAGCCATAAAGTTTATAAAATATCATATATGAAATAATATTTGAATTTATATCTTAAGGGGGCTTACACACCAAAAATACCGAACAAGCAGATTTTTTCCACTGACTTCTATGAGTGGACATAATTGCAAAAATCTAACTTAAAAGAAATCAGTGTTTCATTACATACAAAAGTTTTCATATTTCACTTTTAAGTATAATGATAAAATATATTCTTTATTGAAAAAAAGGACGTTTCACTTTTGTATAATCTTATTACATATAATAGATGATTCAAGATTAAATATAAACACAACAAGATCTGAGTCTATTTGTAATATATTATCTTTATTATCTATATTATCATTATCTTTAGAGAGATGATGTCTTCACAAGGTTTTCTGTTTTAGGAAAAAGACTTTTTTGGTCACAAACAATGAAAATAGGAAATTACTTTGTCTTCATAAAAAAAAGACAGACTGCATATAGTCTTTTTCAAAGTTGTATAAATAGAACTGCATGTGGTTTCAGAATGTTCAGAGAGTTTCCAAAAGTCCCTTTGTATTCACAAGAGATTAATGACAGATTTAGTAACCATTCTTATTATTCCTATTGCAGCTGAGCCTGTAGGTTCTATGCCATTCTGCTGGAACTGCATAGATAATGCATGCACAAATAAGTGAAGATGAGTTAAAAAGACAAAAAATCCATAAAATTAATAAAACAGGTGAGATTAGAGTAGTAAATGCTGCTTACAGCATTTTGCCATCTAACTGTTGTACAAGTTCTCACCATTTCTCACAACAGAATTGAATGATGTCTTTTGTAGCTGTAAGGAGCTCCTCGCTCTGGGGGCCTAAGGATGATACAGGAGAAAGTGTTAGAAAACTTGCTGAAATAACAGAACACCCAATGATGAAACAAAGCAGAATGTCATTTGGCAGCATGTAGGTGGAGCTTGACGTCAATATTTCAGACTATTATAAGAAATTATAATTAGGGTAGGTCATGATTTCAGTCTCATTAGTTTCTCACTTAAGCTTATTTAAATGACTGAGCATTTGCCAGATGGACTATTATTTTTAGTTTGAATATTCATATGTCCTTCCAGGTGTGTGTCCGTATACCCAGCAGAATCCTCTCTATTAAGGTTGTCTATGAATAGAAAAGGTGTGAATTAATAAAACGATCTAACTAACCCTAAATGGTTATTCTAAATGGTTATTGAGGAGGAGGTGTTTTTTTTCCAAAAATACTGTGCTAGCTTCTTCAGTTTCTAATTTATTTGCAGTTAAATCCAATAATGATAGCCATACTTAATATTTAGAGCAATGACTAGGTATATGGAAGGTTTAGAAAAATAATTTAAAATAATTTTTAAAAAAGAGGGAGAAGGTAATGCCCACTTTACAGGCTAACAAGGAGAAGAAAAGCTGTGAGCAGGAGCATAAGATAATTTAAGAAGAAAGACTAAGATAGCAGAAAACCAAGCAATATTGTAGACATTCTTTACAGCTGAGTTGGAGAAGCTGCACTGTTTGATTGGAGGGTAATGGAACTGGAATAGGAAAAAACATCTTTGTAGCAGACGCATGTCTAGCTGTGGGAGTACAGCCAGAAATGCTCTATAATGTAAGAATGGGGATAGGGAAACAAGATATTGGAGGTGGCATGGACAAATGGAAAGGAAAGCAGACTATGATGAGAAACAGAAGGAAGAAAATCTAATGGGTATAGATTTCAGGGCATACCAGAACCCTAAAGGGGTGTTACAGTCACATTAGCAGCTGCCCAGGGAAGCTGAAAAAGGTTCACACCTTTGATATATTATCATATATATTAGGACTTGAAGAAAGAAAAATGCTGAGTGATGAAGTGTGAGGGGGGCTGGAGCAGAGGTGGAAAATCCAAGTGAGAAATCAGCACTAGGGACATCAGGGCGGGAGCAGTGGCCTGCCCAAATCCATTTGAGAGCAATTCTCTTGGCAAGAAGGAGGATTGAAACAAAAACTGCAGGCCAAATGAAAAGAAAAGGTCAAGGTAACAGTCCCTGAAGTGCCAGCTCAGCAAATCCAAGTCGAAGCCACCAAATCCGAGTGTGGGAAACAGTGAGGAGAAGGAGGGATCAACCCCAGGAGTTTGCATCTGAGAAAGAAGGCTGATAGAAAGAAATTGAGTGTTTGACAACAGCAGTCATGTGAAGGGTTGAATGCAGCATTGTTCCCCACAGGAAGAATAGTAAAGAAAGGAGATTTTCCCTAAAGAATGTAATCTTTCCCATATAATGGCTATTTTTTGCACTGAGATTTGTTCCTTGTGAACGTCTGTGTAATGTTAAGTTCAATTCCTTACTCTAACTTCAGCTGCTGGTTCACTATAAATGTGATTATGCATTGTTGAACTAGGGAAATATTACATTGGCTTCCGTAATGGTATCTGGCCTGAGGAAGAAAAATAAATTTAGACAAATAAAGCATTGTCCAGCAATCTAGAGTAGTAACACCAAGCATCACAGACAGATTCAGATTGATAGTAAATTCTTTGTAATTGAAGATATTGATTGTTTCAGTGTCATCACATTTTAATATCTCAAACTTGAAGAAACTTTGGCTGAGATGTTTCATTTTATGAGGCTAAAAGCTCTGTTTCTGAATTCACACTTTGATAATTGGGTATGCAGCACTATTTCTATTGCATTTATAAGCAAAATCAGCAAGATGTTTCTTCTAAAATAATTTAAATACATTAACTATTGATCTTATTATTTCAACATTAACATTACTATTTGAGTGGCTTATCATTGACCATACAGGATAGTGCACAAGTATCTTGTTTAGATCATGTAATTGGGGTTTCATTATCTCTCCATATATTTTTCACAGCCAGTTTCTCCATATTGACTGCATTAGAATGCACTTCTGTTTTGCCAAGATTCTGCTAATGCTGTTTCTTTCTGTTCCCATAAAAAAAAAGAAAGCTAAAATAGTTGTAGTCCCTAATGACACTTCAGAAGAATAAAACTACAAAATTTGGCTGAATTAACATTCAGTCTAAATGAGATTATTATTCCTGTCATTTCACTGAATTAATTTTAGATTCATGTTGATATGACTAGCATCAGAATCTGGGCCACTGCCTTTTAAATACTACAAAAATAAATGGAAATGGATGATGTAACCCTTTTATGGTTTTTATCCATCTGGCTGGTCATGTCCACATTAATGAAATCAATCAACCTGCGCACAGGGTAATGCAATCAATCCTCGTGTAATGCAGGGAGATGTGCTGAACGACTTATTAGTGTTTCTATCAAGTCTAATTTTTTATTTTAATTAGTTAAGCAGTGTAAATAGTAAATACACCTGGGACAAAATTAGTATTGCCTTAGTCTGGAGTTTATCAAATTCTAGAGGATGCTAAAGGAATAGTACGTCTGCAAATTCCCACATTCTTTGCTATGGATTTTTTATAGGATATGTAGGTTTTAAAGTCTGCAAAGTGCTTCAGCTCTTGATTGTAATAAGGCAAAGAGTTCTGAAGGTTGTCAAGTAATAAAGCCATGCTCAATCCAAGAGATGCAGACTACAAGGACAGAGAATCCATCTTTTTTTTTTTTTTTTTTCTTGTTTTTAACATTCTTCATTGATAGACAATGTTATTGCAGCTTGACCAACATGCTAGCTATGGATATAGGGGTCGGGACTGTCGCAGCAATCTCTATCTCCTGCCGACGGGAGAGACGGTGTACTTCATCGCGTCTGTAGTTGTGTTATTCAATGTCGAAGAGCAACTTCAGAGACATTACACTGGTCATAATGATGATGTGAAGTGGTAAGTCATCTAATAACCGTTCTTTTTTTCTTCATTAAACAGTATTTGAGATAGATCCACTCATTTTCATTACTCTTCTTTTAGGATGATTGAACATTATCTTCTTCTTCAGAATCTTCTCCTTCCCATTTTTAAGTAAGGTTGAATTATTGCCCTTCACCAGGGCTTGGGTGCCCAGTACAGTTCCTTTAGGTTCAACCTAACCAGCAAAATAGTTTTAATCTCACCTGTGGTCTTCCTGGTAGTCTTTAGGCTGCTGACATCATGGCAGATAAACTAGACTATAAGCTAGATTTGGTTTGTCTGCTGCCATGCACACATGCCAGATTGGGCTTCAAAGTGATTTAAGTGTGTTGAAGCTCAGAGGTTACTAGATACCGGCAAATATCAGAAATATTAAACTGAAATCTAAATAAACATATGGTTTATCTTGATGGTATCAGTCTGCTTGCACAGTGTAGCTGAAAAAGAGCACCTGGATTATCTGATGGGCCCTAATGTATGAAATGAGTTCAATACCCCTTCTTTAGATTAGGCATTATGAAACACCCATTGTCCCTTAAAGCCAAAAATAGGCCTGATAACCAAATCTGCTTGAACTGTGAGCATGTTTCATAAATTGAATTATTTGTATAATCTGGTTGTTTTACAAGGAGATTTTTACCTTGGACCTGTTCCATCTCATTTCCTTCTTTCAAATTTTCTGTCTCTAGATATTTCAAAGCTTTCAGGTTTATTGGAAAGAGGATACCTTTCTGGTTTGTAAAGCTAAATGAATTATAGCCACAGTTCATTTTGTGTGGTACTTGGCCTCTAGAACTGCATGCAAAGCAGATGCAGTGAAAAAAGAATTCACAGGATTTTAGGACAAAAATAGACTGTACTCCAGACTTTATTATAAATTTTAGGTTGCTTTTCTTAGAGGCATCAGTTAACATTGATCACAGTTTTTAAAACCTCAGTGTTAATTTTAAAATTAAAATTCCTGATTTCTGTATCCTTTCTTAATAAGGGACTTCTTTTACTTTTTGAAAAGCATTAGAGAAAGTTGGTGTCTCCCTATAAAATCACTGAATATCTGGTCATACATTCTGAAGAACACTGTTAGAGTGGCTACATCTATTTGCTCTGGGGGCTGTCACTAGACAGCTCTGATGGGACTGACCAGATCTCTGCAGCCTCTGACTAGAGATACTGAAGTTCGGTGGCTTGCTCAAACCAAAACCTTGTACGCTGCACTCCTTTAAACCTAGGTGAGGTGAATCCCACACAAGTGAGCCTGGGGCTTGTTTGATACATGCATTGAGGTATTAGGACAAGTAAATTACTGCCTTCTTCAAAGGGAAGAAAAGTTTTTTGAATAGAAGAGCATGGCAATTGTTTTGTCAGTTCTGTTTTTATGTAGTTAAGGTTACACGTATGCTGTGTGCTTCATATGACTAAAATAGGGCTATTTATTAGAAGTTCAGGTAATAGCTTGTTTAAATAGATAGTCAATAGCTTCGTTTGGCCTCTTCTCTTTTTTAGCCTGGCTGTTCATCCTGACAGGATCACTATAGCAACAGGTCAAGTTGCAGGGACATCCAAGGATGGGAAAGTAAGTGGCTGCTTTGCTGATGTATAGTTGTTTATATTTTGTAAGAATATGTTATTAGGAAGATACATGCTATATTCTTTTCCTGTTGTAGTTAAATTGCTCTTACATTTTTGGACTGAACCAAGCAAAACTTAATTTGAGGGTTTCTATTGCACACTATCACAGTTACCCAGTTCTATTGTCAAGACTGGTCAATAGTTTCTGGTTCCATGACTCAGACAGACTGAAGATAAGTTTGGAGCTGGTCTCTGAGAGGCATGGAGGGATAAGGCTGCAAAGAAGACCTGAGAGGGCAGAGGGGTGTTGGGAAAAGGAAGACATTAAATTGTGCAGTATACAACTTCATTTCTGATCACAGCTGCCAAAATCAATCTACAAAGAATGGGTTTGGGTTGTTTGCTGAAAAAAACTGAACTTTCACTCTTGCCATCAACTAGGCAAGAATATTTTTCTCTCTATTGCCACCTGTATTATTGTAAGCTTAGCTGTAAGCTAGGACTTTATTTGAACAGAGTAAGATGAACCTTGCTCCAAAGAGCTAACAAAAGGGAAAAAGAATGGGAGCAAGCAGGGGCAGTAAAAACCATGAGGAAAAAGTTACTCAGCAGAGTATGCAGCTGTTGTCACAACCAAACTATTGCAAACTTTTTGGCAGATGCCAAAGAAGAATTTTGGGATAAAAACTGGGTTATCAATATGCTGACTACTTTGAGTGTTGTGATTTAACCCGTCAGCAATTAAGTACCACACAGCCACTCATCCACCCCCCACACCACTCAGTGGGATGGGGAGGAGATTGGAAAAAGGATAAACCCTGTGGTTTGAAATAAGAACAGTTGTTATTGTTATTAAATTTTAATTAGATAACAAGAACAAAAAAAAAGACAACAAAAAGAGAGAAATAAGACCCAAGAAAGAGAAATTATGTACAATACAATTGCTCACCACCCACTGACTGATGGCCAACTCGTCCCCCAGCAGCAATTGGCCTCTCCTGGCCGGCTCCCTAATTTCTGTGCTGGGCATGATATTCTGTGGTATGGAATATCCCTTTGGCTGGTTCAGATCAGCTGTCTGAACCATGCTCTCTTCTGGCTTCATGTGCTGCTCCTCACTGTCAGAGCATGGGAAACTGAAAAGTCCTTGACTTAGGGTAAGCACTGCTCAGCAACAGCCAAAACATCTGTGTTATCCACATTATTCTCATCCAAAGCACAGCACTGCACCAGCTATGCAAAAGAAAATTAACTCTATCCCAGCCAAAACGAGAACAGTGAAAAAAAAAAAGAAATACCGGTTATGCAATGTAAGTTTTATATAAAGATAACTTAGCTGAGCAACATAAACCATTAATTTTTATTGTGTGTTGGAGCTTTTTTAACTTACCATTGGATTTATGAAATAAAACCCAAAAGCTTGATGCCTGTGCTTGAGAGGAATTTGGTGTATAGGTATATAAAAACCACTTATATAACCTAGGTACTGTTGTGGCCTTGGGGCTTTTTTATATATTTTTATTTATGTTGAAGGACAGTTTCGCTGCTTGTGAGCAGCAAAGACTCCACCAGCTTTCCCGGGCTGCCCCCTGGTGTCTGTGGGAGGCATCGCGGGGCTCCCGGAGCCAAAGGCTGAGCGAGGGGAGGGATGGAGGGAGGGGGGACCACGGAGCTTTCACAGGGAGTTGGTCTGGAGCCAGGATGTATAGCTGGAATCTTATTTACAAAAATCAATCTTGTTCTGATTACTGTTTTAAAGAAGAGTTTAAACATAAAGTTATTTTCCCCAGCCATTTTCATGATGTTAAAATGAATTACATTTTAAAAATTCCTAAGCTTCTTTTCACACTTTTACCTTTTACATTTACCGGAGTTATCTCAGTAGGTACAGTTTAAACTGTTCCTGGGCCTACCAGCAAATCCCATGTCACAAAGTCATCAACTATGTTCACTTCATGATGACTATCTCAGTGGCCATGAACTTCAGTGAACTAACTGAGGTCAGTGGGACCTGAAGTGCTGTACACTCTGGATAGTCAGTCCCAGATATTGGTCCTAGGCACAGTAATCAGCAGACTATTTGTAGTTTGCTTACAGGGGTGACTCTAGAGAAGTTCTGATAATTTTCATACCTTCAATTGTGATAATTTCTTTTTTCAGATGTATTCTCTTTTTAAAAATCCTGATGGGTTTTTGCCATCATTGTTTCAGCTGATTCTTTTTCCGTGTGTGTTTTATAGCAATTGCCACCACACGTGCGTGTCTGGGATTCTGTAACTCTGAATACGCTGCATGTCATCGGAATGGGGTTTTTTGACCGAGCTGTCACTTGCATTGCTTTTTCTAAATCTGTAAGTAAAGTAAATGAATAGTCACATTAAGGCTGTTTGCTGGAAAGATCTTCGAAATCTTTCAAATTTAGGTGACCAAAACAAACTTCCAAGCTGTCTCTTCTCTCAGGTTCCTCTTTAGAGGAGGAAAGCTTGCAGCCCACTTGTTTCCAACAGTTTAGGTTGCTATTAAAGTTAACAATATCTCAGCAGTCTCGGAGATTTACCATATGCTTAAAATAAACTGCAATTAATTTCTTCAGCAGCTGCAAAAATACTTGTGTACTTGAAATTTCAGCATCCCTACTTTTCTTGAATCATCCTATTCTGTTTCTTCCTACATAAGAAATTTACTCTCTCTGCACCTTTTAACCCTCTCACTGTGCCTAAAGTGATTGATAAAAGACTTTTAAAAAATGGAGGCTCCCATAGGAGAATCAAAATCTTTTGCTTAAAAGCAGCGAAAGCATATGGAGAAAGGATTGTAGAAAGTAAAATCCTGTTGTTTGCTTGCTGGCATTATCATTTGAACTCTAATCTATCAGAGAGATAAACAAAATATTTATATGCTGATATAGGCAGCATTTGAGTCCTATATAAAAACTTGAGTCTGTGATCTGGCACGTGCAAGCATCAAAGCGTGCCATGTACAGCAGAATCTGTAAGCAGTGTATGTGGTGGTGTCTGGTTATCTTGACAGCATTTTTAAATAGGAGAAGACTACCTGGTGTACTCCCTAGGCAAAATTTACTTCAGTGAAAGTTTCTACAAAGAATTGAAATCCATTGATGACTATGTTTATAGAAAGTAGAAAAGAGAGGGGTGTATTGGGAGAGCTAGTTAAGAATACAAAGGTGAAAGCTAACACAGCTCGACATCACCTTTGAAGGATAAAAAGGAATAGCAAGCAAATGCTCTGTAAATATCCCCCTGGAGGGAAATAGGTGCGTAATAACAGAGGAGCACTATTGGCATTTGCCAGAAGAAAGCAAGTGTTTAATATGTTTGCTTTGTGATTTTGTCTTGGCCTGTTCTGAGCATCACTTCCCATTCTGTAGCAGTACTTCTCTCATTTTAGGCAGCCCTCTCTTCAGGTTTCTTAATCCTGTCTCTCATGGGTTGCCTTGGCACAGTTGTTTTTGTAGTTGTGTCTGATGTGTATTGTGGGCCTGAATCATCAGGATAACAACCAAGCAACCTCATATGTAAAAAGACACATCAGAAAAATGAGTACCAACAGGAGAAGGTCTAGGAAACATGATGCATGAAGAAAAAATGAAGGAATTAGGGTAATTAAGATTAGAAAGAGGGATAAATGTCGTAACTATAAAAAAGACACTTGTCAGGAATAAGTTGTTTTCTAATTCGTTACTATGTTCTCTGATTTTGATCTATTATACCAATATGAAGAGTAAAATTGTTTCATGTGTTAACAAACATCTGGGAAGAAATAATTGGTTTAAATTGCAAAGAAAGAAATCCAGTATAATTATCAGGAAAAGCCTTCTTAATAAAATAGATAATAATGTAGTTTTCCTTTGGAATTTCCACTACTGAATATGATAAGAGATCATATTGTAAAGAGATACCTAGCACATTCCTGACATTTGACTGCAGTTTGCAAGAGTTCCATTTCTAGGTCCCTTTTAAGCCTTGTTTTTCAATGACCCTATAAATTATTATAACTACATGTATAACAGTTAAAGTGTAAATATGTGTAAATATCTCCACTTACACATACGTATTTGATTATTTTGAATGTGTATTTACATGTTCCTCATGTCGTTTGGGTGATGCATTAATATTTCCCATGTTTTGCCTCAGAATGGAGGAAGTAGCCTGTGCTCTGTGGATGACTCCAACGACCATGTGCTTTCAGTGTGGGACTGGCAGAAAGAAGAAAAGCTGGCAGATGTCAAGGTGTTGCAATAAGATATTTTGTACTACTTGCTTGTATGTAGATCTGGTTTCTTGTAATAAAATATCTTTCTGTATTTAACTTTCTGTGCCTTTTTAACGTTTTCACTGTATAAAAGGCAAGGAACATGAAGAATGGGAATACTTTCCTTCTGTTGAGATTATCCCAATAGTTTTGGATTTTTTTAAATTTTGCTATTGTTGTCATTCTAGAATTGATCAGAAAATTCTGGGCAGCAATGATAGGAGCATGTGCAGGAAAAATATCCTGAACTAATCTTTTGTGTAGCAGGTGTCATTACCTGACATGGTTTTGAAGAATACATTTTGATATTAACTCATAAAGACATGAAATCTTTTGACTACAAAGTATTCCAGACCATGTTAGTAAATTAATAGCTCCGAATTTTTCTTACATCAGAAGTATCAGTTTATCTAACTAGAGAACCATGTAATATTGTTTCTTTCCTGTGCATTTTAGATTTTGATACAATGTTTTTCTTTTTCCTTCCAAGTGCTCTAATGAGGCTGTATTTGCTGCAGATTTTCATCCTACTGATACAAATATAATAGTCACTTGTGGAAAATCACATCTTTATTTTTGGACACTAGAAGGGAATTCCCTTATTAAAAAGCAAGGATTATTTGAGGTAAAATATTTCTCTTAATTTTATGTTTATAGTAATGATACAGTCATACAGAACTAAGTTTTAATAAGGTTTGAGTAAATCAAAACAAGTGATTGTTATTAAACTTGAAATGTTGCAGAAACTCAGGTGGCATTCATGGTATGGCACAGAGAGTGTTTCCATGGGTAAAACTTCCACATTGAAATTTTGAAGTGCAATTACCATATTGTTCCTTGTATTCCTTTTCCTATATTCTCTTTGCCATATACCTCCACCTTCCCACCCCACACCCTGGGCAAAATAAAATTACCTTAAAACTCTCTATGATTATCTCAGGTTAAAAAAATAAAAGAAAAAACAAAAGCAAAAACAGAGAGAGTGATAGAAGAGATTTTTATTTTGTCAGAGGAAAGACCCCCAAAAAAATACATCTGTATGAATTTTCTTCCCTTTGCCTCTGTTCTGCTCAGACACATGCACATATGTCGTTTAAACACACATTGAGATGACCACTATTTGGTAAATATAATTTTCATTTCAAGGTTTTGATTTGGTTTTGTTCTTGAATATAGACTAAGCTATACAGCAGTTGCATGCACAACTGAGGGATGTTTGCAGTGACTGCAGATAACTCCAGTGGCTGCTAGTTAACTGCTTGTGGAGTTGTGGCTCCCAAGGATAGTGACAACAACTAAATGCAATGTCAATTAATGTACTTTGTGTGAAATCAGGAGGAGATGCTGAGAAAATGCATTTACATTTTGTTAACATTTTATTTCTCATGCATTTTTAATAGATTTTTCTCTCTTTGGCATTCTGCAGTAGTTGGGGGACTTGGTTTATCTCAGAGCGTTCCTGGTCAAGTGTTACATGTTGGCAGGCTTTCTCACTCACTCTGTCCCCAGCTTGCAATTAAAGGGTGCAGAACTGGGCCACAAACCTCAGCTGATGCATCTTCTGCCCTTGCACAGACTATTCTGTTTAGACTGTAGGAATGTGTTTAACTCTTGTAGATATTTAAGTAATAATAGAGCTGTATAAGACTAAACTAAATTGTCCAAATGCATAAAGTTAAAATCCATGGGTTGTGTGTTGCTGTGAGTGTGTATTTTTCATAACCATGCAGAAACAAGAGAAGCCAAAATTTGTCCTGTGTGTGACTTTTTCTGAAAATGGTGATACTATTACAGGAGACTCAAGTGGAAACATTTTGGTTTGGGGGAAAGGTAAGATAAAATTTCACTATTAACTTCAATCTTAGTATTACAGACTGTGAGTGTAGGCTTGAGTGTAAAGCATCATTTTAAGAAGAATAAGTTTTGTTTTATCTTGAGCTCTTTCCCAAGACCAGTCCAGCAGATTATTTCTGGATTCTTTTCTACAAAAAGCTAGAGTATCTATACCTAACTGCTAGAGCACAAAATTCTATTGAACGCATTCCCTATGGTCAAATACTGAATCACAGAGCTATGCCAGCATGGAGGGCTTTTACTGATGTAAGAGATGCCAAGAAAAGTTCTTTCCTTAATCATTGGGATAGAAAGAAATATTGTTAATGTAATTGATGATCTCCAGTCTCCTATACTGGCCCTCTCTACTGTTTGCAGAAATTATGCCTATTGACACACGCCTTTAAAAAGACAACAAACAGCAGTATTTGTTTTCCTAGGAAGTCAAGCTAAAATGTATTCGTATCTAATTGAATTCCTCAGCTTTATTTCAGAAGAACAGATGGATAGGAAGAACTTCTTAAAAAGCATTTTCTAGTAAGAGGAGACCTTTTTTTAGGCAGCAAAAGTCAATGCCTGCTGGAGGGCAAACAGCAGCAACATCCTAAACGTTTACTTAGTGTCTGAGATGCCATGCATGGGAATAAGGAGAATCCCTTAAAGGAGGCTTTATTAGTAAAGGAAGAAGGGATATGCATGACAGCTTTCTCTCATTTACTCAGTGCTTTCTCCCAAGATACTACTCAAAGGGATAAGACCCTGAAAACAACACAGTGAATCAGTTACCCATTTGGGCCTTACCGAGCTGTTTTTGTAGATTTCTTTTTCAATCAAGGACTGTCAGCTAATTATCTCCTTGGCCACTACACTGCTGTTGAAGATAGGGGTGGATATGGTGTTTGTAACTTGGCTTCTCATTTATTTCCCTTTCCTTTTACTTATAATAATTTAAAGCAAGGCACTTCAACACTTTTCCTTCTAAGCTGACTTTAGAAATTGCATAGTCTCATGTCCCTGTTCTTCATTGTTGTTTTGGACTCTCGACAGACAAGGGAAACAGGGGCAGTGCGCTGCTCAGGGGCCAGTTTGCCATCATGCTGGTAGACTAATTTCTGCCTTGACTGCAAGCCCTTCTCCCTTTCTCCCTCTTCTGCCCTTTCTCCCAGAAATAAAAGGCAATTCTCAGTGTGCTCAAGATCTCCTCAACTTCTGCCAGCTCTTTAGAGTTGGACAAAAATGTTTTTCTTGTTTTTCTTTCTCAGTACAGTGTACTTTCTATGTTTTCACTACTTTTGACTCAGAGCTCTATGTGCAAGAGAGGGCTGCTTCCACCAGGTCAAAGTATCCTTAGCAAAAACTTCTCTTAATAGAAATCAGTTGTACCTGACACATTATATGCATAGATGTGGATGAAGGAAAAGGCAATTGTTTTTTCCTAACTTGCATCAGCCCCTCTTTTGTGCTAAACATCATGTTATCCAAGATTTGATGCAAGGTGCACATTTCAGTAATAGAATCACTAGTAATCATTTATTTGCACTTCACAATAGTAATGATTCACCAAATTAGAGATACTTAATCTAATGTAGTTGGTTTTGAAGGTGTTGAGTCTAAGAAGCTACATGAACAAGCCAAGTTTACCAATAGAGAAGTACAGGCTCCTCTGGAGACTGATCAGTACATTCTGCCAGATATACAAGGACCTCTAACTTAGTCAAATTTTGGTACAAGTTCAGGATCAGGAGGCTGTGCATTATCTTTGGAGGATAAAAGTGACTGGGTTATGGTTTCTTTGCTGATAAGGCGTGTAGTGCTACTGCAGGTCAAGTGTGATGGGAAATTACTTTGCTAAACCCCCATGGAAGGTTTAAATGAACCTATTTTACTTTGTCCTTGGCCTGGACTGAGTATGTATACTTTTCATTTTTGAGATGGGGGGAATATATCATAAGACATATTAATTCAGCCTCTTCTGTGGGTCTGTGTGTTTTGGTCCAGCATTTCATGCCCACTGTTATCACTGTTTAGATGCAATCCTTGACAGAGAAATGGAGAGAAAAGGAGCTATTAAGCTGAGTATTTCAGTAGTAATGTCTTTTTTCTTCTATTCAGGTACCAACAGAATAAGCCACGCAGTTCAAGGAGCACACGAGGGTGGAATATTTGCACTGTGTATGCTGCGAGATGGCACACTGGTATCAGGAGGTGGAAAAGACAGAAAGCTGATATCTTGGAATGGAAATTACCAAAAAATTCACAAAACTGAGGTGATACGGCCTATCTTGAAATTACTTTGCTACTTAAAATGAAATCCTCTTGTCCTCTGAGCAGCTTTCTTAATCATTTTTTTTGTTATGGATGTGTATTCTGTGGGAAAGCAAATCAATGGTAAAATACAATGTTATCATATGCTGAGTTGGAAGGGATCCATCAGGATCATCGAGTCTGGCTCCTGGCCCTGCACAGGACTTCACAAGTTTTGAGTCCTCAGGTCGTTCCGGTGATTCCCTATTCATTAACATAGTATTTTCTTTCTAAGTTCTATGGTAACTGGAAAACAAATCTTGTGTTCATATCTTTCTGTATAATTTCTTCCTTTCTTTGCATTTAATAATGTGAGGTAATGTTTAACTTCAGCATATTACAGTATTGAAATGGTTTTGTACTTTCTTCTTTCCCAAAATGATGTGAGGATTTTTTGAGGGTTTTAATACTTAAAGTTGATGTTGCTGTTTTTTGAATATGATTTAAACAAAATTTGAAAAGTAATCTAGTTGCTATGTAGAAACTTAAAAGATTAAAGCAGAATTTGTTTGGACAGAACTACAGTGACTGTTTACATGCTGAAAGTAAGAGAAGAATCAGCGTAAAACTCTGAGGAAGGGCTTCAACTCTACTATATAATAAATAATAATATTAAGTGTTGCAAATATATATGCAACTGGAATGGCATGTCTGTTTTTGTAATTCAGTTTTTAACACAGCACAAGGTACATGCTTGTTGTGCTGTTTCTAACTGTGGTGTCCTTCTTTTTCTCTTATTTGTTGGTATTCCTTGTTATTTTATATCTTCCCTTGAACTTTATTTTGGAGATTTGCACTGACTCTTTCAGAACCTAGGCTGCAATTAAAGAAACATTCATTGCAAGAAAATACTCTGAGTAGAAATTTTTAGTCTGATATCACAGCTGCAATTAAATTCTATTGAATTAACGTAGCATGAAGGAACCTTCTGTGTTTCTTGAAATACTTGGTTTATCTGAGTATTCTGTAGGTAAGGATGTCTTGTCTTGCAGTGTTACAGAAGTTACTGAGTTGATGCAAATTGTTATAAAGTTTTGCAAGACAGGTACACGTATTAATGTGTTTCATTTTTTCTCTCTGCAATAGCTATTAAAAACACATTTGCTAGGCCATGTGTCTTTAAAAATGGCAATACTTGACAAATTGCCTGACTTATTTACCCTTTGGCTGTTATGACCACAGATTCCTGAGCAGTTTGGTCCAATAAGAACAGTAGCAGAGGGAAAAGGGGACGTTGTATTAATAGGAACAACCAGAAACTTCGTCCTACAGGGCACACTATCAGGAAATTTTTTCCCAATTACCCAGGTAAGCTGTGTTTCCTTATGAGAACACTTCTACGTGTGTAAGAGCAGTAAAGATACTGCTTAAAGTTAAGTTGCATAAATATGCATCTATTTGATTTATTATTACAGTACTTTCATCAATAATCATTATAAATATGTATCTACCTAGAGCTAACGTATCTTTGAAATGTCTTAATATGTAGTTTGGTCATTTTAATACTGTTTAAACACGTTTAGTTTTGATGGCCTGTCCTTGTCAAAAAACATCTCTGCTTGTGTAGGGTCACACCGATGAGCTTTGGGGACTTGCAGTCCATTCCTCTAAGCCTCAGTTCTTCACATGTGGACATGACAAACACATTACACTCTGGGATGCAACCACTCACCATCCTATCTGGAACAAGATTATAGAGGTATAAATTTATTAAATACAGCTCTCCTGTTATAGAAATTCTCTAGTAATTTTGGTTTTTTCTTAAGATTATTGATTTTAAATATCTTAAAATACTAACATTGAGGGGAAAAATCATTTCATGTTAACCTATTTTTGTCATAGAGATCAGTGTAAAAGCTTTTTAATGTAGCTATTCTGAGTACAAGTTACATTAAATGCACTGTTTGAACCTCTGGTTTATTCAATGAAATATCTTAGCATTTGCTATGAAATCATACTTTTAAAAAATTAGGGCATTTTCCTTTCTGGAATGCTGTAGTGTTTTAGAAACTGTGCATAGAAATCCTGGATCTCAAAAATTCTCTGAAATTTTCTTTAGAGTTAGTAATTCTTTTAAATTAGTCACTTGCTTATAATTAATGAGAATGTCCTTTCCACCTAGCCTCTAGGGCTAGTAATCACCAGTTACTAAAAATATCAACAGGTTTACTAAAACAGCTACAATGTGATACTGTTTTAAAATACAGAAAATTAAGGACACAAGCATTTCCATGAGATAGATAACTAAACTGGGGTTTTTGCTTACATTTTCAAATTATGTTTTAATGGTATCAGAAAAAAAAAAGTTATTTCTATTGGTTTTGTCTGCTATAACTTGAAGAGTTCTGGACCTCATTCTTCATAACTGGACAAGTGTTAGAAAGAAAATGCTTGCCTTGTTTTTTAGGCATATGTTTAAATTGCAAGAAAAACACTAGAATTTTACAAAGTAAAATGTTTTAAGCTTGCATACAAAATAAGAAACCCAGTTTATACCCTTAATCCCCCACTGAGCTGCAGCTTGGCAGGTGCTGGAAAAAGGTGTTGCTGTGTGTAGGAGTTAGGCTTTATCCCTCCTGCAAAGTGCCACATACCTTTGTTGGATAAGGGGATTGTTTGTTCTTTAGTCTCTAGGTAAACTGCAGCTTTGATGCTTAATTCTCTAGTTTAAGAAGTTATTTTTATCTCTTACTTCTTTGTGATTTGTTGTTATTGTTATGAAATCACTTGCCAAGTTATTTTTAGACAGTAAAGAAGAGATAACAGCGGCCTTGTATAGAGGGAAAATAAGTTAATTGGATAATATTTCAATTAGTTAATTTTTTTTGCCTCTCAAGTTTATATTGAAAGAGGGGAAAAAAAAAATCAACAAGAGAGTTTTACTATGTTCCAGAGGCAGATAATTGAATTGTGTTTTTGTTATAACTTGATAACTTGGACTGGTAAAAAAGTGTGCTTCTTTCTGAAACATTTTAGGATCCAGCACAGTCTTCAGGTTTTCATCCTTCAGCATCTGTCGTTGCAGTAGGGACGCTGACTGGAAGGTAAGATGTGCAGAGCTACACTTTGGGCACCAACAAACACTGATTTTTCCAGCTCATGTCCAAGTTCATGTTCTGGCTTTGCAGATGTATGCATGACATATCTTTATTTCCTATTGATTTCTATTGAATGTCACAGTGAAATTTATTTGTATTGCCTTAGTGCCTAGAAACCCTAGGCTTGGGCTAGCACCCTGTGTTTGCTGAGTGTTGCATGAACAAAGAGATGGTTTCTGCCCTGGGAGAGTGACAGCGTAAGATCAATGGGAGCAGGACATTTAGAGAGGGCAGGAAGTCTAGGTTAGCTGTGAGACCAAGCATGGAGGCAGGGAGATATTGTCACCGTACCAGTGACCTCAGTGTTAAATCTTTGTGTCCACTGGGACAAATGAGAGGCTTGAGGAGTCTGAGATAGTGGGTTAACTTTGCAGATGTGGAGAGATTTCCTCCGAGGCCTTTAGGGCTGCATGGAGGAAATCACGTAGAAGAATTTTGTGTGTTGGAAAATGTAGCAAGTGGTTCATGATCCCTAATGCAGTGACAATCAGAGGCTTTAAAAAAATTTGGTGAATGTTCCACTGTGCTAGACATAGTGTAAAAATGCATATTAAGAAACTTGTTCTGCATGAAGAGTGAGGGGTAAACAAGGCAGAGGAAACTGAGGCGCAGGAGAGTATTTTTCACAGGAGGTTGAGCCCTTGGTCACAACAGTGGCAGCTGGTGGGTTTATGTGTGGCTGTCTCTCAGAGGAGGGACTGCCTTTGCCTAACTTCATCCTCTCCTTTAATGTCACTTGAGGGCAGACTTGGCTGTTAGTAATGAAAACAGTTCCAGTTCACTGAGAGCATATAGGAAGCTTGTAGGTTATGAGGCAAGCTTGTTTCAGATTGTATGATGTCAGTCCTAAATAAAGGACTGACTTTTGTTACTGAATGTACTTTATTTACTAAATAAAGGAAAACAAAAGGAGAAGCTTTGAGAGGAATCTTTTCTTTGTCTTTATTAATCTGATTCAAGTATTGAAATGCAAATTTTATCTTTGTCCTTTCTACATGTTTCCACAAACTAATTTTTGGTTCAGTAAAATTAATTAATTAAATTAAACTACTGAAAAAATAATAAATTAATTCACTTTAAAATAAATTACCTCATCTCTTTCTTCTATCAGTAGATAATGGTCCTGATGCTTGCTTGTGTTTTCCCTTGCTCTGGGATTTAATACAGGCATCAATTTAAACATCAGCATAGCATAGAGGAAGGTCATTAAAGGAGAAGGGAGATCAAAAGCAAAGCTTACTTTATTCTTATGCGTGACATATTAAAACAAACTAAAATCTGAAGATTGCTGTTGGGGTCAATGCCTGATCATTTTTATGCTTAAAAAAGATGTGAAAGAAACTATCCTTGTGTTAAAGTAAAAATAGACCAAACTGAGTAGCAGTTGCTGTTTTTCTCTTCTTGGTATAAAACTTATGCTATTTTGACAGAAGAAAAGTTGGTCAAGATTACAGTAGATTTAAATTCCTTATGGAATGATTTATTGGCCTCTTTCTGTGTTTACAACAGGTGGTTTGTGTTTGACACAGAAACAAAAGACTTGGTCACTGTACACACAGATGGAAATGAACAGCTGTCTGTAATGCGTTACTCACCAGGTTTGAGAGCATTTATTTACTGGGGAAAAAAAAAGGTGTTGAATTTTTTTATTAAGCTAGGGGTTGGTTTGTTTTAAAATAATTCCCTGCTTGCCATACTGAAGTTGAAAATAAGTGTGCCATGAAACATTGGCAGGACTTTTTGGGTGGTATCTAAAGTTCTGGTTCTCTTTTCCCTCCCTCCCCAATGCATTCAATATGGTTTCACTGTGAATAAGGGAAAAGAAAAAGAAAAGACTTAACTCTGCAGGTCGTTGCAATCAGGACAGATGGACTATAGCTGCTTCCAGAAATGTTATGTGTTTTTAACAGTAATATTTATTGTATAAAATTGCTGTTTTGTAGTCTTGAAAGATACATCAATATGCAACTGGAAAATTAAAAATAGAATTTCATGTTTTCATTTTTACAAACAGTTCCTCTTGTCTGTGGCATACAAACTTTTCAAAATTAGCCTAAGTTCTTTCTTACAGGAATAAATGCGGTACACTTTTGTGTTTATAGATGGAAACTTCTTGGCCATAGGTTCCCATGACAACTGTATTTATATATATGGTGTAAGTGAGAATGGAAGAAAATACACTAGAATTGGCAAATGTTCAGTAAGTAACCTTTTTTCTCCTGGTTCAGTATTACCACCCAAAGTGTATTTTGTAGCACTGTATTAATACTGTCACATTGAGACACACTGTTAGTGCAGTTAATACAATATTTTTCCTCTTTGTAGGGTCATTCCAGCTTCATTACTCATCTGGATTGGTCTGTTAATTCACAGTATCTCGTGTCTAATTCAGGAGACTATGAAATCTTATACTGTGAGTAAGAATTATATTTAGTCCTTTCGTGCAAAGTTCAGGCAGTCTAACACAGATTTAAAATTTAAATGAGACCATACAACTGCCAAGATCAACCATATGTTTTAATTCATCTGGTGTAATCAGAAATCTATATAATTTGAGAATGAAAAATGTTGTTATGTGGGGTTTCTTTCTTTTGTAGGGATCCCCTCTGCTTGTAAACAAGTTGTGAGTGTTGAAACAACTAGAGACATAGAATGGGCCACTTACACCTGTACTTTAGGATTCCATGTTTTTGGTAAGTATACTTCCTCTTACAAGCTCTTAACCATTCTTCTTATTAACAAACACTTGGAATGCCAACTTTTGCTTATGAAACATGACTATTCATAATTCAGGGAAAAATACAGAACTTCTGTTATGCCATTTTTATTACAATCTGTCTTCTTATTTCAATCCAGAAAGACTCTGATTTAATAGTCTTGCAAGCTTCAAGTACAAATATCAAATTACAACATAAGTGGGAGATAAGGAAAAAATCACACACTGCCCTTTCTGTCACAGTAGAGCAGCTTCTCATCATTTTTAATTTAGAGTACCAGTCCTGTGAAATTTTCATGTATTTAGGCAGCTACTGAGTTGAACCCCCTTACCAGAACTGGTTTCATTTGCTCTAGTTACTGTGCAAACACAAAATGGATTATAGTCTCCCTCATTAAGAGCTTATCCTGTATTGTGATACAATCTGTAGCAATTAAATTGAGTGAAAGGAATTCAAAAAGAAAAACAACAAAATCAAATGGTTTGTTTCCATGGGACTTCTCTTTTGCCAGTTTTGAAGGATCCACTTTCCCCAGTGTAGTCTGAAGCTTTGTACTCATTCTACAACGTGTGCAGAACTAGACAGATGGTTACAAACATTGAGTACAAGAAGCTTCAAATTCTTGAGTCCTCAAGAGAAAGTAGGAAGCCATGGTAGAAGTTCAGAGAAGAGTCTGGTTTAGTGTAGGTGGTAAACAAGGAAGATTTGCACCCATGTCTCAAGTAGAATAGATGCAGTGATGTGTTTGAAGGCAGCCAGAAAGGACATGTTTTCAGTGCCTGAAGATGCTATGGCAGTAGCAGTATGCTGGGAAAACACATTCAAATTTTCTGTCATTTAACTGACAAGCAGTGCTTGGATATCACTTGGATATCACAGCATACAGATTTAGTAAAAGCAGGCAATCCTGGATGATTGGCTGCATGTTGACATAATATATGTTTCATTTAAGGGATGGGGGCCCTTATGGAACTATTAACATGTTTCTGGGGTTTGAGTACACCTGACACATAGTTACAGAGCTACAATGTCTTTGCATTTAGCATCACAGGTTCAGATACTCTGAGATGCTAAATACTTTATGTGAGGATTCCTTACTTGTTAATTCAGATTCATGCAAAATACAGTGCTGTTGGAGTCTGGGGCTGCTCTTGGTGCATAGAAAGTCAGAGGAGAGAGGCATGTCACACCTGAGAGAGATTTTCCCCATGCCTTACAACAGATCAGCTTTTGGAGACAGACCATGGGAAAAATAATCTACTGAGCTGAGAGGAGAGATGACACTGCTAAAGCTGAAGTGTTACAGAACCCAATGCTTTTTAAAGTATTTCTTTAATAAAAGACGTACTACAATTTGATTACAAACCCAGTTAGTGCCTACTGCTCTCAGTAGGGAAGGAGTAGTTTGGGAAGTTGAAATAAGTCAGATATTTTCAAAGTATCTGAGTTTGATGAACTCTGTTATATCCGTAAAAAAAACTGATTAGTGTCAACTTGAGACCATTAGTACTTATTTTCAGCACCTCACAGAGAATAAGCAAAGTACTGAAAAACTGGAGAATGAATGCAATATCTGCAGGATCATATATCTACCTTCAGAGCCCATATGGAGAGGCTAAAGTGCAAAGTGAGTGACTAGAATAATAAATTGAAGAAGCACATAGATTATGAGTTGGAAACCAGTCCATTTTTATTGGAAGTCAATCAGTACTTCGGGGCCTCAGAGCAGTCAGTTAGAACAGTCTTCACATGCTTGCTGGGATCGCTCTGCTGGACACAGAAGCAGCAATCACAGCATCCAGGATGTGAGCCTTCTAGTATATTGATTTTTCAGTAGCTACTGGCTGACTGAAACTAGGGATATTTTCTGCCTCTGGTAGAACCACATAAAAATCACAAAATATGCATAGCACCCACAGATCAGCATAAACCAACGCAGGGGGAAAAAGGAACACTGGTCTGTTGAACACCTGTCTTTGAGCATGGGAACAGATTAGTCAGTCTGGAAGTGTTTAGAGATGATTCAACTGAAAGTCAATAGCATGTAAAGAAGTGAGCTTGAGGGAAGATATTTTAGTGATACAAACACCTAAATGTGAAGGGGCAAAGACTTTAAAAGCACTTACTGATCTATAAACTCTTTCAAGAGCCAAGTGCTGCTGGATACACAAGCAAGGTATCAGTTCATAGCACATGCCCAGATTTGAAAAGAACAGTGTTTGAGGTGAAGGACAGGAACAGAAGAAATCTAAGATACTGTACAAAGCCTGACAACACTGGAAACAAAGCAGAGCTCAGACTGGTTCTGTTCAAAACCAACTAGAACACTGTAAATTGAATAATATGTTTGTTTTAATATATTTATTAATAGCATGCACGATAAATCAGCATGTAAAGCTTGTAGGTGGTGTAAAGCTCAAGGATTAGCAAGTTGTCTTGAGAAGTAGAGGAGTGGTATGAAAAAAGGAAGCAATTCAATAGAGCCAAAGAGGAGGCTCCACACTAGAATGGCAGAACCCAGTTGTACAAATGCAGAACAGATGAGAGTAGATCTGCACAGAAACATCAGATTACTCTTGCATACAAACTGAACATCAGTCAACCACATTATGCTGTTGTAGGAAAGGCAGATGCATTAGTGGGATGTGTAATGAAAAGGATGCTGTGTGAAATGTGAAGCAATCATCCATCTATCAGTATCTGCTTCAGTCACAGCTGGAATGGCTGCTTCTGGTTTTTGCACATTGGACCAACAGATAATGTTCTGACTAGCAAGAATAATTAATTATCCCTCAAAATATTGTTCTGGGAGAAGAGATGTAATGAATGAATTTTAGAGAAGAGGAGGAAAAAATAGCATGGCATCAGTCTTCAAATGAGAGAAAGAAAATGGTCTCTTTTACGTGTCTGCAGAAGATGGGAAAAAATAAGGACTACTTTTTCAGCAAGGGGGATTCAATTTGCATATTCATAAAAACTGATAGTGAGGCACTGGGATAAATTTTGAAAGAAACAAAAGATTCAAAGAAAAACCCTGCTATTATTCTTTCCCCATTTCAACATGGCAGTCTTGTTTCTTTAACCATTTCCTTCAGGATTTATTTCCAGCTTGTCATAGTGACCTCTTGGGAAGACTCCTGCATCTTTTCAGCTAGCATTTGATATTCATACAGCCTCCTTTTTGCCAAAGCAGATATTTAAAAGAGCTTTTCTGTCTGTTCTGCATGTCCATAATTCCATGAGTAGCAATTACTGTTTCTCTTTGCAGCTTCCATTTCTT
Source organism: Corvus moneduloides (assembly GCF_009650955.1). Classification (NCBI taxonomy): domain Eukaryota; kingdom Metazoa; phylum Chordata; class Aves; order Passeriformes; family Corvidae; genus Corvus; species Corvus moneduloides. Next base: position 12,127,383 of record NC_045481.1, on the reverse strand, counting down.
TGGGCCTCTTTTACTATCGCTGATCTAGCAATGAGGTGTTTCCACACACATCAGGAAAGTTAAGAGCAGTCTACAAATCAGACTTTGTATTTTATTTACAGAAATTTGTAATTCCTTAAAAAGACATGGAATCACCTGCTTGTAGTGAATTGCTGTGCAACAATACAAAGGCTGTATTTGGGAAGAATCACAGTGATTGAAGGATAGCTGTTCCCATGGTGCATGGCAAATGCCTGCTGTGGGGTTAAAAGTATCCCAAAGAAGGAGGAACTGAGTGTGCCTGTCCTGCCTGCAGGAGTTCTTAGGGGAGTAGCAACTCTCTCACCCTCACCTGCAGCAGCACCAGAGGAGGAAGGTGCACTCGAGTGGGCAGGGCTGCAGGGGCACACTGCAGAGGATGGGTGTCTAGGACAGGCACTGAAAATCACAGCACCAAGACAAGGCAGGGGGTTTGCCAAGTCATAATGGCAGAACACATGCTGTGACTGAAGATGACAGTGGTCTCTGAAAGCTTGGTGCCCTTTATGTTGAGTAGGGATTAGATAAAATCTAAATTAGAAAATCATAACAAAAAGAAAAAAGCCCACAGTACTCCATACAAAATCCTGAAATTTCAATAACTGTGTGGATTTTAGTAAAATTGCAGTTTATTACAGGCAAGTATTCAGAGGCTTTAAAGATGTGGTGCACAGATTTGGTCTTTGCACTGTTGACCTTAAAGTTTAATTTTAAGACACCACTTTGTGCAAGAACAGCAAAGAGAACAGTATCAGGGGAAGGAAGAGAAGTACTTACAGTATAACAAAAGCATTTAAAAACTATATAGTAGGTTCTTCAGTTTCTTTTCAAAGGATCTTTTAATTAATAAATAGTAATTTGAACTATATAATGTCTTGTTTAATAGGTTTTAGACTTTAGTAATACAAAGAAAGTGCTTTTGGATCATGCTCTAGTCTAAAAAACATAACCCATGTAATGTGAAAAAAGTGTGTTAACGCATACATAAGCAGAAAGGAAAATAAAAGCAGTAACTCTTACTTTTCCACATAACCATATAAAAATTCTTTCAGGCTCAGACACATGACTGTCGTTCACCAGAATGCTTTTTCTCAGAGTAAAAAGCACTTTGCTGACTAGAGGGAATAAAGCATTTTTTTATGTGCTTGATTACCTATTAAGATCTGGACTTTAGCTGGTACAGAAGTAAACATTCTGACTCAGGTGCAGTTCTTTTTTTTTTTGTTTTTCTTTTCCTTAAACAAGTCATCCTTTATTAATATTTTAACAGAAGCTTAGGCTGTCACTTTTATTTCCATTATAAAACCCTTTCATTAGTCCCTCTGTGTTTCAGGTGTATGGCCTGAAGGTTCAGATGGTACAGATATCAATGCTGTCTGTCGATCACATGGAAGAAAACTGCTATCAACAGGAGATGACTTTGGCAAAGTACATCTCTTCTCATATCCATGCTCACAGTTTAGGGTAAGGTATTTCCCAAAACTTTACTCTTGTAGTTTGCACAAATGCATTGAATGTTGTTTTCCTAAGAACAAAAAAAAAAACCCCCAACACATTAAAACAGGAAGAATGGGAGCATTTATACATCTAAGGCATTTATTTAAGGTTGATTGGGACAGTAATTAAATTTAAAAGTTAATATTAAAATACTTTAGGAGAATGATGTGATGCCTTGGTTTCATTGTCACATGAATGTTCTAACGAGATGCTTTAATGACAGCTGCTATTCTCACTAATATGGTGTTTTCTAGGCTCCAAGCCACGTGTACGGTGGACATAGTAGTCATGTAACTAATGTAGATTTTCTCTGTGAAGACACCCATCTCATCTCCACAGGAGGAAAGGACACAAGTATTATGCAGTGGCGAGTCATTTAAAGGAAACATCTGCATGAACATACACAGTTGAGTCGACCATGCACAGAACTTATGTATAAATTGTATATTTAAAACTTAACAGTATGTTTGCAGTTTAGCCTGGTCACTGTGATTTTTGTTTAAAAAATTCTTACAAACCTCAGGAAAATTAAGCCCTGTGCTGGTTACCTTACTCAGTCTAGTATTTTTTTTCATTGTGTCACACCTTAAGAATGATCGTTCTCTGTTGTACAATATACAATGCAGTACAAGATTAATATAAGAAATGTGGCTTGACAGTTTGCAATACAGTGGTATCAGCAGAATGTGACTATCTTAAATGTTTTCTATAAACACTGCTAAACTGGTCACAAAAATGCCTTTCAAAGACTGTATATATGTGCTTATTTGTTTCACTATCTACACTTTGTACTGTATATCTCCTTATTTAGAAAAATCTATGACAATGTCAAGGTATTGAACTGTTTCTGCTGGAGACTGATGAATAGCTACAAAAAGTATAAACTGCAATGTACGATGCAAAAATTAGTGTTCTAGACCTGAAAATGTGAATGCTGGTGAATTTGCATTCTCTTGGGAACAGCACACCGTGGGTGTCACCCATGAGGAGTTGTGTTCCTTTTCCAATGAATCAGCAGGCTTTGTCCCAGTTTGACCTGAATTTCTCAGCAGGGCTTACAGATGTCTGTGTGGTTCAGGTAGTCCGTATAGTTTAAATTAAAAATCTTTTTACTTGTATATGAACAATTTCTTTTTGAAAACAAAACAATAAAGCTTGGCCACATCCCCATTATTGGTTCATATATTTAACTAATATGTATATTAATCAGCATGATGCTATATTGTACATGCATAAGATTTTAGCAGTTCATAACAAATGGTAAGGCCATCTAGCTTTACTTTTTTATGCTTATGGATATTGTATATTTGTATTTTAAGACCAAGTAGACCAAGTCTAAAGATATCTTTTTAAGTGTACCATAAACCTGCAGAGGGTAAAGGAAGACTTGGAAGCCTACATGAAATATTAATGTGTAACTTCTGGCCCCTGTGTTTTGTGCATGGATGGGTATTTATAGTATGAAATAAGATTGTGTTTTGCAATGAAGTAACAGTGGAGGTGGTATAAAATGGTTAAGAAGGCCTTATCAATGTTGATTGTGACACAGATTGAAATGTATCGTTTACTATGAGGAATGTATCCGAAGAATTTTAAAAGAGGAGTTCTAAGTGGACTCAAAAAAGGTAATATTAAAATTTTGCTTGTAATGGACAGTAAATGTTAATTCTCTGAACTCTAAAGCACTGGTTGTTTAGAGTGATTGAAATGAAATTGAATCAATAAATTTTGAAACTTTTTTATTACATCTCCAACCTCCTACACTGAAAGTGCAGGACACCAATAAACATGTATTAAAGTGAATTCTCAATGCATTCTTCCTGTTCAGTAAGGTATCTTTATTTAAACATGATATAGAAGAGACAGCCTTTTACTTAATAAGACACATTTGTGATTTCTGAATTAGAGATGCATTTGAAAACATTCAGCAATAAAATCTAGATTTTGGGGTACATAATTTCATGTGTGACCATGACCCTGGGGACATAATGACAGTGCATACCTAGAGAGTGGAACTCCAGCTTTGCAGCAGGGAAGGATACACCACATGCTCTCACCTACAAGCTGCCTTTGTCCTGCCTCCCAGTACACATCTCCTGTTTCTGGGTACTCAGCTGGTGCAATGTTGTTCACTGCTCAGAGTTATGCTCATGGCAAGAGCTCCTGACAATTTCTGTGTTAGTAACTTGTCCTCAGGCAAGACCTTTGAAGGCCATGGTTTCAGGGTCATTTTAATCAGGTGTTACCTGTCACTGTCACTGAAGGCAGAGGTCTTGATCCCAGCTGGTTACTTTGATCCCATGCAGTAGCAAAAGAGTTATTGTGGCCATAAGCAGAACCCAGCTGGGACACAACAACTAATGCAGACAAAAACCTTGTTTCCTCAGTTTCCTCATCTGATCTAGCTGTGGAGCTGCATGAGTGCTTGTACTGAGTTTATACAGAGAAAGGAGCTATGTAGAAAAATAAATGGCCAGAGAAGCACCAGAACAACTTCTTTTAATAGTGATGTTAATCTCCCTCTTCTTGAAGTGTGTGAAGCTAAAGCATAATACCCTTACCCTTTCTAAGGTTAATCTAGTCATAAGAGTCCATAACATACAAGTGACAGGTTTTCATTGTGTCTGGGTGCTTGGTTATCCACAATGCCTTCTGTTTGTTGATTTTTTTTAATTGCTTTTGCAAATGGGGTGCTTTCAAGTTTTCTGCTTTTGGAACTGTAAGTGATTTGTCATTGCTTGCAGCAGAGAAAACAGGAGTTGCAAATTGGCTTGGCTCATTCTGTTTTCATCCTTCTCTCGTGGTGCTACTCTTGGGATATAGTAAAGCATTTGTGATCCCTTTCTTCATTTTAAACTGTTATCCTTTAGAAGAAATAGATGAGGAATACTGCAAGTTCATCCCTAGGGTTACTGATCAAAGGGGATTTTCAACAATCCCATCCCATCTGTGCCTCTGCTGCTCCTCTGTTTCTGACTTTTGCTGTTAAATGTGTCTTTGTTCCTCTTTGAAAACCTGAGAAACGTATTTAGCTGAATTGGCAAACGGTGGGTAATGTCTTAAGCTAAACATCCGTTTGATGACTGTTAAAGTGATTCTCCTTTCTTTATCCAGGAAGCTACACAATTTTGCCATTGTTATAGTTAATCTTCAGCTCTCCTCTCTTCCATCCTTGTTCCTTTGTTCTTGCATTTATTTGTTTTCTCAGGAGTGTCTTCTTTTTCACATTAAAAGAAAAAGAGAACAAAATAAAATAAAGAGTTATGCCCTAACTTTGCATATTTTATTCTCTCCAAAACACCTGAATTCTGTACCTGATACTCTGTCTGCAGCAGCTCTCTTTTCCTGCCCTACCAAGGAGCGTCAGGCTGCTCTAAAGTCCATGGCTGAAGACACACCTGGGCTTCTGCTTCTGTCCCTTCCCTCCCCTCGTCCTGGCTGCAGCAAGTGCAGTGTTGCTCACTGAAGTGACTCATCTCTTCATGTCTTTTGTGTATCACTGTTGTCTACCAAGCATTCAGATACTCCCCTTCAACTTCCTTTGGTTTCAGTTCCCATTTCTTAACTTTTCTTCCCTTCATTTCTAGCATTACTTTTCAGCTTCCAGGACTGCATCCATTACTGGCGCATGTTGCTGCTGTTACCTGCTCATAAAGCCAGTGGCCCTGACTACCTCTCTGATAGCTTTGGGGCTGTGTTCCTGGTTTCTTATTGTATCTCTGTTCACACTTCTGTGACTTGCACTTAGGGATATCAGTGAGTGCATCTGCTTTTAGCCCTTTGTCCCTGCCCTCCCACCTCCTTGTGTGGGGACACTGAGGGGACCAGCACCGTCTCATTGCTTTTCAATTGTCTCTGTTTGTCTGTGGGCAGCCTGTAATTTGTATCATGTACTTAGATTTTGAAATATTTTTAGGGAAGGGATTTTTTTCTCTGTTTTGTGGTATTTAGCAATGGGATTTTAGGATCCTGTACTCACTCCAACAGTATGACTGTCATATTTGTCCAAAATTATGAGCATGTGTTCAGGTAATGCTTCTCTGTTAGGGTATTCAAAGTGATTAGCTACTAAAATTGATAATATCTATTCTCTTAAGTCTTAAATTATTCAGAAAACAATACAAATGCTTTCAAAATACTTCTTTCTCCCTCTTTTATACACTTATAAAATAAACATAGACTCAATCTGGTTTTTAGGATCATTGCCCATTTCCAAGTAGAGACTTTAATTATTTTGTTTGCCTCTCCTGCATGTCTTCATATATTTATTTTACTCAGAAAGGATGTATATTTGTATGATATCAAAACTATAGCCTTTTTCAACTTAATCCTATATGTACTATTTTAATTATTTCCTGAAAGATGATTATTACATAAATATTTCTGATAGTGCTCAGTTTTGACAGGTCATTGAAACCTGAGAAGTATTAACAATTTCCAACAGACGAGCTCTACAAAGACCAGTCACAATATAAAAAAAAAGTTAAAAAAAAAAGGCCAAGAAAGGAGATAAATGTAAAAGAAAATAGCTTTTGCAATGCTGGTGAATTAAAAAACCCTACCATTTCAAATTATTTTTAAAAATTCCATGTGGAGCAAATCAATTTTGTTAAAATGGATTTTTTTACTATTGTAATTAATATGGGATTAGTTAATTCAAGGTCATATTTCCTACGTGAAATGTTTGGATGACTTTTATTCTTCAGAAGATTTAATATTAGAGGATATTATTTTCCTTCAGAAGTATTCATGTGACAAGAGCTTGCAAGGGCAAACAGCCCTATTTTTGCAAGGGTTTGCATTTTTAATTTCTTCTGGTTCTGTTCAGGGAAGCAGGCAGTCTTTTTGCTCTGTTTTCTACTGGAAATAGGGCTGTTGACAGATCACTCAATTGCATCCTCAAAAAAATCCTGCAGATGGCAGGGAAAATGTCACTTTAATTACTAAGAAAGAACAGTCTTATGCGAAGGCTAAACTGAAATCTTTTTCTCCCATTGCTGGCCGGGATTCACAGCTGTGCCGGGGCGGTCTGATCAGTGCCATGCAGCTCCAACTGCAGCAGCCTGCCCTGCAGAAGAGATGCCCCAAGCCAGGGCACCTCCTCATCCAGAAGGTGGGAGATGAGGAGCGGGCTCCTGGGGGAAGGACAGAATCGCTCCCAGATGTCTGATCCCAAATGGAGGCTGCTGGATGAGTGAGGATATGAGCGGTTTACGCTCTTGCTGGGAGAGGTTTATGTTTCTCCTTAGTCGTGAACTTCTGCAGCAATTTCATTTTTCTTAATGGAACTACTTTGCCCCCTGAATTCATTAAATAATTGCAGAAGACTAAGTGCTAATTTGCATGGAGGTATCAATGGCAGTGCAGCCAAAGCTGCCATCTAGCTCTGAGTCCGACAGACCTTATTTGAGTCAGCAGTGATAATGATGAGCTAAGCTTCAAAAGCCACTTCAGAGACCTTTGTCAATCAGGATGGTTCACAGCACTGTGGATCCCCCCATTTTCTGCCAAATGTGAAAGTATAAGAAGGGGCCTCCTTTCAGCAGAGCCTATCAGTGTCACCTGGCGCTCTAGGTGTTTCTTTGGACCTTACATTTTGTCTGCGTTGTTAGGAAAGCTCGATATCTTGGACTCAAGTGGTTCCTCCCCATCAGCTTCACAGTCCCAATTTAGCACAGGTTTGGTTTTACCATCTTTTTGCTGACTACAGACTACACTAAACGAGTTTAGACATTTCCATTTGTTTGTAGTGGACATACTTGTTCTTAAAGGCTGCCTCTTTGGGTCTAGTCTGAGGTGCTGAGCTCAGAACCGTAGGAATGGTGACCTGCTTTCTGGGTCTCCATGCAACTGAGTGGGTTTTTAGCATGAGCTTCTAAGAGATGAACATTTTTTAAATCTGCCCTTTGGAATTACCTAGAATAAGCATGTAGCCAGAGGGAAGCAGATTCATCTGCTCTGTGGATTCTGTCAGTGCTACACGAGCTGCAGTTGCTCCAAATTCCAGGTTGTAGGATAAAGAAATCTCCTTCAGGCTGTTCAGTCATTATGGTTAGAAAGAAAGAATTAAAAAGCCTGGGTGAGTTCTGTAGCCATGTTAGATTATTGTAATTTGCTGTTGCTTTGCTTCGCCCTTGCACTGCAGAGATGTGCTGAAGGGGGAACAGTCTGCATGAGCCTGAAGAGAACTCCTCTCTACAAAATCAATTGCCTGGCTGTTCTTTCTGGATTCAGTTTCTCATTAAGATAAATGTCAACATTTCAGGGTTCCCTCCTGCCTGCCCCGCTTCTCCTTTTCATCAGCTTTCATTGACATTATAATATCAAATTTATGACATCAGTGTATAACCGCAGGGAAAGTTATTACGCCAGAGGTTCAAGTGTTTTGGCCTCTTTACAGCACCTAAAAAGAGCAGAAGCTGAGCTCTGTCTGAAAGTCTCTGTGTACAGCTTGAACAGTTGGAGAGCGAGCTGACAGGAGGCTCAGCCCAAGTGAAAAGCCCTGTGGCACTTCCCATACTGCCGTATGTAGAGCTCCTGCTCAGCAGGAAATCTGGCCACGCGCGGTGCAGCAGCCTGGAGAGCCCCGGCTGCCTCTGACTTCGGGAGCACAGCATCACCTTTGTGCCAACATCCTTCCGACTAGTTTTGGGTGAGAGGGAAAACCACCTTTGGCCTTGAAGAGGTCTCCAGGGTCTGCCTGCAAGGCAGAGCTCCTCCCTGCTGCCTGGAAATCTGCAGCTTCCTTTCAGCCTTCTTAGTGATTGTAAACCCTGCTCTCAGAAGGCATAACAGGAAAAATAAAAGTGCCAGTGAGCTCCACCCTTTCCAAGAGGAGGCACTGACTATCTCCCTGAGAGCAAAGTTGGACTCCCATTTTCACTGGAGGAAGTGTAATAGAATAGAATTAAGGTACATCAACAGTCTATTTTTCCTACTTATTCTCTGTCCTTTCCTGTATTACTTCTTTCCCTTCTTCATGATTTCATCATTTTTTTTTCCTTTTCATGTAATTTCCTTTCCTCTCCTTTTCTTGTTAAAATAAAAATCCCAAACTTACGTAATTCCTTCATTTTTCTGTAGTCTCCGTTTTCCTGTCCCCTTTAGCTCCTGCCATACACTTCTGCTATTTGATTCTTTGTTCCACTCTCTTCTCATCCTTTCTTCCTCACCTGAGAACTGGGTGAAGTGTTGCTAAGGGAATCCAGGTGCAGGCAGTGGGTAATGTGCAGTCCCTCACCTCCAGTGCCTCACCACCGCTCCTTCGGGCTGTCACAACAAACCTGAGATGGAGCCTTTGCCAAATGGTACCAAAGATCACAGGGATGTGGTGGTGGGTGAAAACCAAACATCTGGGACTGACCCCCTCTGAATTTTGGGAATCTTTGAATCTCGCTTGGCGCCTGAATTTGGTAATCATGTTCTTTCTGCCCCAGCGAGGTCTCTGTGAAACTGTACAACTTCATCTTTGGCAAAAGTCATGTTGCTGTCTGAGGAACAACTCTTTTTAGAAAGAAAAGCATATATGTATTACTGGATGTGATATAATGAATTGATATAATGAATTCCTCTCAAGGGTGACTTTCACAAGGCTAAATCCTCCATGCTTAGGAAAAGCCTTCCAAAAATAAGTGTGTAAAACAAACTGTTGTGGACATCTGTTTTCCTTGAAAAGAGGTAGTTTTGTGGAGAAGTTCACAGGAAAGCACCAGAGTTTCAAGAGAAAGCTCTGAGCTGGACAAATTCAGTGGGGAAAAAATGACCACAAGACTCTTGCTGCACAAGCCTGGACATAGCATGGACTGTCTGAGAAAAACATCTGGATGACCTTGAGCTCCTGATAGGAGGATGTTTGCAGAGGATGTTGCCCCAGGCTGTGTGACTGTTTAAGAAGGGCATCCTCCTCCTTCTCCTAACATGCAATCTCTGAAGTGACAAACAGAGCAGCTCGCAGGGCAGTTTTTGCAACGGGACCCAGAGGCATGGCAGCAGATCCATCAGGGTTTGCCATGAGGGAGGCCTCAGCTGGGAAAGATGCAGCCCGAGGGACAGCACTTCTCTTGTGCAGGTCTTTGCTGGGCTGTGCAGGAGAATTTGCAGTTAGGGAGGGGTGAAATAAGGAGTGGGAAGACCAATAAGGACAGCAGGATGGAGGCCACCCTGGTGGGTCAGGATTTCCCCTTGGGCAAAGAGCAGGTGAATCGACTAGACTACAGTCAAAGATTATATATTTTTTGATACAAATTATCAGCTTTAAGTCTCTTAGAAGACATACAGTTCTGATTGCAATATAATGTCAGATTTGTCCCAGCGAAACAATTATTACATGGTCCAGTCATGTCTTTCTGTGAACACAGTGATCTGGTGGTCAACCAACAAATGTTGATAAGGAAGCCTTGTGGATTCTGATACAAGAAAGATGTTTAACTGTTCTGGTTTTTGTACCTTTAGTGGCCAGCAAGATTGGCATCCGTCTTTTCTGTCTTGCTTCTTTCTGTAAAAATAAATAAAACAGCAAATATAATTGTCTAGTAACCTCACTGCATTTCTGCATCACTTCTCAACCACCTCATGGGCAATTAAGCCTCCCAACCCTTTGCAAGGGTAGACATTGCACAAGTTTATAACCAGCTTGCCCAGGGACAGAGAGTACCTGTGCTCAGGAGGCAGTGCAGTTACAAAGCAGTCAGTGGCAGAAGCCACTCCTGCCCTTGCCAGGTGGTTTGCAGTCCCTCGTGGGCAGCTGCCAGGGCTGGATGTGTCAGTACTGGGGCATGTGGTGGCTGTGGGTTCAGCTCTTTGTGCCCCTTTATGCTGTGCAGCCGACATGAACAGATAAAAGTCTTTGCAGAAGACATTTTTGCTTATTCTCATTTTATATCTCAACCATAGTATGATTTACATAAATTTGCCTGTTTGATTTGTGCTTGTATAAACATATCTTAAGGAAATTATTTTTTGAAAAAACAGATTATCAGTGAACTCACAGATTTTCTATTTTAATCAAGTTTTAAATTCTAGTGTTACGATGAAACTCTCTAGTTTATAATAAGCATCCTCCCTGCCTTATGCTGTCTCCTGTATGTCCAATGTGCTGGTCAGTGACCCACACTCTAAAGGATTAGTCAGATGATAGTAATAAGAAAACAGGATTTATTTTTGCTCATTATTTCTTCATATGCTTACTACCTTCAGCAACCTTATCACAAATGATGTGGATGAGTTTCTCCAAGCCACTGTCACTTGGGGGAGACTGCACATTAGATCTGTGGCCTGCCACAGCTGTTGCTTTACACAAACAACATATATTGTGCCTCCTAGGAGATTTAGGATAATTGCTTATAAGAAAGGTCTGTCATTTTGGGTTCAAACAAACAAGGACTCCTCTTAGATATAAGGGAAGCAGCTTCTTTAGGAGACCCTCTCTGTCTGAATGAGCTTAGATTCATTGGTGGGGTCACTTGGGAAGAGCAGACCTGCTATGGGATATGGAAAGCATGAGCTGGGATTTGTGCTTGTGAGGGACAGAAGTGGTGGGGGTTCCCTCCCCCTGGCACTTCAGTAACTCTAATTATTTTTTTAACATATTAATGAAAACAGCAGTTATCAGATATGTATTAGCTATCAAGAAATAAGCATGACCTTGAATAAAAAGCATATACATTATTACTACCATAGGTTTTGTTGCTGTCGTATTACTGTTGTTGCTATTGTGGTATATTTTATTTGGTATGGAGCTGCAGTGGACAGCAGCAAAGCTTGACATGTCAGTGGTGAAATAGCTCTGTAGGGCATCAAATCTATGGGCTTGATTTTTGCAACATTTATTCTGGTGGCGTAGGTTACTACTACAGTGAAAATAAGTGTTGTATTGGCATGAGTATATAAATTTTCAGAGAAATGGAAATAAAAATTGAAAGTATTTCTATTGAAAATGGCCCCCACTGCTTTGCTCTGCATCTCCTGCACATTCTGTGCCACTCCTGGTCCCCTCCCATGCAGTCCCACAGTCTGCTCTGCACCATGGGCACATTCCCCTGGGGCCTCGCACAGCCTTGCATCGGAGTCACTGCCCAGAGCTCACCCTCCCACCCACACTGCGCCCAGCCCACCCTCCCAGCCACACTGCCTGCACCTTCCCAAAACTGACCCTGCACACAGAGAGGGGGCTACAGCTCCCTTGCCCTTTCTGGCACGTGATGGAGGTCTCAGGGAGTGATGTGGGCAGTGTTAACTGGGACACAGACACAGAGAGAGGGCCAGAAGCCTTTACTGTTCCTGACACCATGTGCACACACATGCCAGCTGCCTGGAAACCAACTGCTTGCTGTGGGATTACATGGTTGGTTGGGGGTTTTTGTGTCTAAACTGGGTGATGCAGAATTGGGAGAGATCAGTGGGAGATGACCCACAGAGAATCAGTGTGAGGAACCTTTACTCTTGAGAAATGGCAAACAAGTTATGGTGACCTATGTATGGAAGACCTGAGAAACAACTGCATAATTCTGTCCTGTATCATGGCAGATCCTTGAGGATATTCAAGTGATACCAAGTTCAACATAATCTTTTTTCTACTGGGTGGTGCATGGGAAGAGGTAAAGAGACATGGAGAAGGGTAAGGGAAGTTCCAAGCTCCGGATCATCACCCTGTGGTTTGGGTTGCACAAGGGAGTTGGCAGGAGGTGACTGGAAGAAGAAGGGCAGAGGGTTAGGGACGGGCTGGGACGTGGAGTGGGGAGGAGAGTTGGATGGGAGAAACACTGGACTGGGAGGCAGCCCGGGGTTCCCAGGGTGTGTGGTGGGAAGGTGAGTGTGGAGAAAGGACCAGGCTGAAAGCAGGGCAGGAGAGCTCGCAGGGACACTGGCTGAGACAAGGGGGAAGGGTGACGGAGCGGGAACCACAGCTGCCCTCCGATATTAGCTGGAAATGTCATTTCTGCTCCTGCTTCCATCCACAAAAGCAGCGGTTCTGAACGCAGGTGTACAGGACCCCCACGGCACTGTGCAGAGAAGAAGTCTGCAACCTCGGCACTGCCCCGCTCCACCAGGGAACGGCTCGGGGAGCCCGGCGGAGCCCGGAGCCGCCGGTCGGTGCCGCACACGGTGCGCGGCCGCTCCGCGCCCCACCTGCGCCGGGCGGGGGACCCGGGCAGGGCCGGGCAGGGCCGGGGCTCCCCCCGACACCCGCGGCGGGGGCGGCGCGGAGCGGGGCGGGGCGGGGCGGGGGGGCGGCGCGGCCCCGCCGCGCGTGGGAGCGGAGCGTTGCGGGGCGGGCGGCGGCGGCGGCGCTTTGTCCTGCCCACACACACAGACACAGGCAGCGCAGCCGGGCGGGAGCCGGCAACATGGCCGGGCCGGCGGAGGGGCTGCCCGGCGCCGCGCTGCCCGGCTAGCGCCCAGGGGCCCGGCGCTGCCGCTGGGGCGGCGCCGCCGCCGGAGCCCCCTCCCCCCCCGTCCCGCCGCCGCCACCGCCCGGTCCCGGCCCCGGTCCCGGCCCCGGCCGCCGCCGCCGCCGCGCCCCGCCGGGAAGATGAGGTGAGTGCGGGCGGGCGGGGCTGCGCCGAGCGCCGCGGGCAGCGCGCCCGCAGAGCCCCCGCCGCAGCGGTGGGGGGACCTCGGGTCCCCCGCGGCGGTGTCACGCCGTGGGGGGTGGGGATTTCCTGTGCGAGTGGAAGGCGGAGGAGAGGTTAAGCAATGCGGCGCTTCCTAGTCCTTCACCGGATGGATAGTACGAGTGGGTGGTGACGTTTTTGGCGTGTTTGACTGTCAGTGCCTAAGTCCATCTGACAGATTACCTCGCGGTTACAAAAGGCTGTAAGCGTCTGTGGAACAGTGCCGCGGTGTGCAGCCGGGATGTGCCCGGTGCTGCCGTGCCCGGCACCCGGGATGTGCCCGTTCTGCCGGGCCGTGCAGCCGGGATCTGCCCGGTGCTGCCGTGTCCTTCAGCCAGGGATCCTGCCCTGTGCTGCCCTGCCCTGCTGCCGGGATCCGCCCGGTGCTGCCGGACCGTGCAGCCGGGATCTGCCCGGTGATGCCGGGATCTGCCCGGTGATGCTTGGCCGTGCAGCCCGGGGGAACGGCGAGACCTTCCTCGGGCGAAGGACCCCCGGGCGGGGAGGGCGGTGTGGGAGGAAGGGAACGAGGAATTCACCGGAGAAGGGGAGACGGGACATTTCTCAAGAGCATCCAGCATGGGCCGTGCCGGATCTCCCGGAGTCTCCCTCTCCTCAGGCAGTGGGTGCTACAACTCGTAGTTTTCCCGAGGTCAATTTGTCATTTGTGAACAGGAAGGGCAAAGAAGCCCCACCAACCCAATTTCCTAGTGGAAGGATGGAAGGGAAACGTTATTTGGTTTGGTTTATGCTCGTCCAAACCTCTCTCTTTCCTCATTTATTCGAGTTCCCTTGAGCTGTCAGTGTCTCGGAGCAACCCAGCCCCTGATTCATCTTTAATACTAGTGAATTTTTCCACTTAATTATTATCTTTAGCAAAGTAAAACTGCTTTGGGAAACCTTAAAAATGGAAATAACAGTTTGAAGCCAGATATCTTTCAGTGGTGCCTGATTGCTGAATTGCAAGGTTGGCATTGCTCCTAGCAAGTACAGTGGGAGTCCAAAAAAGCCTTCGCCTGCATTTACAGTTACATTTACTCCCGGGGCTATCATGTGTGTTGAAGACTTGGAGCTGCATCGATTTTTTTAGCCATTTACATTACCATTAATTTTCCTCACTTGCTTAAAATTGCATTCTAGGGGAGGGCCAAAAGCACACAAACCTGCTGTGTCATGTGTCTGGTGGTCTTGTGTCTCTGGTCTCCACACAAAAGGTGTGTCTGCATCCGTCTCACCTGGTCTGATCAGAATGCGAGTCAGAGACCTCCGGGGATAAATCATCAAGCACAACAGATGGTAGCAAAGTTTTCCCTTGCTCCCTCCTGCTCAGTTGGCAGCCCAGCTGGGAGAAGTCTTGCCCTATGAAGAAGGGTTGCTAGAGCTCTTTCCCCAGGAAGAGGGAAAGCTGACTTACTGACTCATAAGCACATCTTTCAGAACCCCAAGGAGGCACCATGGGCAGATTGGAAAGCTGCAACGATTTTGGGTTTCTCCCATTGAAGATGTTCTGCGCCACATGAATTTACTGGTTGCACTTCTTGTTGGAAGAGGGAGCAGGGGACCGAGACCCACCCACACAGACTGTGAATTAGGGTATCATAATGTACCCAAAGTAATCCCCACCAGGAGAGCTAGGGCACTCTCAGAGGAGGTCAGCCACAGGGTGTTTTGGAAGGCAAAAGCAGCTTAACTCCAGGAGAGGCTCCAGAACTTCCCCATATCCTCACTTTTGACAATGAGGGAGGGGGTGCTTCTCTAGGTTGCACCCTCCCAGGCTGCCTCTGCTCTAGGTGAGGTGGCTGGAGCTGGTCTGTGTGTGCTGCTGGGCGTATCCTTGTGCAGCTGCCCTTTCCTGCTTTCCCCATGTGACACTTGGCATCTTGCAGGTGTATCATGCTTCAAGTAGTCTTTTGTTATAAATACCACTTTTATACTTAATGTACATTATTATTTTGTTGGAATTCCTGATTTTAAAGGCTTCCATTACTGATTCTTTTCCCTTGCATATACAGACATTACTGACTAGGTTGTACTTGTCAGTAAACATGTGTCTGTAAATCACCTTTTCCAATAACAATTCTTGTTTAATAAATACAAGCTGTATAACTCCAAAATACCCTGGCAGGCTATATAATCATTTAATAAAAACCTCCTTGAAACATTTGCTTAGCCATGTGTGTTTTATTTATGTCACTTTTTGTGGTGAATAGCTTACAGTGCTATTCTTTGCACATAAATTGCATTTATGTGATGGTTTCCATTTTTTGATGATTCTTTATATTTTCACTTCAAAGGTATGAAGTGTGTGAATAGTGGGTGCACCACACACCTTAGTAATAAAACAGATTATAATAGATGTTCTGTCTCAAAAGTGGATTAGGATCCCTGGGTGGAAAATGTTAAGGTGCAGAGGTGTTATTATTTTTTAGTATACAAAAATACTGCTTTAGTACAACAAATGTAGAGGTTATTTGACAGCAGATATTAATTTTTTCTTGGAAGTAATAGAATTAGCTCATGTTTGGGAAAATGTCTATGAATATTGCTGTAGATGAAAATAAAAATTTTAACGTTCTGTCAAGAGAGGTGTAACCTGCCATTTCTTAGTCATACTTGTAGTTTATAAGGCATCTGTGTTTCAGGGGTCCCTATTCTTAAAAATAAAAACCAGATATAGCATTTTGGGTTTATCCCTGAAAAAATCCGTCTCTCTCTTTGCCATGGCTGTAGTGAGTGTACATTTGCTCTCTGTGCTGTGGTCCTGAGGCAGTGATGGGGGGGAAGCCTCCCACTTTAAGCACTTAGGGTTTTTCTAAACAGAACATACAGTGAATATCCAGAGATGGAACCAGCCTCTAAACAGGATTATTCAGATTAAAACTGTACCTCCTTACTCTTTTGTGGTAACACGTGCTTTAATCCGAGCCGAAGTAATGAGTTCAGCACAGAAGTTATGGGGGAAAGCAGTGTCATGGAGCACCTTAATGTTTAGCTAAAGTCAGGCTTCTTGTTCTGATGCTTTTGTATAGCTACCAACGGGAAATCCAAAAAAGCTGTCGTGTTTAGCTCTAATTTAAATGGATGCAACAACATGTTGAGAAAAAAAGGACTGAATATTCATATTACAAACCTGTTTTAATAACAGGAAGGTATATACATCATTCTTCTTAACCCTTTTGTTTTCAGACATAAGCAAGCAAAGTCTTTACATTTATAGCAATAAACACAATGTATGGAGCATTTCAGTGTCCTCCCCATTTTCTATTCATTAAGCAGTTCATGAGATAAATCAAGAGTCTTGCTAATTCTTTCAGTTTGAGTGGAGGGTAACTGGAGTTGTATCTATGCAGTGTTATTTTCTAACTTTTCTCTCTTTACCATTTCTTTCTGTTTGCATCTGTAAAAACCTAGAGAGAATATGATGTTTTTATTTATAATGTCATCAAAATTGGGGTCACCAGCCTCACTGTTTGTAGCTCAGAGTTTCCAGTAGAAAAGCAGGAGCACTCCCTGAGATGGATAATAAAATCAAGTTGTCTATAAAATATCATTTAACCTTGTCACTTAGTAATTGATTTCTGAGCTGGAGCAATATGCCTGTAGCTTAGCTAATTTTTGTTTAATTCGAAGGCTCTGTCCTGCCATGTTTTGACTCCTGCTGTGTGCTGTGGCATCATGGTGTGTGGTTGTGGGTTCCTGGGGTCAGCTGGGAGCTGTCAGACCACCCTCCACAGCCCTGCCTTTGGATATGTTTAGGTTTGCAGCCTTTCAACTGTGCTGCACAGTTCTGCCAGCGTCTCTCCATAGGAAAACACCCACCCCTTTGCCTGCCATGGTTTGGTCAGCAAAATCCCAAGTGTGGGTACTGTGCTGCTGACAGAAAATTGCTTTTGTTAGCTCAGCCTTGATCTTTAGAGGACTAGGTAAGCTCTAGCTGCAGACAAACTCGTTGTCAGCAGATTTTGGACCTCCACTGAAGGTTGCACCACGCTGGCTGTGCCCATGTAAAGGCAGCAGTGGTGTCTCATTGGGCACAGGTGACACTGGGTTTCCATCAGCGTACCCTGACTGTCAGGCTGGGGACCAGGCAGTCCAGCTGTGCCTCTTTCATGTATACTTTTAACTTATTTTTCCCTCTCTAAAATAAAGCATAGACTCTGGATATCTTCTTGTGCAATCCCTCACTTTTTTGGGTATTTTTTCTTGTATTTTTGTAGTGGTATAACTGAGCATGAAGGTAATCTTTCAAATGTGCACATGTCTGTTTAACTTAATATTGTGGGTTTGTGTGGTGTGTCCTTACTGTCCGTTCCTGGGTTGCTCAGACCTTGTTAAACAAGAGACATCCTAGTGCAGAACAACTCCATTAGAAGTGTGTCACAATTAAAGGTGTCTGCTTAGTCTGTCTGCACTTGGCTGGGTACTTCTTTGGGCAGTACACTACTCCTCTCTTTTGAAGTATTTTAGTTTATGTATTTGTATTTCTTGTAAGAAATCATCAAAATCTTTCTGAAGTGCAAACACAATTCAGTTTCAAATAATTTCCCATGTCTTGCAAGTCAGCAGTTTTGTGATTTCTTTCCTTTTTCTTGCTGTGTCATAGTTTCACTCAGTTCTGAACACTGTGTAAGGAGCAGTATGGAACCTCTTTAGAAAATATTTCTAAAGCTGCTGCCAAAATGAAATTAATTATAACTAATTTTCAATCCTAATAATTACAGAATTGAAATAAGTTGAGTTAAAATAAGTTGAATGAGGTGTTCTTTATCTGAGAAGGTCGTTATAAATATTTCAGGGTTCTTTGTGGAATCAGGACTGTAGTATCAGCTCATCCACTTTCTGTTTACATTTAAAAAACACTCACCGATGTTTTGGTATTGTCCTCCACTGCAGCAGGTAAGCAGCAAAAGCTGCCCTAGCTGTCCATTGCCCCCACATATTTTCTGTTTTCTTCATAGCCATTGCAGAACACTGGGGATCCACAGTGCTTCCTTTCCTTTTTTCTTTTTCTCAGCCTTGTGGCCTGGGCTCAGTTTGTCAGGAGCAGGGAGGAGAGGTGGAGTAACCCGTGCCACCATTTCTTCATCTCAGCCCGTTGTTCGCCCTCGGGCAGATTTCGTCTGCAGTCACCTGCCCAAGGCTTCCATTTAATCTGCTTTTTGATCTAATGTGCTGTAATGAGGGGAAACGACCGAAACCCACCACGGCACCCTTGATGGGTGCACCAGTAAAGCCCTTGTCCCTGTCGCAGTGCAGCCCTGATGCCGCCTGGGGAGAAGACACCAGACCGTCTGACAGGCTGCCAGGAGGCCCCTGGGGTGCAAGTCATGGCAGCACACAACGTTGCTTGAGTTAATCTACCTTTTTCCTGGCTAATTAGCCCACGGAAAGCTTTGCAGTGTAAGGGCAGGCCGTTTCCCAGTGACTGGGCTGGTGCAGACATCTCTACCCTGCGCTGTAGGAACCTCATGGTTCATCCATCACCTTCTCCTGGTGACAGCTCTGGGTTCCTGGCTGGGCATGCACATCACCCAGTAACATTCAAAGTGTGTTTCAGTCCAGGTTGTGACCCTGTGAAACTGAAAACAGTTTAATTCCCCCCACCCCTCCATTTCTGGTGTATTTAGCACTGCAGAATGCTTCTTCCTGTGAGACTTTGCATTTTAGCATTGAGCAAACGTTTGGAGTATTACTGACAGTCTTTCCCAAACTATTCATCATTTGAGAGCTGTAGAAGTGTTAAGGTATCTATCTTTATTAATCAGAGGAGACAGAGTGGGCAAGTCCTTACCAAAAATTTGAGCCTGGAAACCTTCACAGTTCTGACTATCCAGAGTGCCATTCTGTAATACCACAAGAACCAGCAAAGCATTACATTTCACTGGGTATTTCACAGTCCTAAAGTCGTGGAGACATGTGGCTGCCAGAAACTTTTGACTTTCCTTCTTGATGCAGGCATTCAAGCCTTACATTTATTTTAAGTTCAGTGTTAGTTTATATAATTCTTCCGAGTTCCCATTCTTGTTCCCCTCAGCTGTGCCAATTTAGCCACTTGTGGTTTGGCAGGGTGAGCTGGGTCATGAAGTCTTTGCATAGGAAGACAAAAGAAAAGAAAATTCCCTTTCCATATGCAAAGGGTGTATATATACAGTAGGAGCAAGCAGGAAGCTGAAAGGTTGTGACAATGCTCCCTGACCAGAAATGCTCAAGAAACCATTTCTTCAGGGAATGCTATTAGTACAAATTAAAATACTTCTTTTACTGAGATGCTGCTCCTGCTCTTCCTCTTATGCTCTGCAGACCTTCCCACTGCAGGTTCCCTAGTGCTTTGAGGTACAAACTGTGTAGCCTAACTGTTGGTATGGATGAGCATTTTCTAACTACTAACCATGGTCCCTGTCCAAAAAACGTATTTTTCACCGGAGTTCATGATGGAGGTGTTTTTACCTGCCCTGAGTTATATATACTGTTTACCAGGAATTAAACACCTTTCTTAAATCACTGAACCTCCCTCCCTGACTGAATTTCCTGTGGGCTTTCATGTGATCACCCTCACAGTCAGCATTGGGGCTGGACCTATTTTGTAGAATCACAGAATGGTTTGGGTTGGAAGGGACTTTAAAAACCATGGACAGGGAACCCTCCACTAGACCAGGTTTCTCAAAGCCCCATCCAGGGATGGGCACCTACCACCACTCTGGGCAACCTGTTCCACTATCTCACCACCCTTATCATAAAGAAATTCTTCCTTATGTCTAGTGTAAACCTGCCCTCTTCCAGTTTTAAACCTTTGCCCCTTGTCACCACAGGTCCTGGTAAAAAAGTCTCCATCTTATGTCTTATAAGCCCGGTTTGAGTACTGAAAGGTGCATTAAGGTGTCCCTGGAGCCTTTTATTCTCCAGGCAGTCCCCTCAGCCTTTCTGCACAGGAGAGGTGCTCCAGCCTGCTGATGATCTTTGGCCTTCTCTGGACCCACTCCAACAGGTCCCTGTCTTTCCTGTGCTGGGGACTCCAGAGCTGGATGCAGCACTGCAGGGGGGATCTCACCGGAATGAAACAGAGAGGCAAATTCCCCTCCCTCTACCTGCTAGCCGACCCTTTCTTGATGCAGCCCAGCATTCAATTGGCTTTCTGGGCTGTGAGCACGCATTGCTGGCTCATGTCCATGTGCTGGTTTGTTCTGTGGAATCTCCTCACCATTGAGTTCGATCTCATTTAGGTGAGCAGTTCATTCCCCAGGCAGTAGGTGTCATTCCTGCAACTTGAGATCTCACAGTTGTATTTCTGTCTTTTTTCAGCTTCACATAGGTGTCAGGACGGATAGACATCTTTTTCTGTGAAAAGAGAGTAAAAAAGAAAAAAAAAAAAAAAAAACGCAAGCTGTGTAGTACTGTGACTCACAGTGTGCCACGGCTGCAGGCACAGGGAGATGCTCCAGCAGTTTGTGTTTCTGCAGCAAGGCTGGTCAGGCCCTTATTGTTGGGGTGAGCTGCATGATGCAGGCATACTGTGCTTCCTCAGCTGGTCTGCAGCTGCTAAATTCTTAACCTTTTTGGCATCATTGCTTTATCTGCTGGAGGATGACAATTCTTACCTGAGAGGGAATTAAGATGATTAAGTAGCTGGGTCTCAGTCTAGCACAGGATTTAAGGCTTAAGTTTGGTCCTGTTGAAGTCCTTGCTTTGCTAGATTGAAGTCTCCTGTTCAAAAAGCATTTCTGAGGATGACAACCGTATTTATAGTAAGTGCTAAGCATTACAGCAAAGTTCATTGTGTATTGCCATCCATTCATTCATTCCTTCCTCCCCTTTATTCTTTTCCCGTTCCCATCGTTCGCTGCTTCTTAGTCAGCATGTGTGTTGCTTCCTTCCTTTATCCCTCATCAGTAAGCCACTCCCTCAGTAATGAGGAGATCTAGAAAATACAGTGGAATTAACAAGAAGCAGGGCTGTGGCCACCATAATCCCTTTAATTGCATGCTGAATGCTTTTCTTTCCACAGCTGTACACGGTTCAGGAGCTTGGCTGCAGAGATGTTCCGAGGGTGTGCATTTGCATGCAACAGGAATGGCTGAACACACCCAGGGCTGCTGAATGCTCATGGCGAAAGGATAGCTTAAATACGTAAATTCAAGTGTAAAAGCTGTAATTGGAAATGTCTGTTACATGTGTGCTGGATGAGTAGGAATATGTCTTCAGCACTGAACACACTAGCACTGCTCAATTCAAGGTTCGTAGTCCAGAGGATATCAAAAGAGAGATCAAAAAATGACGACAAAAATTTTAAAAATCAGAAACAAGGCAGTTTAAAATCATCCCCATATGCACGTATTTCATGCAGTTTGTATATGCGCACCTATTCCCGTTAGCTCCTTACTATTATTATTACCCACTTAAAATACTTTTGATACTAAAATCATCATTTTATTACATGGCTCTGTTTTGTCTGTCACTAGTTCCCACCTGCCAAACAGTAGTGGGATTTGAGATAATCTGTGAATTTCTTTTTGAAAAGGATTTGTGATTTAAAATGAGAGAAATACTGGACGAGTGTATTTTGACAGAATGAGGTAACTTTAATATTATGACTTCGTCATGAATTAGTGTTGAGAGCTGCAACACATTTGCATGCTAATTTTTCTTTTAATTAACTAAATACATCACCTAGGTGAATGTAAGTCAGTTTTTGATCCCACAGCTGTTATGCTGAGAAGTAAGGGTTGAATCATCCAAATAAAGCAGGCTTCTCGGGCAGTTAGTTTTTTGACTATTCAGTAAGTGGAAGAGAGAAAACATGGATGTATATGTTCCTTTTACCTGTATGCTTAATAAAATGTCCTTTATCTGTCCCTGTTTGTTGTTTTGCTTGTCTGGTAGTAAGAACCATCTAAAAGTAGGTGGAACAAAGAGCCACATCTCTTCATCACACTTTGGCACATGCAGTGTTGTCCATTAGAGGTGCTGCTTTGTCAGCTACTGCCAAAGTGATCCATAACTCACAACACCAGCTCAGATTCCACTGGTAGCCCAGCATTGTGATGGATCCTCCCAGAGCCTGACCTGCTGCCTCTTGGCTTTGTGTTTATTTGTTTTAATTGGCACTGAACTGTCAAACCTTAGTTCACAGCATATGGAATCACACACAGCTGCCTCCAAGGCCGCCGTGGTGAGGGGTTATGCCCAGGGATGTCTGGTCCATCACACACCTGGGAGCAGTCCAGAGGCACTTGCCTGTACCTGCAAGTCAGCCTGGAGCCATCAGCCTCCATCCTTGGGGATTTCAGCTGCCCACATCTAATGCCGGAGGCAGGGAGAAAGCTGGCTGATGCTACAGCATTAAGGCCCTAATCTTGAAAAGACTTGTACACATTCTTGACCTTATTACTGGGAACAGCATCCTCGATGTTTGTGAACCTAATGGCCAGTGTGATAAGACCACTGACCATAAATTTAATTATATGTGCAAGTATTGAAGGGGCTGGGGTCTGATGGAGCTGTAAAGGCTCTCTTCTTCATTTGAGGGCAGAACTCAGCAGGGGAAATTTGTAGCTTTTAGGAAGGGAGACAAAATTTACCTTATTCCTGTCCTCTGCATGGAAGTCCTCACCTTTAACATATACAAATAGGAACATAAGCATCTTGTTTAAGATATGCCCCTCACCCCCAATGAACAATTATTACCTGAAGACCTGTCAGTAAGTCAAAAACAACCCCCGCCCTTGGGGGAGCGGAGGAGGCGGGCAGGTGGTACAAGGAGCAGGTTTGCTGGGAAACAGTGTGGAGGGCTGGGGCTGACAGAGCCATCCTAGCAAGGCAGGTGAGGTGGGTCCTTCCCTTTCAGAGGTTCACAAGCAAAAATGGAAATAAGAAGGGAACAGAAAGATGATCAGAATGTTCAGCATAGCTGAGGAGTGTGTGTGTCTTACTGGGGGGTCCCCCAGGGCTTGTATTGACCCCAGGAAAAACCTCCTCATTTTATATTCCTCAAGATGTGACCCAAGGGTGAGCTGCAAGGGTCTGCTTGTCTCTTCTGTCCTGGCTTACTAAACAAAAATAGTGCTGGAACTGCATGACTGCAACCCTTACAGGAGCTCAAAAAACCTGAGCCAGCATACTATTTTAAAATTTCATGGTATTTAATATGAGAGTGTTACAGAAATAGCAGAGGGGACACTCAGCCAGCAAGCTAGGGAACGTGGAAAAAGTTTGTAAGAGCAATAAATGCACACAAGGACGTTTCTCTAGCTATGAAGTGTGTTCAGAACTGTGCGGGGTGAATGCCTCACGTGTGCATTTAGCTGTTACCGCTATCCTGAGTACTGGTGCAGGTCTGGTTTAGTCAGTTCTCCCAGTTTCCAGCTGGCTTCGTCTCCTGAATCAGTTCCCCAAGGAGCTGTGTGAATGTCTGTCAGCACCACACCAGTGGGAGTGGCAGAGAAGGCTGTGATGCCCCACAAGGCAGCAGGGCAGCCCAAGTGGAAATGATGCTCCGTGTCTGACCCTCCATGCAGTGCTGCTGATTCCATCCTTGCAAGAGCTTGTATTTAGATCACTGCATGGTCTGATTAACCTGGTGGTTTGCTAAGGATTTCCATGCTAAATTGCTAAAACAATAGTCCTTTTTCCTCACCTAGGAATGCTTTCTATGGTTTCCAGTCTCTGATCTCTTTGTCACTTTGATCAAAGTCTGTCACTGCAACCTTAGTTGCACCCTGATGCCAGCTGTCATCTGTTGTTGCTATCAGGGCCTCTTCATCATCCTTTTGCTTCAGAGGTTTGGACACCTTTTGTGACTCTTAAAAGATTACAGTCCTGAGTGGACACTGCAAGACAAACAACACAGCTAAAGGTTCCCTGAAAAAACATTTAAAGGTATGCCTGGGTATTAAAGGTTAAGCCTGACCTTGCAAGAGCCCTTGTCTTCTATTTGAATGCAGTGGGATTATAATCTAATATCAATTTCCATCTCTGATTCCCCAACACCCATCTCAGTATGATAGGCCTGAACTGCAGTTCAGTTTCACAGATGGTACCTGCATCACAGAAAATATTAGATGACTAGTGCCCTAAATACGACAGAGTGCATTTGTCTACACATCTGTGTGTACAGAAAAATCTCTTTAATGGTAAAAAGCATAGTCACATAAGAAGAATATGAAGGGAGCTTGCTGGAAGACTCAGTGGTGACTTTTTAAGTGTTGGAGTAGGGTAAGCAAAATGAGAAGACCTTAAAACTGTGAATAAATATGGCAACTCAATGTAACATGTCTGCCTAAAGAAGCAGGCTTTTATGATTTTTTTATTTTACTACAAACAAGAACTTTGATAACTGCTGTGTTTTCCCAACAGTACAAAACATGTCAGATATTTTCGTGACCTGCTATTTAAAAAATAACCACATCAGATGCTTCAGCTTCCTTGAGGATTGTCGCATTTTCCTTCAGGACACGCATTTCTCATGGGCCATCAACATCTGTTCAGCTACTGCAGTGCGGGAGGATGGAGTCAAGACTTGCAGGGTCTGATTTTCTCTCCAGCCTCTGGGCACCAAAGGAGCTTTAGTGAAGACAGAGACAGGGGAGAGCCTTCATGGAGAGTCAGCATGCAGCAGCCCTGCCAGCGTGTCCTCAGTGGGATACACAGCTTCGAGTACCCCTTTCCTGTGGGGTGAATTCATGGACAGCTCAAAACTCTTGATTTGGAGGGGAGTTTTTCTAGCATCTCCTCAGGTTTTTGCTGTGTCTCTCTATTCTAAAGCTGTCTGAACAAAGATTTGAAGGAAAACGAATCCAAATGACCAAAAAAGTGAACATAAAGTAAATTAGGTAAACTAAATTAAACCATTGTATATATTATCTGATTCAGCATTCAAGTGACCTTAATTTGATTAAGCTTAATTCTTACATCAGAGTAAAGGATACTAAATATGAAATAGGGTTGATTTAATTAATGATGAGTGTGTCTGCAGGGATCTAATATGGTTTGATTCATTACAGAAATGTTAATTCAGATTACCTTTCTAGAGTTTTCTCATGTAGATAAACCTTACAGGACAGTTTATTAGTTATGCCTAAACTGGTGTAATTGTGTGTTTATTCCCCCTTGGCTCTAGATCTAGACCTTCCCACTGCTTTCCTCTTGTGGCAGTTCATGAGCACTTGGTTGTGGGATGTTTTGTTAATTTGTTAATCCAGGCAAAGGAAATTCATCAGGTTTCTGTTGTCTTAGTCACCCTTTCACCTGATTTGTGGCTTCGTGGTGCTCCACAGGGTGAAGACAGGACTGTGAATGTGTGATCAAGGTGGAGAGGGTGGGAACTCACCTCAGGTCAATGCTTTGTGCATGAGACACCCTGCTTCCACCCACACTGTTGGGTTACACAGCACATGGATGGAAGAAATTAGCTTTGCTGGAGTCACTTAAAGTCACATACCAGCAAATTTGATTTTCTTGGTGTTTAGGTACAACTGTGACATATTGCTTGGCTTTGGCTTGTACTCTTCTCCTCTGGCTTTTTGTCTCCCTTGCGCCTCAGTAGTACTACACAGCGTGTGGCTTCTGAACAGCTCGTGCCCTCAATGTACACGAGCTCTACTGACCCACTTTCTGACTGCTTTTCTTCCTTTTCTGTTGGTGTCCCTGAAGTTCTGTGAGTATACTTTTTGCTGCATGATTATGAAGGGAATGGACACACCATAATTGTGAAGATGGGATAGCTTGATAGCTTGATAGCTCAGCCACTCAGCTGGAGTGGCTGAGACCTGCAAGTCTTTATGTAGGGCGTTTAATTAGGATGGACTTTGTTTTCAAAGAATTGTGCAAAATGGTGCTGTGATTCAAGTGTAGAACTTGAACTGAAGCACCTGATCATTTTCAACAATTTCCCAAGCTGAAAATACTGGAGAGGCTTGAGGAGAGGAATGGATGGTAAATATGAACTAGATACAACAAAGATTATCTAATTCCATATCTTGGGTTTGTTTCTTTTTTTATTTATTTCTCTGAATAAGGGTAAACTGGTATTTGAAGAACAGAGAAATTCTCCAAAACATGTCCTGGAATTTGACATGAACCTTAACTTTGATGCAAAAGCCTCTGAACTTTGGGAAGTGAGGTGAAATATAATTTGCTTCAAAATTCACTTAAGGTCTATCCCCAGAGTACTAGGAAATGCTGGCTGTCCCTGCTAGCATCTTCACACTTTCTGGTTTCAGTTTGCACCAGGAATCACTCCCAAACAGTGGTCAAAGCAGTGCTGTCAGCCTCTAGAAGCTTCCTGTGATTATTTGGTTCATTCTGTCTGGAAACCAGGCTTTGAAACCACCAAGCTGTGCCCATCTCATCCTGTTGGAATATCAGCACACCCAGACACATAAACAATGTGCTTCTTCACGAGGCAATGAAAATCAATGAGGCTTTGAAAAGACATACTCTTTAAAGTCATGGCCTTATTTGGGAAGTTGCAAGAAGCTTGGCTGCCACAAGAGAATATTTTGGCTCCATTACAGTTTTCTTTTATATGGTTCTTCAGTGAGGAATCTCCTGGGTTTGTGCAGTGATAGCTTGCAAGTGTTGTGTGTCTTTTTTACCCCTTCCCAGGAATATTTGCTTGAGGAGAAACCAGTATGTTGGTGAAAAGAGGCCAAAGCAGGTTTTCTAAGATAAAATAAAAATTTCCCGGTATTTCAGTATTCCTGAGCAAACTCACATGTTTTTATCATAATTACTTCCCTATACACTTTTTTTTTTTCTCACTACTCATTTGTCGAGTGCTGCCTTCTGTTTATGTAAGTGTGGGATTGTTTAGGAATAATCTGGTCTGACATCACACTTTTGATCCTTACACTCCTTGGGAACATTTCCTTCATGTTCCTAATGCCTTGGGAACTGTGGTGGGATAAAAGAGCCTGCATGATAAAAGATAAATAATAAACTGAAGGGAGAGTGTCAGAGACAGAAGCATTTTAGGCTTGGAATTGTTTGGGGAGAAAGAGAGAGGAGAGAGATTATCTCAGCAGCATTTTGAAAGGGTTTCAAAAGAGGTAGTTGAAAAAGAGAAAGAGGAATTAGAGAAGAAAGGTGTGATTATAACCTAAAAATCACTGTGGCTGTTTCTGAATCCCCTGTCTATATGATATAGAGGTGGAATATAAAATTACTTCAGAAACTTAAGCTGCACAGTTTAGTGAATTCTGAAGGAAGAAGGGCCTTCGGGCCACGCTGATGTTGGAGACCTGGGGCACAATGATGAAGAATGCCACATGGATCTGTCACAACATGGATACCAGAAAGGACACCCTCAAGCATCAACAATACTCTTAAATAATTATATGTTTTGGGAAAGTTGAGAAGTGGAGGGGAAGAGGGTGAGGTCAGTACAGTCTGGCTGTGGGACTAGTACCTATCCTTCAGATTTTGCTTCCTACAAAGGCTACAAAATACCCTTCTCCCCAGGATCTTGGATCCTCTCCTCCAGCATCTTTACTGGGCTTCCCTTGACCTGTTCTTGTCATTCCTGTGCTTGTACTAACCCAACAATTTCAGCTTTTTTTGCTCTGTCCAGTGCCTTTCTACTCCTGAGGAGGTGGGGAGGCAGCTGCACAGGCTGGGCTCTGTCCCCAGCCCTGCACTGCAGTGGCAGAGGTAATATTTGGCTGGTGCTGGTGTGTCTTTGGAGAAAGGGCAGGGGGAGAGGGCAGAGTGCCTGGAGCAGAAGCAACCCAAGGGTCCAGCATAATACTAACATCACTTAATATTGTGTGCATCTAATACCAGCCTGAGGTAGCAAAAAGGGCAGTGCCCATGGCAGTGGATGGGAGAGAAAGAGGAAACTTGAGAGAGCTTGAGCTATTTGCAGCCAATGTGGGGAATGCATCTAGGAATGCAGGGCTGGAAGGAGCATGTGTCAGGCCAATGTGCAGTGCTCTGAGAGAGAAATGTGAGTGAAAATGTGGAAGAATAGGGATTCTTGTCTGTGGCTAGAAACCTAGAAGGAATTTCAGGAGCAAATGGAATAATTTTTGGATAGTATTTGAAGTTTTGTAATAATTTCTCATTTTATGAGTCTTGTGAATTGATTTCCAGAGCCTGGCTATTTCTGTCTTCCCTGTCAAGGTCATTGGGATGCACTGGTAGCTTCATTCATTAGAAATTAGCTAAGCTGGGATTTGACTAGGATGTTTATCTGGGGTGACCTGAACCATTTGCTTCAGGAAGTCATTCATACCTAAAAAGACAAATGTATCTCATGTTAAAGGACAGGTCATGCTCACCTCTCTTTCCCTCCAAAGATGAGGGAAGTAGGATTTGACTCATCAATAATTTAATACTTGAAGATACGAGTCAGTTGTCTGAACTCAGTTGGTGCCCAGTTCCATTTCAAACGATCTGGAGTATCCAAGTGCTGGATGTGTAGGTGGTAGCCATGACCAGAGCCCAGCTGGATGCCAGACACTGTACACATGCTCAGACCCCTGGATTTGAACCCCAAGCAATGCTAGGCAGGATGGCAGCAGGAATATGCGATGTTTCAGCTGTGAACACTGCTGGGAGGGAAAAGCTTTTGTTTGCTGCAGTTTGCTGTGGGGTTTGGTGTACAAATACGAGTCAGTAGAACTAAAGCCAGATCTCTGTGATTGCAAAACCCACTCCTGATTTCCCCTTCTGTCCTTTCCTGGTCCTGGTTACCTCCTTTGTGCAGTTTTGGGATGGACAAAAATGTATCCCGTTGCTTTTCCCAAGGTTATGACCTGATTGTGGGGCAGACTGGATGTGTTCTGCATGGCTTGCCTGTTAGTCTAGCCTAAGTGATGAAAAGGGCCCCTCAGCACAGGTAGGGAGGCAATTGGTGTTGTACTAAGCTTGATTCATGGTAGTGTAGGGCAATTTGTACTATTGCTCCTTACTTGGCTGTAAAAATGCTACCAGCTCTACCACAGGTAGTTAATCATGGTTGTACAGGCAAAATAGGCAGTTTTTTTAAAGAGAGAGTGAGAAAATGGGATCATTCTGTTGAGAAATGATAAGCCATGCAATTATAGGTGGGTGAGTAGTGTGCATGTGTGGCCTCCTGCTCTGCTCTCCCTCCCCAGCTGTCCTGGTTTCTTCTGGCTGAGTCTTGAACAGAAGCAGTGGATGGCCAGGGCTTATGGCTGCTGGATTAGGTCACAATAATGGTTTGATTTGTTGAAGACCTCCCTAGTTCAGACTGTGCATTGAGCAGAGGTCTGGGGACTGGCAGAGCCAAAAAGAGAATTCAGACTCCATCAGTAACTTTGCTACACAGTCCTGAAGCAAATAGTGGGGCTTTACTCGCTATTGCAGCCACCACCTCAGAAATCCTGTTTCTATTATAGAAGATACAGGAAGACTAGGAGATGCATGGAGAATGCTGGTTATAGAACACAAAACAAAGTGCCCCAAACATGGGGTCTGTGTTAGTGTTTTGCTTTTTTATGAATTTTAGTGCTTGTCCTTTCATTAGGAAATTGAATCTCATCCCTACTACCAGTGGAAACTGGGGAACTGATGATGTTCAGATGATGTGGGGTCCTAAATGCTGTCTGAATTCATGGATTGTGTAAAGGCTTTTGCTGTGATGCGTTTTTTGTAATTTTTATTCATTTGACCCTAACGTGTAACACACAGCTTATGTTAAAAAGGTATTTTTGTGTTAGTTTTGACACATCCTTTAATTAAAGAGTCCAACCTAATACTATTTCACTGAAAAAGCCAGTGGACCCTCTCCAACATGTCTGGCAGGAGCAGCAAAAAGCAGGAACTGTGATATTTCTCAGCTTCTTAAAAAAACAAACCAAAACCCCACAGTTTTTCAATCTTCAGTCTTTCTTTATGTGAAGAACAAGTGAGGGATAGAAACATGATATTCAAAACAATACTTTGCAACATAAGTTTCCTGCTTTGGTTTTGATTTGCCATAGAATATCATAAAACATTTCCCCTTGCTAGGTCTGGCTCAAAAATACTGGTTCTTACTGGATGCTCTGAGAAGAGATTGGTGAGGTTGGCACATATCCATTGACCCTCTGCAGAGGTCAGCATGGCCAAGCATTTCAGAGAAAGGCCCCCCTGAGGTGTCTCCTGGGTTGCAGAATATACTTGTGGCCACCCCTAACTTTCCTCCAGCCTTAAAGGAAGACGGTAGCATGAAGTCTCAACATTGTGGACTAATTGTGTCAGTGGTTCTCGTTAAAGATGATGTACAGTCTTCCTCTCCTATGTGTGCTTTCCTTAGGGAGCAAGCATTGTCAGTAAGTAAATTCCACATGAGGAATCACAAAAGGGAAGGGGTTGTGGGAATGACCTGATGTTGCTTGTGGAACATCTGCTGTAGC
This sequence comes from Corvus moneduloides, assembly GCF_009650955.1. NCBI lineage: Eukaryota > Metazoa > Chordata > Aves > Passeriformes > Corvidae > Corvus > Corvus moneduloides. Next base: position 12,096,902 of record NC_045481.1, on the reverse strand, counting down.
AGCCAGACACACTTCGGGAGCAAACTGTTCTGTGCCCAAGGGATGGGAAGGTCCTGCTCACAGAACCACAGAGTTGTGGAGGTTGGCAAGAACATCTGGAGATCAGAGTCCAACACCTGCTCAGGACCTTGTCCCATTGAGTTTTGAATATCTCCCAAGATGGTGATGCCAAACTTTCTAGGCAACCTGTGCCAATGTTTGAGCACTCATGGTAGAAAAGTTTCTTCTTATTTCTGAATTGAATTCCCTGTATTTCAGAATTTGTACCTGTTCCCTCTTGTCCCATCACCTCTGAGAAGAGTCTGACTGTCTTCTTTACTTCCCCATTGTGTATTTTTACACAGTGGTGAATGTGTCTATAATGATGTTATGCCAAAAGCCCTGCTGGAGTCAAGATTTGTCCATGCAGAGCAGGCCAGAACCTGGCTGGTGTGACAATGGTGTCACCCTCCTCTGGGTAGAAGCACAGCTCCAGTGGCACCACACACTGGCAACTCCCTCCTGCCAGCGAGGTCATTTGGGTTAGTGTGTAAAAGTGCTAATGAGTGGTAGGCTGTAATGAAGCCTTGGAGGAATCAGAACTTCATGTGTTCTCATGGGAGTGAAGAAATGTTGTTCTGAATTGCCACAGCTTAGGTCTGGTGCTGCTGTCAGAAGCCGTTTTCTGAACAAAGAATTCCACAGTGTGTGAATAATTCCTGCATACATTTAGTATAACATCTTTTGCATCAGTTGCAAGGGAAAGAAACACTTGTGGGTGGTTTTTTTGTAGGAAGAAGAGGGAGAATACATGCTAATGTGATAGCAATGCAGCTCAGTTTTGGCAGATCCCCAATCAACAGCACCTTACACTGGATAACCCCCACATGTAGCAGCCTTCCAGTACCTAAAAGAGAGCTGGAGAAAGACTTCTTACAAGGGCTTGTAGTGATAGGCCAAGGGGAATGGCTTCAAACTGAAAGAGGGGATGTTTAGATTAGATATTAGGAAGAAATTCTTTACTGTGAGGATGGAGAGGCCCTGGCACAGGTTGCCCAGAGAAGCTGTGGCTGCCCCATCCCTGGAAGTGTTCAAGGCCAGGCTGGATGGGTCTTGGAAGAACCTGGTCTAGTGGAAGGTGTCCCCAGCCCTTGCACATGTTGGAATGAGATGATATTAAGGTCCCCCCCCACCCCAGACCATTCTATAATTCTGTGTTCCAGGTGAAATTCCAGGCCTTGCTCCAATCTGAGCTTTCACATTATGCACATGTAAAATCCCTGTAAGCCAATAGGTCCAAAGACCTGGGTGCTGTGATCTTGTGCTGCAAGGAGCTTGCTCAACAGATAGGTCAGCCATGGAGTTTTATCAACTGCAGTGAGGTACCTTTGGCTAAGAAGCAGAGCTATAAAACTTAGCCTTCATTTTTCTCTTGTCTACATCCTACCATCTAACTAGAGAGTGCAGAGGTGTAAGTGTTACAACCCACCCTAGAAGGCAAGGGTAACCCAGGCTCTTGTTAATAGATCCCTTGGGGCAGGTTAGAGGGAAAGGACACTGAATGATCAGTGTTTGTAAATACACACATGCAGGGTTCATTGTAGAGCAATTTGGTTGCACAGGAAAACAGGTATGTAGCCACTTTGGCTGTTGTTATCTATGGCAATATGAAAGCATAAAAGTATCACTTAAGAAAATGTATAAGGAAAAGAAAGGATAAGAGTAGAAAGATCTCACCACCCACAGGTCTCACACTGAGGATTGGTTGTTTTATTTTTGATGTTTGTTGGTCAAAGGGATGGTTGCAGACTGATTCCATCAGGTGATGGTGGTAATCCCAAATAGGCAGCAGAGAAAAATCCCCAACACCCCCCTATGGGGTTTATATTGACTCAGGTTTAGGTAGGAACGCCCAGGTACCTCCCTTGGGGCGGGAACTTTAAACGGATGATGTAATGTTGTGGATCATGGGACATTGCGGGAGTATTTGACACTTTCTGAGATGATACATGCCTGTTACATCAGTGGTTGAGTCCATTATAGCCCATTATGGCCCATCAGCAGAGATTAAAACCTTCAGGCCACGGTACTGCCCGGCAGGGGAGTTATCACAGCTGAGTTCACTGGAGTAAGGACAAGGAGACACAATCCTCCTGGCGGGGTTTGCCTCCTTCCTTACCTCGCTCAACACCAGCTGTAGCCTGCAGGGCTGTGCTCACCCCCTGCACCTGGACTTTCCCCCTGAATGTCTGGGCCATCAGCATTCCAGTTTCTCTTCCAGTACCACTTGTGGATACATTCCTCTCCCCAGACCTGGGATGATTTGACAATAATATCCCCATTATAGTATCACATGTTCCTGTCACAGTCCAAATTCCAGTTGATAGGTATATCAGCTGGAGGTGTGGGCTTCAGGGGTGGTTGCAGGTGGACAGCTGTTGCTTTGCAATTTGCTCCAGTGGGCAAAAGCCCTTCTATGATCTTGGAAATGTTTAAGCCACTAACTGTTTCAGTCTCTCACAATGAGAAGACCCAACTGTTACTAGGAATGCTCTTCTAATGTTTACCAGAGAAAATGTCTAGTAGACACTGATATTTTCCATGCAGAGTAACTTCTGTCTTGCCAGTATACTTGATAATGAATCCCAAATTCAGGCAATAATGTGCCCATTTGTGTGGGGGAAGTTGCTTGGTTCATGGTGGCTGCTACTTTTGCCTGCAAGCATGCCACTGTACAGTTGTCTTCCTTGGAGATGACAAGAAGCCAGGGTGTTTGTGGTGGTATGTGTACTTGTATTCATGTCTGAAGTACACAGGTGTGTTTGTTGAGATGTGATGTATACACCCTGCATGAGCATCCAAATGTTTTATTTTGAAGTGCCTTTTAGTGGATGACCATGGCTTATTCAGACTCTATTTTCAGTTCCACTGATATTTCATTTGATAGTGCTGATAATGCTGGTCGAGTTTTAGCCTCTCACTTCCCCTTTTTCCCCACTTAATCCCTCATAACTTGGAAAAAGTCAAATTGACTATTTTCAGCTGGCTTTAAGGAAGTTTCCAACATACATTTATTTTCTCTGATAGTGTCTTCTGTGTTACTCTCTGTTTTTGTACAGATGCTAATCAGCAAAGATGTAGCAGGTGTAAGACACTTTGGCTGTCAGGTGAATATTGAGGCAGTGTAATTCATTATTACAAAGTGGACTTCTGTCTGCAGCATGATTCAAATTTTTCTGTGCTGAACTGAAAAAAAAGGTTGATAATTGTTTATCTAGGAGAAATAATACATTACTGCCTTGCACTTCAAATTTGTATAGCCTTGTCCCTTTCCTTGGAAGGGATTTTTTTGTTTGTTTTTAATCAGTAGGATCATAGAATGGTTTGGGTTGGAAGGGACCTTACAGACTATCTAGTTCCTATCCCCCTGCCATGGACCTTCCACTAGTCCAGGTTGCTCAATGCCCCATCCAGCCTGGGCTTCAACACCTCCAGGGATGGGGCATCCACAGTTTCTCTGGGCAACCTGTGCCAGGGCCTCACCACCCTCACAGTAAAGAATTTCTTCCTAATACCTATTCTTAACTGACCTTTCAGTTTGAAGCTGTTGTCCCATGTTGTGTCACTACATTTTGTGTGATTTAAAATGTTTTCTCATAAACAGGAAGGAATACCCAAATCTTGGTCATATTGACCAACATTTGCAACCTATACAGACTGAATTAGTTTTTGGATGTTTGGCAGTTTGACCATATTTCTTCTTTTGCTAATTTGAATTTATCTCATATATCCATGTCTGTTGTTTATGTAAACTGCTTTTCCATTTTCAGCTTTCTATGGCAGTCAGCACCATGCACTCCTACACTTGACTGCATATTTCAGGCACTGTTGCAGTGATCAATAACTTAATAATCCGTATGGAGCTTTTAGTTTTCACCCCGACTGGCTCAGTTCTGTTGGATTGCTAGTTGTGACTTGGTGCTATCCCCAAGGGCTGATAGAAAATCAGTAAGAATCCCATTCTCTCTGGTTCACTCCAGTGCATCTTCCCTAAAGCACTAGAATAACGCAGATGAGGCTGTATTTGGAAAAACATCCCCTCTCAGCCCTGTGAGTTGCTGTGCATTCATCTGCACCTGGTACAGGGTATCTGTTCATGAAATTGGTATGTGATACTCCCAGTATGATAAGAGTAAAGCCCTGGGAGAAGAATGTGGGGAAGGCATCAGCCATCCTGTGATCAGGAATCTCAAGCTCTGAGATTTGCAAAGCATGCAGCATACTTGGGCCAAAGTTGAGAGGGAAAAAATTGATTTTTTCTGTGCAAGCATTCATGTGCTGTGATAATTCCAAGCTATATAAATGAGGTAGGATTTTTTTGGTGAAGGTTGACATCAGAGAGCCAAACTTTCATGGTCAAGCTGAAAAGTGGAGAGTGAAAGGAGAAGCCTGAAATGTGTTGGATTATTCTTGTGCATCAAAATTCACATTGTATTTTAAGGCAACATGTAACAGAAATCCCGTTGATAAAAGGAGGGAAAAGATGTTCCTTTTTGCCCCACCCATCCTTCCCTTTAAGAGCGGAAGCTTTGAGTGAGTACTCCAATAGTGAATACATCCTTGTTCAGTAAACTTAAGGGCACTGCAATTATTTTCACAATTTCCCCAGAACCTGAACAAACTAAGGTAGCCACTCCTTTCCTGTTTCAATAAACATTTTAAACCTTATTTTCTTCAGCCCAAGAAAGATTTTTGAGCTTGGAGACAATCCTGTTGAAAGGAGATTTTTCAGCATATTCTGGGATGCTGCCTGTGATTGCCACATTCTCCACTGTGCAGAAATGTTGGAGCTGCAGTGAATGAACACTCATTAGATATGCTCTCTTTGGCTCATTTCCCTTCTCCTTTCTGTTTTCTTCCTCATGAATTGAAGTGAATGCTGAATTTTTCAGCACAGGGGGTTTTTTAGAGTGGTCTGAATATCACTTCAACATAATGATAATGCAGGCTTAATGACAGAAGTCCACTGTGTTAGTGGCTTTCTTCCTTTCTTGAGCAAGGGAATAAGTAGTTACCTCATTAAAATATCTCAGTCTGTTTGTGATCGGATAATGTCACCAAGCATCTGGCAAAGGCTTTGGTGGAATTTCAGGTCAAGAGGACAAATACTGATCCACTGATATACTGAACAACAATAATGCAAGATGCTACACTTGAGGAAACCAGGCTCTTAGCAGAGTATCGGCACAAGGCCCTTGGATGCCAGGGAAATACTAGATAAAGCCAGAAATTTCACCACTACCCTCTGCCTTGTTGTGGTTTGTCATATTTCCAGGCTTTTTTTGCATCCTTTGCTTTTCTGACAAGCTTTCATCAAGGATAACCACTTCTATTACAGTCTCACTTGTTTGTTAGAGCCCAGCATTAAAATTGCAAATTGTTTCCCAAAAGCTACTGATTGTCTTCAGTGGGAGGGACACTCAATGTCACATCTTTTTGGCCTCTGATCAGAAGGTGGGGTCTGGGTCCCACAGTTCCCATTACATTAATTGTCCCACCCAATGTTTAGTAAATTTTTCTTCCATGTGACATAATTTCAATTTTTGGTAAAGTGTGGAACATTTGTCATCAAAGGTCTGGACTGGTTATACTGGCAGGCAGGGAATAAACAACTTCTTATACAAAATTTCATTGATGGTTGTGGTTTCTGACATAATTTCCATCTGCTTCTCAAGACCTTCAGTCTGGCTCAGGGCATAAGAAGTTACAGTCTTTGCTAAAAAGTTGTAAGCAGGTATTGTAGCCTTGCATTTATTTATGTGTTTGGCCATTGCATGTGTTCATGTGACTTTGTGAAGCCCCTGTGAGTTCTGTTTGGTAAAATTTCATGCTGAGCCTCATTCATGCCTACAGTAGGACATGATGGTCTCAGATCTTACTGTTGAATATGGGAATCCTAGTAATTGATTAACCAGAGTTGAGACTATTGGTTGTCTCACAAGACAGAAGTTCTGCTGTTTCTGTCTGTAATGCTATCAGCTGTTGTGAAAGCGCTGGCCAAGAAAAAAATTTGAACTGTTATCCTAATGAAACCTTTCAACAGCTGACCTCTGCTATATATGAAAACTTTCTGGAGGATGTTTGCTTTTCTAGTCCTTCACAGTGAAGTCATTGATGACAGAAGCCTTGACTTGAACAGCTGACTATTTATTTGCATAGTGGCTGTTGTGAAATTGCAGAAATTGGAAGACCAGACAGTGATTTTGTCAACTTTGTTTCAAGAAGAATGCTTAGGGGAAGCAGTATGTTGGCTCTTAATTCTGTAGAAAGGCTTTATTTTACATTACAGCATGAAAAAGAAACACTTTTCAATTGAAAACCAGCCCTCTTCCACTTGATTGAAGTTAGAGGAAGATTGGGGTGAGCAAGAAAACAGAAGTTCAGAATTCCATCCTTCCCCCATGAGGGATCTTGGCTAGCTCTGGAGGTATAAAACTATCTCCTACAAAGTCAGTAGCAGAACAGTTGCTTGCAAGGAGAGCCTCTCCTGTGCCCAGCTGCTTGAGTGCTGTATACAGTGAGCATACTTGTAGTGAATTTCAGCCTAAATATGGAAGGCAGCTTCTCTTGATGGTTGCATTGTTCTCCTCTCTGCCAATTTTAATCTTTTATTAGGCTGTAGCCAGAAGCACCTACCTCGCAGTCCTTCTCTTGCTGGATGCTTGTGGAAGAATTAATTTCTGTCAGATGGTGTGACTGCATGTGTTTTAGTGCTCCTACAGCGTGCCTTTATTGTCACTTAACACTATCACATTTGTTTAAAGGAAATAAAATGAAACCCAAGGTCACTACTACATTAAAAACACCATGTCTCAAATAAATGTGGATTTTTTTTTTGTTTCCAGTGCTGGGGTTTTTTGCCATGAGTGCCTTTTCCTTTCATTCCAGCCCTTTCTGCCTATATTTTTCAGAGTCATGAGATCAGATGCCACAGTTACCGTGGCCTGTCCGCAATCACTGTGTTTAGGAGACGTGGCAGTCTGTACACTTTGGATGCTTTTCCAGCCTCCAAATCCTGCAGCTCAGTGGGACACCCATTGCCCTAGAGCACAGTGAACCTCAGGAGCTGTAGTTGGGTTTGGACACTTAGGACTCCAGCCAAAATCCTCCATGTGTTTCCTTGTGCTAGAAACCAGCCCTAGCAGTAAAAGAGGCAAACCAGTGGGGAGCAGCCCCAGAGGTAACTTTGAATTTCCTGTCTTCCTGTGGTTTTCCCAGGCAGCAAGTTCTCCCACTGCCCCATTCTCTCTCCTTCCCAGGGTTGGGGTTGATTTCCCAGGATTTGAATCTCCCTCATTTCCAGCAGTCCTCACCTTTCACCTGCTCTCCAGCCAGCAGGCGAGTGGCAGAGCCTGTCCTCCCTCTGGCCAGTGCTGGCACCCCTGGGTGTCCCCCCACTGTTGTGGCTGATGCTGAGGCTGCTCTGGGGTGTGCAAAGCCCCAGGGTAAAACCTCCCCCTGGCCCTCCCCATCATGCTGCCGAGTTTGTCTGCCTGGGCAAAGCCTCTCCAGTCTCTCCCGCAGCTGACACCCATACAATCCCAAGCATCCCTGGTGATGGGAGTCATCCAGCCTGTGATTCTTGCACATCCAGAATTTCCAAGGGATTTGCTACAGGGATGGCGAGCTCTGGCTCCTGGTGTTTGAGGTGTGTTCCCCAGCGCCGTGAGCTGTGTTTATTCAACCTCCGTGTGCATCGCTGCTGGGCCGTGTTGTTTCAGAGCAGCAGATGTGCCGTCCATTGCCAAGCTGTTCCAGGAGCTTGTCCGTGTGCTTCCACGCTCCACCGCAGTGGGACCCCCCCACCCAGAGTAGGTGCAGGCTGCACCCCTGAGCCCGGGGTGCCTCGTGGCTCCCCCGGGAGTGCGTGGCTCCCTCTCCCCGGGGAGAGCCCCGGCTCGCCGGGCGGTGCTGGGCGGCCAGCACAGGCTGCTGTGGCCGTGCCGGGGAAGTTGTCCCCGTGTGTCGCCCCTGGGGTGCGCAGCGGACGCTCTGCCCCCTGCGCTGGCTGCGCTGTTGCCATGGAGATTGCGTGCGCTGTTGCTAGGCAGCTGAAGCATCCTCGCCTGCACACTGCAATGCCACGAAATGCTCAACTTTCCTCATGCCTATCTCCTTTCTGTGATCTCGCAGATATGACTCCTTTGGCTCTTACCCCGCTTCATTCAGTTGCACTGCTGCGATTGCTTGGTGTTAACCCTGTAAACCCTAAAAAAGCCCGCGTGGCACTGCAAATAGGGTTTATGGCGATGAGTTCAGGGCTGAAGGAGTTAAAGTGGTTGGGGATAGACTACAGAGGAAATGATTTCTAGCAGATAAACTACTTTAAATGTTCTGGCATTCATGGAAGGGGAGGTTTGTGGATGCAGTCTTTTGTTCCATCACTGATGGTTTAGATGAATAAAAACACAGACTAAAATATCACTACAAGGTAAGAAAACCAGCTTGAATGGGCCTAATTAATCTCTTGGGTTACGATATATATTTAGTTTTTTAGTAACCTCTGCTTGTGCTTGCTGATTTTGATGGAGCATGTGAATGATAGTTTAGCTGTGAAGCCTGTCGTGTACCATATTTGATTATTTGGCTTGAATAATAAAGATATCAGCCTGTATTCTTGGAGTATACTGCATTAATCAGACTTGCAGGAATGATCACATGGTACTCTATCGCCTTTTCCTGTTAGCTGCTGCTTGTCAGCAGCTGGCTGAGCTGTAGGCTGCAGGCCAGTATCTGCATACCCTTTCTCCTCAGAATATTTCAAATATACTGTCTCGTCATTATGCATTTTGCTGCAGTTTGACAAACTAAATGGTCCTCCTGCACGTTAAGAAGATTATTTTAAATTTCAGAGCATTTGTGTAGTTGCTAGGCCATGTATGCATTTGAAGAATTCAGGTAGGCTCTCTGTTTTATACATCAGTGTGCTTGGTTTTTGTTCTCACAAGGTTTTTGCTGTGTAATGTCAGTCAGCTCTACAGCTAGTTTCTTCAATGTGCAGATATTTATTGCGTTTTAGAATCTGTACCCTGTGCATGGGGAGAAGTGCTTGAAGGGTTCGGTGCAGGTAACGCTAGCTTAACTGCATGATGAAGTGCAAAGCTGGGTAATTGATTATATCTTGCACAAATTTCATAGCCATGCAGCCAGAAACAGCGAGTACAGGGTAGTTATAAATATAAACCAGAAACTGTTCTCTTTAAAAGGGTCTTTGCTATTTTTAGTTCTGGAGAATCTGACAGATGCTCCTTCAAGATAAAATACTGATGGTGATAGAGAAGAGAAAATTGATGCTTGGATTGTACACAGGATTATATTTTATGCTGCTGCAGAGTGTACATGTCTTTTTCATAACCTTGTAGCTGCAGAATTCCTTATTAATTACATTTAAAATCAGAATATTGTTAAGTTTGCTGGGGTTGGTTTGTTGTTTGCAAACATTTGAGCAACTGTGATTGTTAGAATATAAAATTAGCACTTTTTATTTGATATTGGTTCTGCTCAGTATTGCCTCTGCCCCCTCTCCTCCTCCATCCCCACCCCCAGTATAACTCCATCCTTATGCAAGTATTGAGGTCTATTAAACTGTAACAGATAGTTGAAGACATAAACCGGAATTTCTACCCTCACTAACAGAAAATTATTTTTCTATGGAGTTTGGGACTTGAAAAAATTCTGGTCAGTAGTTGTGGGGTAGGGAGTGTCTCACTTTTTGTACAAATTTTTTGCTTTGTGTTCAGTTCTTATAACTTGTGTTATAAAATTGTCCAGATAAAATGGTGACAATGTTGGAACAGCACTAGGCATCACCTCACAATATGTTTGTCTGTATATCATTATTATAATGTATCTTAAAAATACCTTTTCTTCTTGATTCAAAAAATAGATTGTTTGACCAAGTATGTAACTAGAGGAGATGATGGATTCTCTTTCTATAAACAATGAGCATTCTTTATCAAGTACCTTAAAATTAAACTTTCTACCCTCAGATGGGATATTTTTAATATTATTTCTGCCTTTTGTTAGGCAAATATATTGGCAATTTCCATTATGTTGTGACTTGCTCCTCAGTTCTGTGTGTGAGTGGTGGTAAAAGCAGAAAAAGCAGGTACAGGACACCCCCACTCCCCAAAATGTTCTGATTCCAGCTGCAAGGGCTGAGGGATCCAAGCTGGCTGTGTATATTCCTCCTGTTGTGAAATGCAGCATGAATGCTGTCTAAGGGGAAAGATTTTACTGGAAGACCAGATAATGCTGTGTAACTGCTGTTGTCAGGGCTGTCAGGAGATGCTCAGAATCTTGACATTGCTGATTGTTGGCAGTAAATTAGGGTGCAAATGGGCCCCAAACTTACTGTGCTACTTTCTATGCCCACAGAGTTGTTTGTATTTCAACCAGTTGGTTGGGTCCTATTCTTAATTGAGTGAAATTCTCAATAAATCTACAATGAGAAAAAAAAAAAGGATGTTTTTAAAATTCTGCTTTAAAAGCCTTAGCTGTCTTTCAGTGGCTTTCCTAGACATCGTGGGCCAGAAAGACACCTAGTTTTATGGCAGGAATGGTCAAATGCTGATTACACACCCATTAGGCTTATTAAATTACTTGTCGTCCTCTCTTAGACTTGATTTGAAAATAGTATTAACATCTGATGTGCAGACTGCTAGACATTTTCTTTTAAATTTTCTGCACTGACAGGGCTGGTGTTTCTGTACAGCAGCACTTAAATGGCATTTATTTTATTAGGAATTTCTGTGGCGTTTTGTTGAGGTTGCATCTGCATGTTGATGGGTTTTTTATGGTGTGATTATTCTTGTGCCTGTGGCTATTTTAGATTTTGATGGTATCAAAACATATCTTGTGAGATAAAGCTGAAAAAGTGGTCTAGTTGAGCAGTGGGGTGGAAGCCTCCCTCCCATGGGCTCCTGGAAGCAAAGTGGCTGGAGCAGCAGAGGGCACTCTTCTCTGGTGTAAGGGCCCCTGCTCCATGGAGGCCCCACTCTCTTTCAAAGGTTCCTGTCTTCCATGTGCACAAAACCCAGGCTTGCACTCATCTCTCACCTTGACTTTACCCTGAAGTGAAAGCTCATGTGTGAGTTGCTGCAGCAGGGTTGTTGGCTCCAGTGCACCCACAGGCCTTGAGTACCCAAGTGTCCCCAGAACTGGGGAGCCCAGTGGTGCCTGCTAATGCAAATCCATCCTGGTGATCCCAGTGGTGCCTACTCATGCAGACCCATCCATGACACCTCTGCATGTGTTACTCTGCTTTTTTTTTTCCTGCCTCCACACGGAGCCTTAAAGACCTGCAGGACTCCCCAGATGGGTGGTGCAGGCTGCGGCACCCTGAGCCCATGCCAAGAGGCATCCCTGCAGTCAGGCCACCCAAGTTCCCCCAATTTCATTTTGATGCAGCCATCTTCACTTCCCTGGTGAAATGGTGCCAGGTTATTTTTGTGAAGTGTTAAGCAGCTGCTGGACCTCTCTGAAGAATTGTCTCACTTAAAGTCTGTAAGTGACTCTGGTGTACTGTTCATGAAAAACTATTTGTAAAGCCCTTTGGGATGAAATCTTACCCATGTGGTTACTGGCTGGATGAGGAGAGACTTAAGCCTTTGAAAAAATAGGGAGTAAATCCATCGAATAATCTCATTGTTCCTTGTATCAGCCAAGCTTGGTTTATCTTCCTCTTGGAAAGAACCTAATATCCCCTGAAAAACTTTGATTGCTTTTAAAGCAGGGGTTAATGGAGCTGAGCCCCTTCGCAGTCCATATGGGCTTCTGGTTTCTGTATGCTATGGGCTGGGCCCATTTTATTGCTGATTTCTGCACTGTCTTCATAAAACCCCAAAGCTCATGTACATTTGAGTTATAGTTGGAGGCAGGATTGTGCATAAGCCGTGCTTTTATGATCTGCTGCTGACCGTGTTGTTGTAAGATGACTTTGCACGTGAAGCCATCAGGAGGATGGTGCACTTGGCCACGAGCAGTACTCCTCATTTGGTATCTTCCGCCCAGATTTAGCTCTCTAGTGGCAGAACACAAATGCTTTTTCTTTTCTTTTGTTGCTATGCCTTTATCTTTCTGGGATATTACTTGGTATTCTTCGCAGTGAGCTGGTGTCTGTCTATTTCTGCTACACCGCCCACCACAGCATCGCAGTATTTTTAACTACATCTTCTATTCCCTCATCCAATGAGCAAAACTGAGAATGCTACAGGAAGGAAAATGAGTCTCTCAAAGCAAGCTGGCTCTGAACAGAGGAATTGAAACCCACCGATGAATAGAAAGCAAAGCTCAGAATGAACGTAGAACATTGGGATGCCATGGTGCATGGGAAGCCTCTCACCTGCTGATGCCCAAAGCAGCAACAGGATCAGGAGGTGTCCTCTGGGAGCAGGTGATCCCCCATGCCTTTGGGCAGATGGAGGCGTTGAGTTTATTGTGCCTTTAAGCATTTCATGACTGCGTTTAGCTGCACAATTGGATCAGCACACAAGAATTCTGATGTCTAAGCTTCTTTTGCTGCCAAGCAAGAAAAACCTGAATACCCCAAATTAGTGAAGAATTTTGGTTTAATATGATTCTGCAAAAATGAAATCTTGTGGCAGAATGCCTGCTCTGACTTTGACTGCAGCATTCTCCTCTCTCTGGTGACCAACAACAGGACACAAGGAATTGGAATGAAGCTGCATCAGGGGAAGTTCACACTGGACATTAGGAAAAGATTCTTTGCTGAGAGGGTGGTGGGTCACTGGAACAGTTCCCCAAGGACATGGTCACGGCACTGAATCTGTCAGAGTTCAAGGAGTGCCTGGGCAATGCTCTTAGTCATGTGGTTTAGTTTTAGGTAGTCCTGTGAGGAGCAGGAAATTGGACTCAGTGATAGCTGTGGTTCCCTTCTAACATGAGATATTCTATGATCCTGTGATTTCACTGCTGACAGTTTCGGTATTTCCAGGGTACATGGCATGTTTATTAAAGAACAGTACAGAGGACAAGCATGATCATTTTGTAAAGACAGATATTACAGTAAAAGGCAGGTGACTTTTCCTGCCCCCTTCCCCAACAAATGGTAAGATGATTTATCAGAGGGACAAAAGGCTGGTGCTCCAAAGGCACACAGGCCTGTCTCCTGTAGCTTTTCCTGCTGAAAATTCCATAAGAAGGAGGCCTTTAAAATAATCCTAATTTTCAGAAGTGAAACTGCAGTTTGGATAGCCAAGCAGCTTTAGGAACCTGCAGGTGAGGTGACAACCAGCATGGGTTCACCAAGGGTGAATCATCCCTGACAAATATGGAGGCCTTTGCAGTGAGGTTACAGTGTTGGTGGATAAGGGAAGAGTGACTGCCATCATCTGCCTGAATTTGTGCCAAATGTTTGACACTGTCTTGCACAACATCCTTGACTCTAAACTGGAGAGGCTTGGATTTGACAGATGGACAACTCCAGGGATGAGAAGTTGGCTGGATGGTCCCACTCAAAGAGCTGTGGTCAACAGCTTGATATGAGAGTGGACACCACTGGTGAGTGAGTGTGGCATTCTCAGGGGTCAGTGTTGGGACTGGCACTGTTCACATATTTGTTGGCAACATGGACACACCCTCAGCAGGTTTGCCAATGACACCGAGCTTTGTGGTGCAGTCAGCACACTGGAGGGAAGGGGCCTTGACAGGCTTGAGAGGTGGGTCTATGTGAACCTCATGAAGTTCAGCAAGGCCAAGTGCAAGGTTCTGCATCTGGTTCAGGGCAATCCCAAGAACATGGAAAGTGTACATGGCAGGGAGGTTGGGACTAGATGATCTTTAAGGTCCCTTCCAACTGAAACCATTCTATGACTCTATGACAATAGAAAAGGATTCCTGTTCCTTGCTGCAAAAAATATGATCGTATTGATGAATAAGAAGCATCAGGAGAGTTGCCAAAATACTATTTCAAGTTGCTATATGAGTGTAGCTTCTGTGTAGAGGTGTAATGGGATTGCAGCACTACGCAGAAGTGGAACACATTGTTGTTCCAAGTTGGTGACTCTGACCTTCCAGGTTAGATGGAGCAGCTAGTGAGAAACACACCAAATGGTGCAGTTAATCTTTTCTGACAAGAGGGGAAAAAAATTTGTGGAGTAATTGTTTCTGAGTTCAAAAGGTGTTAAAATGAAAGGGAGAAAGCAAGTTAAAAATGGAGAAAATTCAAGGATGGTATCTTGGCAGACCATAATCAGTTCTGACCTGCATAGCTGAACTCTCCAATTGCATTATCATGTTCAGAATATCCTGTAGGTGCTTAATAAATAACTGCAAATGTGTGCACCTGGAAGCTGCAGGCTTGCCAAGTCTCTGCTTGCTCAAGGCTCTCTCTGCAATGGAGTGTCCACCAGTGAACCAGCTGCTTATGTTCCTCCCTTTTGTGCTCACGTGGGTACGCGCAAATTCATAGAATCATGGAATGGTTTGGGCTGGAAGGGACCTTAAAGACCATCCCCTTCCAACCCCCCAGCCATGGGCAGGGACACCTCCCACTAGACCAGGTTTCTCAAAACAACATCCAACCTTTCCTTGACCACTTCTAGGGATGGGGCATCCACAGTTTCTCTGGGCAACCTGTGCCAGTGTCTCACCATCCTCACAGTAAAGAATTTCTTCCTGATACCTGACCTAAACATCCCCTCTTTCAGTCTGAAGCCCTTCCCCCTTGTCCTATCCCTCCATGACCTTGTAAAAAGTCCCTCTCCAAGCCTCTTGTAGCCCCTTTAGGTACTGGAAGGTGCTGGAAGGTCTCCCTGGAACCTCCTCTTCTCCAGGCTGAACAACCCCAATTTTCTCTGCTTGTCTTCATAGGAGAGGTGCTGCAACTCTCAGATCATCTTCATGGCCTCCTCTGGACTTGCTCCAAGAGGCTGATGACCTTCTTATGCTGGGAGCCTCAGAGCTGAATGTGAAACTTGATAAAAATACATTGTTGAGACAGAAGTTTTTGATTATCTGCAGGAATTGGCAAGTCTAGTTGTTCAATATGCAAATGTGAATACTCCATATTGTCAGAGAAAATGCACAAGCATGGGGGGAAAATTATGGTTCCAATAAGAGCTATAATACCCTTTGCATAATCCTGCACCCTTCATTTTGTGACTGAAAGACTAAATTTTGTAATTTTTTTTTTCCAAAACGAACTTGCACTAAATTAGAAGGGGAGGAAAAGGAACTAGTTTTGCATTTTTCTTTTGCTGAAGGTGATTGCCTCAAATCTGCTCTTTGATACTGGAAATTGATTTTAGATCCTTGGATTTTGGACAGTTGTTATTTATCCACACAAGGCATACACCCTGAGGAAATGTTGCTTCCTTAAACAGCAGATTGAATCAAATGTTTTTGCTGACATATTTTTCCCTGTGACAACTGACACTGCAGTTGCCACATATTTCAGTGGTTTAGCACTGAGACATTTGAAGAGAAGGAGAGAAATGCTTCTAAGAAAGTAACGTGGGAATGCTGTTGCTGGAAATGAAGATAAGCACGTACTATTCTCATAGTGGCTCTGTTGAAATATTTCTCCTGAAGAGGAAAATAGATAGAGACTCTTTGTTAGAGGTGGTGGAGTCAGGTTTGGCCAGATTTTAAGGGGAAAATATTCTGATGCCTGGGCATATAATCGTATCCCAAATATAAATATGAAAGGAGATATATCCCAGGATATTCACTGGATTGGAGGAGCTCCACTGTCTATGTTAGGAGGTAATTGCCAGTCACAGTTAAATCAGTGTAAATTGTCTGTGGTGTGTGTATTTAGTGCCTAAAACAGGAGGCTGTCTGTGGAAGTATGAAGTGTTTCCGTCTTTTCTTCTGTTGGACTGTAAACCCTATAGAGCACCACTCTCACTGGTGCCAAAGGCTTGGTTCAGCTACCTGAGATCTATTGCAGTGTAATTCATTTCCAAACCCAAGGAATTTCCTCTCTGTTCCCTTTGCCTTCTACGCATGATAACCTGCTTTTGCATTTTTCTCTCATCTCTCTCATCTCCAAAACATGTGTATCCCTTTCTCTCTTTTTTTAACTCTCTTTCTCATCTCCAAAACATGTTTAACCCCACCCCCCCCCTTTTTTAACCAACCTTGTAGTAATATTTCCAAACAAGAAGTGTCTGCTGTTGTTTACTGAGGATCCAGACACAGTTTTGAGGACTGAAGGTAGTTATCAAGACACATGGAAATTGATGTCAATCTCTAAAATGAAAACAAACATGAGTACTGATGGTTTCTCTAAATAACAGAATTCATGATAATTTTTAATCCACCAATGGGCATCCATTAGAGCAAGTCATTCTCAGTCCTGTGTTTTCTAAGCCTTAGCATGAAGTCTATAATGATTTGAAGCATTTCAGCTGAACTTTCATGGAAAACAGCTGCTGCCCACTGCTTCCTACCTGCAGTGCCTGCTTCGTAGGGGTGGATGCTTGGTTTTGATACCCTGGTGTCTCCCAGAGATGCTCATTATCTCTGTCCCTGCCCATATCTTCAGCTACAGGACAGTGTGGATGTCCTAATTCCCTCTTGCCTTTTCTTGTGTAACAAGGCCAGATGGATCAAATTGCTGGTCTTGTTATTTCTGCTGTTCGTAAGGTAGATACAGGATATGGGGGCTTCTTCCTATGATACATTTTAATCCTTAAAGGTCATTGCTTGATTTTGAAGGGGAAGACATTTTTTTCTATTTATTCTAGTGTGGCTAGGGCTGGACTCCTGACCTTCTTCTCCTGGGAGCCAGTTTGATTCCTGCAGGAGTCAGGATGGGGTGACCCATGCCTCTCTCTGTGCAGAGGAGGAAGGGTAGGATCTCCCAACATCTGCTGCTAGGAGAGGCTGACTGCAAAACCCTACCCTTAGAAGCTTTGTGTTCATGAACTAAAGGTGGAGAAGATATAGTGCTTAAGGGCGGAAAAAACCACTGACACTGAAGCTGATGCTTCATTGCTGGAATCACTTTTCATCTGAGGAACTCGCTGTTCTTGTAAGGAACGAACCTTTCCCTTCCCCTTTGAGATGTTGTGGGACAACAGGCAGAAACTAGGGGAAATTGCTCCCTGCCATTCCTACACAAGAGCTGTGCCCAGAGCTGTATCTCAAACCCTCCTTTAGCTGTAAGATTTTTGTGAGCCTGGTGCCTTTTTTTCCTTGGAGACTTTCTGTGTAAGGTGTGTCCATTCGCTTATCTCATACTGGGATCACACAAACTTATGGTTTAAATCAACAACCTGTAAAATGAGGTTGAAAACCTCACAGTTTAAGTGGCTCATACAAGCTTCATGGAAGTTTGTTAAAGCACACACATAGAAAAATAAAAAGGAGGTGACAGGATAGCTGAAAAATCAAACTTCAAAACAAATTTTGAGGTTTGTTGATATCAATGTGCTGCTGTGTTTGTTGATATCGATGTGCTGTGATAAGATTATACAGAATTAAAGTTAATTGTTTA
This sequence comes from Corvus moneduloides, assembly GCF_009650955.1. NCBI lineage: Eukaryota > Metazoa > Chordata > Aves > Passeriformes > Corvidae > Corvus > Corvus moneduloides. Next base: position 12,079,399 of record NC_045481.1, on the reverse strand, counting down.
GTTTCTTCCTTTAAAGGTGATAGCTGTAGTTGCAGGTTACTCACTGACCAGCAGCTGGAGAGCTTCTTCAGGCCACACTGGGGTAACATGGGTTTAGTTTCATGCTTTGGGGGCTGGGTCTGTCTCCTTTAGAAACCATTGCCCCCATGTTAGACAATAACATGGCTTAGTAAGGTTATCAGAAGAAAAAATTGTCCACTGGGTGTTTGCAGTATTACTTTTTAAAACCAGGTAGAGAAAGCTGAGACTTGGTTTTACTTCGTTGCAGTTAATGTAGAGCAGGGGAAGGTGAGAAGATTGAAGAATCTGTGAAATAGCCCATTTCTTTCCATGTAGGTGCAATGGAAGCAAAGATGAGATCTGAAGGAGAAAGGAAGTGACCTGGGTGGGAGAAATGTAGAGGAAAACTTCTCCAAGCAAAAGATGCATGTAGCAGATGGAGTTGATATTGCCAAGTGTCGTGAAATTTGGGGATAGCAGCCCAGCAAAGATGATTGCTAGGCTGAGCTCAAGGGTGATGGCTCCATTTCACAGATACAGAGTTAAGGGTTTTAATCTGAAACTGGATGTAGGTAAAGCTTTTCCAGCTCTTCTATGGTGAAAATACACTCTTCAGTACTCTGCTGTAGCATGATAGTTTTGGCGTGGATGGGTCAGCAGTGTGGTGTCCCCTTGCTGGTCCAGGATATGAAGGCTAAAACTGGAATTCTACTTTGCCTGGTTCTGGATGACTTGGGATGAAACACTCTTCATACAGTCATACAGGGTTGGGTTTAAATCTGGATTGTCCACATCCTAGACAAGTGTCTTAGGCATTTAGCTACAGAGCATGAGGGATTGTGCTGCCTTTAAGGAAACTGATGTATTTCTATAAAACATGCTATTCTAGTGCTGTTGTAGTGGTCGTCATCTAGGGATCTAAACGAGACAGTGTTTGAAGGGAGAGGAAGTGTTTTATTAAACCAACTTCTGTAACTTGCAAAAACCAGGCAAGATTATGGTTACACAACCCTTTACAGATCTGAAATGAAAGTTTCTCACTAAGAAACTAAGAAAATATCAAAGCCTCACAGAAGAAAGATAATTCTCAGAAGTAAAACTTCTGCTTTTCTTTTTGGTGGTGTAAAGCCACAGACTAACTTCCCATTAAATTTGTCCATGGGAGAGAGGGCGAGGTGGGGGAAAAAATAGGCTGAAAGGAAATAAAAGGAGAAAAAGACAGGTGAAAATTTAGGGAAACAGATGATTGAAACTTTTTTTCAGATTGAAGGAGGGTTTTGTATCAAAAAGCTTGTTCTTTCTTCTGACTGTAAGAATTGTTATCATAAAAATTCCTGCCAGCTTTGCCTCCACAGATTATCTTTGCTTCATGAGACAGCAATTTCTGATGCTATTTCATGTAGTTAACACTGTTCTGCCCAGCCATCACAGCTTAGCTGCTGTTTGGCAAGGGGCTGTTTCTTATAAAATGACATTAAAATGGAAGTAACAGATAAGACTCTTTTTGACATGCATTGCAAATTATTTGAGATCAAAGTCACATTCTTGTTTTAATTGGGGAATGGAAATCTAAGAACCATATTTCAAAAATGAAGAAAAATTCATTTTACACGGATCAGATTTTCACAAGAGCATGTATCAGCTCTGATTATTCCAGAGAGGAGGACCAGCTGGATGCTATTTATGTAGAAAATTGGCCTTTGTCTTTAAAGACTCACATAGATGTGGAGTATTTGAATTATTTGAAAGTTTCTGTTTGTTTTTCAGTGATGAACAGTGTGGAAAATGTGATTCTAAGCTTGTCTATGTGCACTGCAGAATTGGGGGAGCAGGCATTTTGACCCTGACACTGTGCTGTGTGGTGCAGCTGGACTGGTCCTGTTATGGTATTGGGACAATTCTGGTGCAAGAGAAACAGCAAAGGATTTAAGAATCTTAAGTACTAGTAATATAAAGGATGGGGAAAAAACCACCTCCACCTTTGGCAAAGGATCATTCTCAAAGCGTGAGGATGACACTTCAAAGACTGTACTGGCCTGTTAGGCAAGATTATTAGTGCTAATAAGAGGTAATGCATTCATGTCAGTAGCTCCCCTATGGTAATTTTTAGCTACTCCATATAACCAATGGTATTTTCAAAGCTCACTCAGACAGCACAAGCTCATTAAACAAAGATAGGCATTTATTTAAACTATTTATAAAGTTCAGTGTGAAAAGGAGAAGAAAGAAAATGTGCTATTGCAGAAGAAGGTGAAAATGAAGTACCCACAGTGTACAGCCCATGCAAAGCATCTAGGTAATTTGACATGAAAACGATGTCTGATTTATTGTGGAAAATCCTGACATCGCTGACCAAGATGTAACAATATCCTAGTTTTGAAGGTCGAAGTAAGAGAAAAATCAATCCTGAAATACAATGTGATTTCCTAGCACCAAGACTTAGGAAGTGGAGGGGTTTGTTCAGAAGGGGCACAGTGCACTTGGCATCACCTCAGCTCCCACTGCAGTTCCACTCCTTTCAGATGCAATTTTCTCCCCCCAGAAAGGGTCACATCTGTGCCTGCAAGTGCACAAGCATTGGGTGTGGGTGTGAGCTCAGTCCCTGCAGCTTCCCATGTTCCTTCTGAGCTCCAGCCAAAATTGTGTGCTCCGGGTCTGCATCAGGATAACCTTGACTGCCAAATACTGGGGATTTCAGCTGGCTGCTTTTGTGTGTGTGGGTGAGAGGAAGGCAAGGGGTCAGACCTGCACCAGTTTTCCCTGTAGATGCACGATTTGGCTCTTGAGGTCTGGAATGTGTTTTACTTTGCTTTTTTGGTGTATTCTGTCTGAAGTATCTGAGGTTGGTCTGTCTGGCCTGGTGATGCCGAGGATGAGAGCCCCAGCTCTGCCTTGGTGTCACACACAGGGATTGAAAAATTTGGGGTCCCACCAAACTCTGAGAGCCTGCTGCGATCTTACTTCTTGGGGCTTTACCCCACCACCTTCCCCAGTATGTGTTGTGATCAGCACTCAGCTGGCCATGCTTCACCAAATTAAAATTTCTGGTGCTTTCTCAGAATTTCTGAGATTTTCAAATCTTTATAGTCAGATTGCATGCCTGGAAATTACACATGTTTAAATTGAAACAACTAATCTGTGAGCTCCACTGCATCTTTTTGTTGTTTCTCCATACTTCAGAAGGATGATACTGAGCCTTTTGGGGGGTACCATGAATAGAAACTTGAATTTTAGGAATGCATTTTGAGATGTACATCCTGATTTATATTGAGTCCATCTGGGAGAGCAGTTGTTGAGAAAATCCAATGCAAAGGAAGCAAAACCATGCCATTGTGTTGCTACATAAGAAAAATGCACCGTACTGCAGATTTGCACTTGTGGTTTAAGACAAGCAGAAAGCATATTTCCAGGGCTTTCTTTGTGAGCAGATTACTTAAAACCAGATTCCTTCAGATGTCTGAGCTCAGCCAGGGAAGCATTAAGTAAAAGAGTCAGAAACTTGACTAAGACTGCTCACTGAAACCTTTATTAAACTTTAAAGAAGGCAATGAAGCAAGGATTAGATGCAGCTGGGTGGGGAAAATAGCTGTGGAAACAGGTGTTGCTTGTCAGTTTGAGTTTTACTTCGATGTTCCAGCAAGCCAAGGCAAGTGGGGACAGAGCTGGTGGGCAAGCAGTGCAGGTGCACTGAGTTAGCTGGAATTGCAGCCTCTCACTGCAATCCTCAGAAATGTGTGTCATGGGAAGCCATCCATCCAGGAACTTGGGCTGGAAGAGTCATCTGGGCTTCTGTAATGGATGTCCAGCATGCAGACTCTAGTCTTCAGTCCAAATCACTTATCAATTCAAGAGGGGATCAAATCTGACAGTGGCAGTTGTGCCATAGAGCTGAGGATTTGTCTTTAATGCTAGGATTTAGTGTAGGTGCTGCCAGACATGGTACCACGTGCTCATGGGCACGGGGAGTTGTCCCCAGACCAGTTGTTAAATGCAGAGAAATTAAGGTACAAAGTGCCCTAAATCCTGGGAATGGCACTGATGAGTGAGATCCAAGCCCTGCTCTATGGGTCTCTCCTTGTCCAAGGCTGCTTTCCCTCTGAAACAGGACTGTATGTGTGTATATGTACATAAACATACTTTAATGTTGTTGTGTGTGTATTTCTACATTGTTCTGTAAATGAAAGTTAGTATTATGTGAGCACTTTCCTTGAACTTTCCCTGCTGGGGTTTTGAGAATAGAGGATGGAGATAATGACACTTTGTTTTGATTTCTAGCCCAAGTTACTGTGTACAGTGATTCAAGTGTGGCTTCTAGACAGGATTTATTTATATCTGTCCATTAGATTTGGCAAAAAGCTGCATGTTTGTTTACACTAAAGCAATTCAAATCTATTTGTCTGCTATGCTTAATGGCAGAATGTGTGGGCTTTTATATATATGGAGAGATCTATTTATATATAGACAGATTTAGGCAGAAAGGAAAGAATGGGGTTTTTTCATTAGGACATGATTTTAACAGGCAACAGGAAAAGGGAACTTGGTGATAAACTTGCAAAGTGTCAGATCAGAAGAATCCCAGAGAAATAGGCATGGGAATACGACTGAGAAGGACTGTTCAAAGAAAAGCACATGAAAATTAGTATCAGCTGTTTTGAAGGTAAATATCAGGAAAATGCTGTCTTTGTAGTGTACTCATGTTAGTGTTCATATAATAGTTAATAGTATGACTGTTTTGATGAGGAGCACAGAAATCCCAGAACACTTTAAAGATGTTCATCAAGTAACTCAGCATTCTGGCAGAGTTGTTATAATTATCCCTACTTTGCTGTTAGTGGGAAAAGTAAGGTTAAATGACATGCCAAAGGTCAGATTCCAAATTAGATGTAGTCCTGGGAATAAGGAACAGGCTCAGACTCTTCCAACCTGTGGGCTTAATTCAAATGTTTAAATGGAAAGACCTTGCTATGTTGGGAATTTACATTTGAGATCACTCTTCAGAAAGCTGGTTGTCTTCTACTTTTGTTTTTTTTCTGCAGTGGAAATTACCCCCACTTTTCAGCCATGAGAGGATTAGTAGTGCTATGGATGCAGTTGTGCAGATGTTGGAGATGAGCTTCATTTCTCCTAACTCTGAATGTTTACATCCGTCCAGGTCCCTGTAGGCTCCTTGTATAATCAATGGAGAGAAAAAACTGCTGCTAATGTGATTCACCTGACCTGTTTTAGCCACCTACTTCAGGAGTAGGTGAAGCATGCTCTAGAAACACTTTTATTTCTTCTGATTTTAAGGGAGCCCAAATGAAGAACTGACACTTAGAGGTTGCCTGGACTGGACAAGGTGAAGCAGAACTCAGGAGAGTGTAAGCGGCTCTAATATTTTGTCTGGCTCAAATTGTGGCTTACAGGAGTTTATCTTTTTTATAGTGGGGTTTTGCATGTGCCACTTTTCATTTTATCTTTACTCCAGCTTCTGGCCCCTGTGTTTTAATGTCCCTTAGATTTAACTACAGTTTTAGAGTACAAATATGGGAATGACCCAGGTACTGTCACATTGACTTGGGTGAGACCACAGCTTTGAATTCAGTTTATTGCCTGAATGCATCTCTTTATTGCAGGAAATGGAGTAAATAAGCTCCCTTGTAAAACATGATTTTAGTCAAGACAGAACTTGACTTCTGATTGGGGTACAAGCACCTCTTCCAACAAGATCACCTACTGCCCTCTTGTAGGGATCATTTTAGGGGTTCTGTTCATAGTTACCCTGATTCTTACCCCATCCCCTGGGATGTTCTTTTTCTTTCGGTTTACTTTAAATTCTCCTTGAAAAATATTTGGAATGCAGTGCCTGTGATCCTTACACAGCCATCTGAAGACTCCTTCTGCAGGGGTACCCAAAGCACTACTGCATCAGTATTCTTAGGTTAATGTGCTCCTGTGTATCCATATAGGCTATTTATAAAATCCCTTTCTCTATGTTAAGTTGTATGATGTGCCTTGTGGTTTTGTTGTGCTTTGGCTCTATTATGTGTATGTAATAGCACCCAAACCACTGAACTTCTGTACTGAGATGTCATGAAGACTTCCAAGGGAAAGGTATTTAAAAGTCTGAAGAGCTACCTGTTCCTGGATAGTAAAACCCATCCAAATGAGGAAAACTGAGAACAGCTTCCTTTGTGTTCTACCTATCTAGCCCTTTGGGATGCTGGAGAAGTTGTGGAGAGAATTGCAGGGGATTTCGAAAGGTTCCTGGTGTATTAAACACCTGAAACACCAAAGTGGGTATGTCAGAGTGTATCTGAGCTTCTCTTGGTTTGTGACTTACATTGACAATGTGTAACTCTTGTCATCTCAGTTGGGTGTCACTATCTTTACACTTTGAATCAATTAGTTAATGAAACTGGGATAGCTGACATTTGCCTGAAACCACTTGTTTTTCTGAAGTGTTTTGTTTTAAATGTCATCCTAGACCAGCCTGGTTTCACTGGTGTAGTTTGCAAACACTAAAAAGGAAATTCCCTTCAAGAAATAACCCCCATGCTCCTGTTTACATGATCTTGTCAAAGTCTCAATTTGTTGTGCTTTTTGTAGAGTAGCTGGGGATGTTCTCCATGCAGTACTACTTTATTCCTACACTGGCTTCTAATTCATTAACCATTGAAATAACAAGGAATAAGGATGGACTTTAAACATGGTCCATGCTTTCTGAAAACTTGGGAATATGGGCCCATTGCATCCAGTTTACATTTTAAATTCTTTGTCACAAGGATAACTGATAACCTTTTGTTTTAAAAGCTGAGCCCTTGGACAAGAAATCCCATATTCTTTCTTACACCTGACTAAGCTTTTGCATCTCACTACTCTGAGAGATACTGCTGTGCACTGAAAAGTGCACATGAATATCCTGAGCCGATGGTTATTCCAGCCAAGCCTATGTTGAACTAAAGGCTACAATTATCTGCATGTCCCAGGAGCTGATCTCTTCTTCCCTGGTATTGCCAGCTGCAGAGTGAATGAACTTGTGTGTTTCCTGGGGCATGCTTCCAAATGTCTTAGCAAATATCAAGCAGATGAATATGTAAATAATATTAAATGTTCCTGTGCTAACATCTTTATCGCATTTATAAGGTGGCAGTTGCTGTCCCTTTAGTAAGAGAGGTTTGGGTTTTAGTTTTTTGTTTAATTTGGAAGTGAATTGATAATTCTCTTCTTGCCAACTGTGGCACATGAGACAATGAATTTCACAGTGAAATTTGACTAGAATAAAACATATAATCTGTTTCACTTAGTTTTAAAGAAGGCAGTTGTTTAAAGCAGCTGGTGAAGTACACAGATGTTCTGGTTGAGGGCAATCCAATATTGAAATGGCATAATGTGGCAACAAACTCTCATTTTAAAATGTAAGGCTGACAAAAGAAATATTTAGTTAAGCACCCTACCCTTAATTATAGTGGCAGATATTTTTCATCTGGAAGCATGTGTTCAAAAGGTGCTGAACAACCGAGCCTTCTTTCTGTCAGAAAATGCTGTGTTGCAGTTCCTTAAGACAGAAAAGATGCATTCACTGGCTGGCTGGACTCAATTCTACTCTGTGAGTTTGCTGCCTGAGCCTGCAAGTGAAATGACAGTGCTTGTGCAAAGAGGCTTCATTCATCTACAGATGTAAGTGTTGTGAAGTCATATAAGAAAAGAAAGCCGAAGGTAACATGCTTGTGTCAGGGTCCTGCTCCTCTACGGGGACCAGCAGAGTTGAATTTTTAAGCTGAGATGGAGACCAGCTGCCTCAGTGAGTTTCCTTGTGGAGACAGCTTTTGATCATAATATTTTACTCATCTTCATGAATGCCTGCCCAGTGAGGCATGGAAGTGTTGGGCTTTCTCTCCCCGCTACCGAAGAGGAGGTCAACTTACGCAATTTCCTTGCACTTCATTTCTTTGAATTTGCACAGCTGCCCTCTCAGGACTGCAAAGTCCCTGGCCCTGGGGCCTTCCAGTTTTGGAAGCTTCTAAATGTCAAGTCTAATCTCAGTTTTCATTTTTAAAAATATGAAGTTCCTTGACTTTTTGCTTGCAGAGAAAATTGAGCTATTCCCAGTCAGTCAAGTCTTGGTGCCATTATGTTTCTGGGTGTAAGGTGGGAGAGAGAATGAGATGTGGCTGTTTCATGTTCCTATAATAAAATGCAGCATGGTGCCTTCAATTACAGCAATTAAATCAGTTAAATAATAACTTTCCTGGTTATCACAAGGCCCCTGCTTTACACAGGCCCGTTCTCTAGTGCAGCCTCCAGAATCAGAAGCTCTTCATAGCCCGCCCTGGCCGTTCAAACACCAGAGCAGTTCTGTATTGCCTGGTTCCCGAGGTGGGAGCTCCTCACAGAAGACACCCAAGAGCCTGAGGGGAGAGGAAGGGCCAGGGGCACCAGAGTAGTTGAACCTGTGAGAGTATGGTAAAACAAGAAATTGTGGGTATTTTCTCATTCCCTTTCCTGGCTACCCAGTCTGAAGCCATTACTGGAATAAAGCTGCAAGAGTCTAGCCAGGAATAGAAGGTAGGTGGGTAAGTGTTACCAAAAGCTTAGTCTGTGACTGAAAGTACAAACCACTCTGCCCTCTTCCATAGCCTCCAAGCCTTCCTCCCTTGGTGCAGACCGTTTTATATCCTTCCCTGAGCCACTCCAACTGCCAGTTCACCACTTTTAGCCCCAGGGCTGGCGTTTCTGCCTACCTGCCCTGCCCATCAGCTATCTATCATTGACTTAAAGTGTTAGTCAGACCTTCTGCAGCTGTCAGCGGGGCTGTGGTTGCCTGTGTTCAATAGGCTGTTGTCTGATGCTTCTTGGCAGCAAGGCTGGTGCAGAGACTACGAAGCTCATCTGGTCAGATAGCTCTCGACTAAGCTGAACTTCGTGTCTGCGTTGGCATGATCCCAGTGTATCAGTGCCGTGATAATTTTGACTGAGTTGTATGCACAGAACCTGAAGTCAAACTTCTTGTTTGCAGGAGAGGTGCAGTGTGTGTCCTTCTGCCATCCTTGTCAGTGAAACCATTTGTCTTTCCTATACCAATGTGTGTCACCCAGCGTTGTCTTGATTAACTGCTTGCATTTTCTAGAATGCATCATCACAGAGACCCCCTGTGTCTGAGAGTGTTGTAACCCTGCTGCCTGCTTGCATGGTCTTGGAGGCACTGATAACAAGAGCCTTGTTCTAGCAGTGTTGTATCTTCCCAGCCTTTATAGGACACGAGGCATGTATGGCATGTAGGAGCTCTTCTCTGAGCTGGAAGGATGAAGGTAGAAAGTATTGAGCTCAGCAGCTTTACCATTTCAGTGCAGAACATCGTTGGATTTATTCTTATTCCCAGTGCTGTTATAGAGACACAGAGTCAGGATGGATTTCAGAAAGACGATGGTGGGATGTGGTGGATGGATTGGGAGCAGGGCCTGGGAAGACATGGGGTTTCTTCCTAGGCTTGTGCTAATACTGGGGTCTCTTGGACAAAAGGTTCACTGTCTACAAAATGGGGATGGGGAGACTCCTGGAGTGTAAACCTACTAAGGTCACAACACTCTTCTTTTGGAAACAGCTTCTACTCAGGTGTTTTTCTCTTGAATGACCCCTCCTGGACAAAGTTATGTCTGTATTTCCATGTCACACTGTTTTATAATGTGACTTCCCAGCAAAGCCCACCTGTGGCAGGAGGTGAGGATATATAGGCTTTAACACATCCATTCAGATTTAACTACCTTTTCAGGAGAATATTTAGAAGTACCTTCTCCACATAAGAGGTTTTCTATTGCTAGACATCGAAAATGAATGTGCTGCCTCGGGGCAAATGCAGTATCTTCTTACTGCTCATAATATGGTTACTTTAAATCTTCCACCTTTGTTGAGAAAATTATCATCCTTGCTGAGGATCCCTTGTTGAGGATCCCTCCATTAGTCTATCAGGGAGGCGGTTAGTAGAAAAGTAGATGAGTCATGTGAAGCCTTGTGTCTCTTAGTGCATGTTTGCAAACCTAATTTTAGTCAGTCTACTCCATTCTACTCTGCCAAAATTAGATAACATTGTTACAGCTATGCAAGTGTTTAAATAAAAAAGATTCTCCTGATAAATATAATTAGGAAAAGCCGTTCCCTTTAGCTGTATTTAGCTGTATTCAGTCATGGATCACAAATACATCCATATTTTTTTTTTCCTACAAGGTACCTAAATTTTGGTTTCTAAGACTGCTCTCAGACCCACTGGCTTCAGCAGGCTTTGTGCCACATCTTTAACTCTACACATATCAAAATGTGTGCCTGACATTTCCTGTGTGTCTTCCTGCTTAAAACTGATTGTTACTACTACAGTGTTCTGCCTGCAAATTCCCTCGTGAGGCACAGCAGCACTTCTGATAAAGATTTCTTGACTTGCCAGGAAATTGTCCTGTTTACTGTTAATTTTTGAGATTTCGCGCGGAATCCATTAGATTTGTATTTGAGCACCTCTTACCAGTGAATCTTACCCTTTTGCCCTTGGGAAGCAGGGGATCTGACAGACAGAGGTGTTTTTATGGTCACAAACTGAAGTAAACATGGATTAGGACAGGAGCAGAACCTGATACAAAACATCAACAAAACACATCTGAAAAGGACGAAAGAAACTGATAGCTTTAGCAAATTGACTCTTAAATACTGCATCTGATGCCATTGCAGCAGGCTTTTAGCAGTATTTGTTACTTCTGATTAGATTTGTTAGATGTACTAGATGACAACAGTCTATTTAAATATCCATTCATAGTCTTGCTCTAGTGTGTTTTAGAGTCCTGTGGGTATTATATTTGGAGTTGTGGGGACACACACAGCCTCTCTTCTTTCTTCCTGGAACTTCTGTTCTGATTTGCCAGCCATGGCACTTTGCTCCTGGGATCTCCTTGGCGTTTTGTCTAAAGAGGACCAGACGTGGAGTCTCTGGACTTGTGTTTCTCTCCAAATGCTCATGTTGGAGGAATGAACTTAAGTCACAACATCTTCTTTGCAAGATGAGACTTCTTGCTCCTTCCCTTTCCTCCCAAACACATCATCTGTCTGCCAGCATGGGTTATCTCAGAGCAAGGTGTGCTGCCTGCCTGTGGAAGAGGTGGCTAACTCCAAACTGAAGAGAGTGATTGCAGTGGTTAAAGAGAATAACGAAGGCTGGCCTGTCCACTTGTGTACAGCCTGCATGGGGAACAAGTGACTCATGTTTGGACAGTATGTTACAGGCTTCTCACAGCTTGGGATCCCACAGTTGCAGCTGATGTGTGACCAGTCATCCAGTATGGCTGGAGTGTGGGGCGGTGGAGCAGGAAAAGTGCTGGGAAGTGGTCCAGAAGGAGACTACTGCAGGGAAAATCTCCTAAAAATGTATCATTTAGCATCATCTTAATGCCAAAGAGCATCATCTTATCTCACAGAGAGGAGTGAATGTGGGATCTTATCCTCTGGGATAAAAAGGGGCTGGGGAGCGCAGATTGAAATATCTCCCTCTTGGCCTTATTTAGCCTTCAGACTTCTCTTATCCTGTGGGTTTTTCCCTTTCCTTCTGCTGCCAGTGTCCTGCTATGTGCCGAGGGAGGGCAGAGCCCTTGCTTCCATTGCACCTGTTTTCTGGGTAAACAGATTCACTGCTGTTGACAGTGGTCCACAAGCTCCTCAGTCTGTTAAAGTTCCATTTACATAAACAAAGCATATTTTCAGTTCTACGCAATGTTTGGCCATGGGAGCAGAGAGCCCTAGCAGGTGTCTTTAAGGCCTCTAGAAATGAGACAATCCCCAAGCAGAACATGCAGTGGGCTGGCTGCTTAGCTAATGGAAGCTGGCCAGCATCCTCTGGATTTGACCCAGGACAACTAGATTAACACAACACCAAAAAAGCCCACTTGTTTTCTTTCTAACCAGCAATGTCCCCTTCTCTTCTATCTCTCAGCAATCTGTCCTGCCCCCTTATCTTTCCCCAGCTCTCTTTTTCTCATCTTTTCCCTCCTTCCTCCTCCCACAAGTATCAGAACTACAAACACACCAGTTGCTAGTCTGGAGTAACCCCAGAACAATTTTGCCTTCCTGCCACTTAGATATTCCAGGAAGCAAATGCTGTCTTTGGTTTTGAGAAAGACCAGTGGAAAACCCACAAGAGGCAGGTGAACTCCTGTCACACATGGGTATAGCAGCTCTGTGCTGGCACCAGTGAGTTGTGTAGGAGAAGTGTTGGGATGGCCCTGTGGGAGTGATCCTGTGGTCCTGGATCTTCCAGCATGTGACACTGGGAAGAGCTTGAGAAGCACAAGGCCCTGGTGCAGCACATTGGCAGGTCTCATTCCTGGACTGCATGTGCTGGCTGGGCAATTGCCTTTTGGTGGTGAAACTCCATCTTCAAGTCCTACTGAAGGACCCGTTAGAGTTATTCCAGGTGGTTATTCCTAGAGAGGACTGAACAATTTTGCACCAATTGTGCATCAAGTGTATTGCTGCATGAGTCTGCTCAGATGGGAGGGTATCACCTGTCAAGCACTGACTGACTTAGGAAATAAAAAGAAAAATCTTTATTTTCAGGATTTATTTTGATTGGATAAAAAAAAAAAAGAACAGACAGTTAAAGAAGACATTTAAATGGGAAACAGAAAAGGTAATGGAGTTAATGAGATTAAAAATTGATCTTGAATAGTGTGTATTAATTTATTTGTATTTATCCTGGTGTCTCTGTTAGTGGGACATTATTAATGGCATACTCAGCAGGTGTGGTTAAAATTAGGACTTTTTATTTAAAAAGGGTTTTGAAATATGAAACACAGCAGGAAGAACAGATGTTGGAAAAATTGGAGGCCAAGAAAGCCATTATTAGACTATTTTCTGCCTTCAGTGGATCTGATTACATGATCATTATTCTGAGCACTGTTTGGAAAAGGTAGGAGATTTCTCCTTGAAGTCTTGCTACAGATGTTGAGATACTTCTGTAGCTGTATGTTAATGTATGGCTGAGCAGCCTTCAGGAGTGGGAGGAAGTTCTACTTGATTAGAAGCAGCATCAGGTGGAAAATCGTGAATGAGATCAGAAATCAGTGTCTTTGTTAATTGTGAATTATGGATGAAGGTTTTTCTCTGCTAGTTTTATATCTTTAAAAAAGAATTGTTAAAATCTGCCTTCAATTAAGAATATTTTAGTAAATTCTTCATACTGGGTCTTGAAGTCAAAAAAGAATGCCTGCTTACAGAAGAGGTGGAAGTCAGAAAGTTGTTTGTGTTTAAGTGTTGAACCACCATAGCCTCTTCCTGCAGAAGCATGGAGAGAACTGCACTAGTTCCTGCTAGTTCTCCTGCGTTGGCTGAGTAATGTGAATTCAAAATTTGCAGACTGAATAGAACAAACATAAAGTTTTGGGGTTTGTTTTCTCTCCCCCTCCGTGTTCTAATTATGAATAGAATTATGAATAAAAATGTAGCCTGGTAGCACTAAAGCTGTGGAGGAGACCAAGCTTAAAGTCTGTCAGCTCAGTGTTATGGCAGATGATATTGTATATTTATTTTGTAGTATTTTAAAAGTTAATTTTTAGATGGAACTTAGGGAGTTATGTAACTTATTCTTGTGTGCTATTAATTAAAATTCAAATTTCCGTTGCTACACAGTGTGACAAATCAAAACCAGGAAAGAAAAATCTATGAAATGCAAAATGTATGTCATTCATTTTTTTGCCTAAGTTAATGTAAAAATTAAAAATTCTGAATACAAGTGTGGTTAATCTGTGTAATTGCTTATTGCATTTCGATACTGAATAAAGTATTCTGGTGCACCTAAGGATGCACCAAGTTTCTTCTAACCAGTAAGAGTTTCCTTTGGGAAAACACCTTAAAAAATCACAAATGCAAACCAAAATGGCAATAGTGCAGGACACCCTGTTTTAATTAATCTTACTGATTTATACCATAATTATAACTTACTGCTTTTGCAAGAACAACTTGTGGGCCCTCTTGGAAATGAAGGTGGGCTTGGAAGGAGCCTGGGCAGTGGGGAAGGAGGTGGTACCCCAGGCTGCAGCACCCACCCCAGCTCACTGCACCTCTGCATGACTTTCTCACTTCCAGAGAAGAGAGTTGGCTTTGACAGAGCTCAGACCCAAGGCAGCTTCCGCAGTGGTTGTGAAATCCCACTCTGCAGCCACCCCACAAGACTGGCCTTTGCTTTTGTTAGAAAGGTTTTAAAGTATCCCGAATTGGAATGCAACACTTAGTTGCTACATTAATTTGAAATAAAAGGTTTGTTATGGCCAAAAATGATGGTTTTCATTTGATTCATCTGTAATAGTGCAATTTTTCTGTTTTCTGTACAGAGAAATCAATCAGCATCATGTGCTGATTTCTCTTTATGCTTGTTTATTGTGGTGTGATGGTTTGTTCTGCTTTCAAGTGTCATTAATCCCCGAGAAGTAAATCAGAGTTTCTGAATAAGCTTTTCTTTGTCAGGTTTCACTGGGCTTTAATCCTCAGCATCGTTAAAAAGGCTTTTCTTTTTCTGGAGAATTACAGCATGCAGACAGTAAAAGTTCAGACATTGTAGTTGTCACCTGTTAGTACTTATATTTCTCTTTTCCCCTTCTCCTTCTGCCATATGTAGCTGTCTAGGGCTTGGGGTGAGATCCAGACAGAGGGGTTTGACTGAAAAGGGTGAGCAGAGGAGGAGCTGTGCTATAATCTGGTCTGGAGCTCCTGTCTGATTCTGGCTTTGCCGCTCGCCCGCGCAGTGGTTTTGAGTGAGTTTCCCGGCATCACCAGCTGAAAATAACCACACATAGCATTTAGTCCTGGGTGCTGTAGTCGCCTGTCTCCATGCAATGGAAAATTTAGGCTTTCGGTGCAGGAAGACTTGCTTCAGAGCTGACAGCAAGACAGAAGAGACTCATTAAAACAAAACAAAACAAAAAACAACCCTCAGTAAAACCACCATGCCAAGAACTGCCACAAACCACGTTTCCTCCCATGCTTCTTTACCTGATCTTCCCAAGCAAAGACTGTAGCACATCAGCCAAGAGGCAAATAATTAAAAGCATTCCCATACTGTGTCCCTGAGAGGTGTCAACAGTGAAGAGTCCTGTTTGATGGATGGTTGGGCATTTAGGAGAGGGGGACAGATTCTCTTCTCTCTTCCCTTCCCTTCCCTGTTTCTGGAAAATGCTATCAGAGTATTGTGTGCTGGCCCGAGATTAATTAAAACAAAATTTAAATACGGAGGCTGCATGTGTCAGAAGCAGTTTTTCACTCTAGCTGGCTCCAAAGAAAAAACTCCAGAAGGCCATCAGGCACTTGGACAGGTTTCATGCCCGGAAAGGTTGCTGGTGGTAGAGGTCCTGCTCCATTGGAAACATGGGATGCTCTGGTGGCATTTGAGGCAGCGATAAACCCATGCACAAAAGCAGAGGAGCCCACACAGAGAGAACAGCATCCATTAAAAGCTTAAGATTTCACAGGAGGAACTGGATTTTTTTGTAGGATTGTGTAAACTTTTTGCTTTCTACTTTGTAAAAAGGACTCATGACCTGTACAACAACAGTTTTTTGCAGTTTAGGGCAGTCTGCACACCTCACACCTCATAATTATGCTGCACTGCTGTGATTTTCTTTCTGGACTTCTTGTTTGTGGGTTTATATCTAAAATTTCCACTTAAACAAATTTAGCTTGATGAAAATATCAATCAGCCTTGGTTTGGGAGAGGGAGAGAGCCTTTCTCTTGACTGCAGAGTGATTGAGATGCAGGTTCAGACACTGAACTTGGTGTGGATGTGTGAGGTGGATGCAAAATGAAGTATGAGATGGGCAAAAGGATCTCTGAGGAGAACAGCTGGGTATAAAAAGGCATAGATGGGGATATCTTGCAAAATCCTTAGAAATGCCTCTGATGTTGGAGGGATGTCTTTGTTGCTGGATAGAATTTGCTGTTAGATTTAAAGAATGGTCATTCACTCTATGATTGAGACCACTACAAGGGATAAAAAATGAAATATCTGCTTCATGCTGTCCTGAAATGTACGTACCCTCCAATCTGCAAAAATAAAAAAAGAGCTGATGACTTTTCAATATGTATTGAATGTTTTATTATAATATCTACTATACACAGAAAAACCTTGTTAAAAACTCCAGAAAATATAAATTACATGCTATGAATAGGTAAATGATCCCTAGGCAATAATGTGTGCTGAATAACCTTTGTACCTTAGCAAGCTGCCAGATCTGCAGTGAAATCTGGTAGCTGAAGAATGCATTGGGTTTGATGCTGCACCTGGCTCTGGACATGGAGAGCAAGATCAGTCAGCCCTGGCAGTAGGACCACTGTGTGGAGGCTGACACTGGAAAAGGTTCAGCCACAGCATCTCAATGCAATTGGAGAGCAAATTGTTGCTACAAAACAGTGTCAGGACAAGCTGATTTGGCCTTCTCCAGTCCCTTCATATTCTTTTTTAAGAGCAAAGCAGCCTTTCAGGACCATTTGTTGAAAGCAGAATGTGCCACTGCTGCTAGGCTTGGAGGAAAAGACAAACCATCCTCTTACGATTAAGGATTAACACTGCAGCAGTGTCTACCAACACCAAGACAAAAGAACACAAACCTAACTGTGGGTCTTATTTTGGGCTTCTGAGTGTTTCTATCATTCTCTATGTCATCAGAGCTGTTTCAGAACATATTTTCAGCTGTATCAGCCACAGTGGATATTTTAAAAAATTCTTTCCTATTATGCCATTCTGCTATTGACTGAAAAAAGGGAAAGGGTAAGGCCAGCTTTTGAAGGGATGCATACTCGGTCTGCTTCAATGAAATCAATGTTAGCCTCCACCTACTCTGGCCTGGGGTTGTTTTATGAACTACGTATCAGAAGAATGCCATATCATTACAAGTATTTGAAAATTATTCTCTAAAATCAATGTGCTGTTTTCTCTTAAGCTTGCATTTAGCAAAATCTTCGCAACATTTCCTTCCTCTAAAAAGGTTAATGGCTATTAATTATGAGAGAAATGCATCTGATGTTATTTTCTCCAGTGACATGGATTCATCTGTACTACGGCTCATAAATTCTGTTTTTACCATAGTGACATTCCAGAGGTTACAACCAAGATAAATTTATCTTGATGTACGCTAAGTTATTTATCCGTGGAAATACGGGGGTAAGGGAGGGTGAGCAAAATCTGGCTGCTGCTGTGGCCGTGCACACGCTAGAAAATCTGCTGGCAGCAAATACGGCACATGGTGAAAAGTTAGTTGGCCTGATTCTGTCTTTTCCAGAAAGTCAGAGAAACGGAGGCGGCCCCGAATCCCCTGAACCAGCAGTGCCGACCGCAAGGCACGTGGGCGTGCTCCGCGTGCTCATGCAGCTGGATACAGCATGGAGCACGCCCTGCCCAGCACCAGCCTTCACTCTTCATAATGTCAGCGTCTCACAGACCCATGTGGCAGTCAGCTGAACAGGGTTTGAGTGGAAATGCAGCACTTCCAAATATACCTTTGGTGCCACACTAAAGGTCACCTCCGCTATCGCTCTTTCCCCTTTGTGTGACCCAGCATTGGGAAAAGCAGCTGCACTGATGCTGTGGCCAGACAGAGAGAACCACACCGTGTAGCTCTAGGAACAGAAACATCCCTGTGTCCCTCCAATACCCAGGTGTTAGCTTCAGAACTGCTCAAGAGTCAGATCTTCATCCAGTGACATCCTCTCTCTCTGCTTCCCTCAACAATTGCTCATTGTGGACTTTTTATTTCTTTCTCCAGCGATGGTCTGCAGCCTTGAATTGTGCTAACAACACACATCAGATTGATGGCCATGCCACATGGGGTGAGGAGCAGGGGTACCTTTGTGCAGCCACCATCCTCCTCATGGAGATTACGGTCATCAATTTCCATCTGCTGTGAGCATCAACAACATGATTCCTGGCTTTAGGAACATCAGTTGATTCCCAAGGCTGAGCGGGTTTTCATTTGGCAGCCATTACTCCACCCCCACCATCAATGCTATAAAAAGACATCAGCAGCAGGTAATTTGCTTTGGCTCTATAATATAGGAGCCTGAAATTACATATTTTCCTCTACTACGTCAGATTGGTACCCAGATTGGTACCTTTTGAGACTTTACAGATGCCTTATAGCTTTCAATCCAATGGCACAGCCCTCTCTTTTCGTGGCTAATCAGAAGCATTATAGTTCAACGCTGGTTTTGGGGGAAAAAAGAGGAAGCTTCAAACCTTAATTGAACATGGTGTGAACCAAGCCTGAAATTTCAGGACAACAGGAGAAGCAGATCCATTTGCAGGGCAGTAGGCTCACAGCTTGTTGCTGTTATCCTGCACCCCATCCAGCAGCACCAGTCCCTCCTCCTCAACCCTGTTTGCTTGTGACTCTTCCTGTGTATTCCCCCACCTCCTTCCTGCTTGGCTTCAGGCTCAGGGTCTCCGTTCATACGTGTCCCCACTTCATAGCTGAGCTGGTCTGCAGCACACACAGTAGGAGCTGCTGCACTTTAATCTGAATTTGAACATTAATTTCTGTCAGGGAAGACCTTTTCCAGGGGTAGAGAGGATGGGTGGGGATCCTGACAGGGTAAGGGGGACACCCTGGAGGAAGCAGCTGGGGACTGTGGAGTTGAGGCTAATCCCTCCTGAAACGTCAGACCCCACAGGCTGCAGGTACATCTCTGGTGCAGCCGGTAGATCCCTAAGATGAATAGCTCTGAGCTGAACCTTGTGAGGGCTTTTCAAACACTCATTCCCCAAGTGCTTCTAAACAATGCCTGTGATTAGTCCAGAGCCATGACTATAACACTTGGAGGAGGAAGAAAGGCTTAATAAACCCGAATGTGTTTGTTAGCAGTAATTCACAGCAGGGTCTGTGGCTGAGCCTGCCAGCTGCCACAGTCTGCACAGGCTGCATTTAGCCAAGCCTAAAAGCAGGAGCAGTACTGACTCTGGAGAAACCTACTGCTCCCTCCTATTGTCTACAGAAAGGAATTGCTTTATAGTAATGCCTGGAAATTGTGTGCCAGTCACATGCTAAACAGATAAACAACAAATAGAGTACTGATTTGTTCAATGAATTTCCGAAGTTTTCTCACTGAGGTATCATTCTCTTGAAACTCCTATTGAAAAAGGGGCTGATTCCTCCCTGTATTCTTCCAGGTGGTGGTTTGTCCTGTCAGGGACTATGTAGAGCACTATCACTCAGGTGTCATATTATAACACTTAGTTGTGCAAGTGCTAACTGCAGTACTGGAAAATAGTGTTTATTTCTTTTCACCATAGGATGTTCTAGATCCGTCAGGAGCTGCAGGTGTTCTAGGATAACCATGGCTTGTTCCTTTTCTTGCTAGTGCTGAGCCTGCTGTGGCTATGAGAGATCTGACTGGTGACATGGAGGAGGTGGGTCTAGGACACCACCAAAATGCTGAATAAATGTCCTAACTGAGCTGTGCATGGGAGCATTCCATGGGCTGATTCTGTCCTTTCACAGGCTGAGTCTTGGACATATTCAGGGAGGGCGTTTACATCATCCTTAAATTCTCTACTGCAGTGTTAATCTAGAGCTTTCCACCCAAATATTCTCTGTGTTGGCTCCAAAGTGATTGTTGCTTTTGTCCCCTTCTCCAAAGATACAGTCTCAGCTGTGTTCTTCAGGAGACCTTCCTCTGAGAGCAGAGGAGTGAATCCATTGACAGCAGGAGTTTTGCATTTCTGACCTCATGCATTTGGGTCACTTTAGTGCCGATGTACCTGCTGTGTCACTCACCTTGGCTCCCTTCTCTTGCCCAGCCAGATGTAAAACCCTCTGCTGTGGCCTCATGTCTTCTTGCTGTCATGCCTATGCCTACCCTTTGTGCTGGTGTTTGTTGTATCTGCCTCTAGAGCCCCAAAATTATGCTTAAGTAGTCTGATTTTTGGAGCAGGGAATTTCATGGAATAGAATGGAATTTGTCCTTGCAAATGAGGAAAAAACTTCCTACAAAATCAATGGATTTCTGTCAGTATAAAATGAATTTGAGGGGGAAGAATCTCCTTCCTTCCTCTTCATGCCTCCATCTTTTTCCCTAAACTGTTGTAAACAGCAAAACTGCTTCTGGTAAGCACTGTCCTGGCACTGGAAATGGCTTTCTGTGGCTACTTACAATTGATGTGGAGATCGATAGAGAATAGCAGCAGTTGTGCAATGAAGAGTGAATGACATGAAGTTAACTTTTCCTCCCCTGGTGGGATGTATAGTGTACTGTGGCCCTGTTTCCTTATCTTCTTTATACAAGGGTCATTTCAAGCTTGATTTTTCCTGATTATCAAAAAAGACGGTATAGATTTTACTGTACTGAAGCAACCCAAAACGTTGCTGCCGTTCAGAGGTGTGTCTCTTCATAATCTACCCTCCAAGCACATTTGCAGGCTCACAGATCCTTTCACCATAATGCATTTTAAGTTCATCTTGTTACCTTTCAC
The DNA here is from genome assembly GCF_009650955.1 of Corvus moneduloides. Lineage (NCBI taxonomy): Eukaryota > Metazoa > Chordata > Aves > Passeriformes > Corvidae > Corvus > Corvus moneduloides. Next base: position 12,058,931 of record NC_045481.1, on the reverse strand, counting down.
ACACACACATATATATATGTCCTTGTGCTGTGTTTGGAGCTGCATGGGTAAGACAGATGATCTTCATGTGCCTTCCCTTAGAGCAATACTGGCCATATGGGATGTCATGAAAAGGAAAGTGAAACAGTCTTAGAAAGCTGGGGAAAAAAATTAAAAGCATTAAGAAAGTAATGGGAAGCATTTTGTGCGATCTACATATAAACAAAATGTATCCCATTTAAAATGTCTTTTTTCTTATTTTTTTTAAGCTTGGACAGCAGGATGCCTGCCATGTTAAATTGTTTCCTTCAGAAGTCATTGGCAGTAGCAATTGTATTGAAGTGGCTTTGAAGGCTGGACTGAACAGCGAGATAAATGACAGTTACATTTTTGGTTTGTGCATTATCATATTGCTCTAGTTCAGCTTAATGAGTCAATTATCCACTTACAGAAATTAATTACAAAACAGGCTCTAAAAGTGTTGGGGATGGGTTCTGTCGAGCCAGCATCATGTTGTGGGATGTGATGAGTGATGCTGAGCCTCTCTCCATCTCTGTGCCTGTAGGTGACTCCTTTCCTTGGGACAGAGATGGTGAGAATGGAAAACTTTGTGCTTGGACTGCAGTACAAAACCTTCTGTCAGGCTGTTGTATTTCGTGTTCAGCTTCACCTTGGGTAAAAGCGGGCTTGGGAACATCAACAGCATCTTGGGGGAAAAAAATCTGGGAGGGGTTTGGAGCTAATTGAGCTGCAGCATTAAGGGCTTGCTGTCATTCTGGGGTACTTGGGTGCTCACAGAGAGGATTAACTGCAGGGATTCTGATCTGTAAGACATGAAGTGCCTGTCTGTTGCTGTGGTGCATCTCATGTCAAGGGAATGGGATACAATAGATCAGAGTTAAATTAAAACACATTTCATGTATTTATAAATGAGCAGTTGTATCCGTTTTCCTGCTTTGGTGAACCTGACACATATGAATGTACAAACCTCAATCTCTGGCGGTTGGTATTATTTTAATAGTAAGTGAAAAGCCCAGAGAATATAAATTGCTTGTGTTCCTTCATGAGAAAACTGGATTATATAAACCTGAAAAGAAACACTATACTCGGCAGAATAAAACTGATTCATGTATTGCATATTAATCTTTCATCATTAACGCTGATTGAAGTTGTGGTTGGTTTTTGGTTTGGTTTAGTTTTTTCTGATTTTGGAGTTGTTTCTTATTATCAGTAAAAGAAGTTATGCATTGAATTGATTTTTTGAATATTTAAAGGCTGAATCGTGCATTACCATGAATGCTGTGATCTTTAGAGGCACTGACAGCTTTCCCTCTGGCTGTTAACATGTCTGCTTTATACAACACAAATGTCAACATCACTACTCCTCTAATTAGAGCAGTAGGTCAAACAGTGTCTTTGTCTGCAGAGGAACCCGAGCCATTAGCCATGTTAAGAAGAAGCTCCTTTGTTAAGCTTGATTTATGTTTCTGAGGTTTGTTTTATCCTGTGGCAACCTGCAAATGCTGTTTTCAGAGTGGGGCATTTTTGCTGACTGCAGAAAGGGAAATACACAGAAGAGATTGTCCTTCCACCGATTCAGCCTTCGCCTGAGCTGCAAAGCAAACCTTCCCCAGCAATCCAAGCTCGCCGCAGGTCTGGCCTATGTGAGAGAGTGTATTGCTTTAGTTTTATTCAAACACAAGAAGTGTATGTTCCCAGAGAGTTTAAATTATGACAGTACTGTAAGTTGTAGAAGGTTATAAAGGTAGAGAAATATAGTTCTCTCCCTTAAAACTGATGCAAGGAAAAATTGCCATCATCCTTGTTTGGGTTCTCTGCTGGAGACACCAGTTTGGTTTTGTCTTTTCTGATTCGTTTTAAAGTAGAATTTAGCATAATTTCCATAATGGTAAATCTTCCATTTAAGATCAAGAAAAAGTGTTGTCTGTCTTGAATATCCAAAAGATATGACTGGTATTTGCAGATCATCCTGTTTTTCTGATGTCTTCGATTGCTTCTCTTCCAATGCAATATGCATCTCTCAAAACTGAAATTGCCTTATGGAAACACACAGAAAATGATTTTTAAATAACTATGGGCTTAACATTTTTATTTCAATTTTTAAAAAATATTTAGAATTTTGTTTAAATATATTTTTAATAAATTCAGTGGTTTTTATGTAATACTTTTTATCTCTGTAGTCTTGGGTTTTAGTGGATAAGTAGTTGGTGAGTCTCCAGTGGAAATTCTCAGATTTCAGAACTGCAGGATTTTCCCTTAGAGTAATTAATAATCAACAGCTAACACAGGCATGAGCTACTGTATATGCTTTAATTCAGCTAGCTGTTTCTCTGGAAGGAGAGTGCCAGCAGTAGAGAGGAGATCACAACAGTCTTTCATCCTCAGAGACAAGCACATTGAAGAACAGTGCCAAGGAAAGATGGGCAGTAAATGCTTTGGGTATTGTTTCTCTGTGTTTTGTTCTCATTAGCATTTGGCATAGCCACTTGTGCTTCCTTTCTCCTGCCCATTTCCTCTTCCCTACAATGCCATGTGGCACTAGCAGATCAGGGTGCTGTGAGTGACTCCTTACAGATGAAATATTCATTCGCCTGTACCCTCCAGCAAACCTGAAGCACATGGAGAGCATAAAGGACAGCATTCCATCATCCCTCCTCTAACCCATCCTGAGCACACAGTATGCCCAAAGCCTTGTGGCACTGGTGGGCACTGGTGGGCATCCCTTGCTTGTCTGGCACTGCCTTATCCAAGGAACTGCCTGTAATTGGTCCCTGGGGTATGGGCTGGGATGTGCTGCTTCCTCCACAAGAGGATGGTGTGGAGGGCTCTGCCTGCTGCCTTCCCACTGCTGCCTGCCAACTGCTCAAATGCTTTGCCTCTCCCTGAACACCCCTGCAAGGTGCTGAAACATGCTTTTAACTAGTGGGGGGAAGGTTCATCACATTGAATTGGTAGGTGGAAACCTGAAATGGCTGAAAGTGCTTGCAGTGTTGCAGAGAAAACTCTCTTCTCTCTTTCTCCTGTGCCCCCAGCACAGCACTGACATCTCAGGGGAGTTGAAGCTCTGGAGATTTTCTGTGTGTTGGAGGATCTGTGCTTTACTGCTATGGCTTTTGGGGTGTTTTTGGTTTGGTTTGGTTTTTTTTACATTTGCTCAGTGACTGTCATTCTGCAGAAAATTAAAGCTGTTCATTACCCCAGAGAGAAGCTGTATTTACAGATTTATGTCGCCCTTCTCTGAAGAGATAGTGCTGCTTCTGCCAAATTAGCTGCAGCAGATCTATGACCTGGAGGCTGCTCTTCAGTAGGCTGGAATTAAACCATCCAACACATATCCAACATAAACACTGCTCCTATAATGAAGCTCAGATACAGGATACCAGGTGCCAAGTCTTCCTTGGATTTTAGAGTCTTACCTAACATATATTTAGAAATCCCAGTCTTAATGCTAAATACCAAATGAAACTGAAATAATGGATTTGGGCTTAATTTGTTTTCATTACTGCAGCACAGACCTATGACTTTCAATTAGGTTTTCCACTTCATATTCAAAAAGACTAAGCATACTATTTCCTCTTTTCTTTTCCAGAGTAAGAATGTCCTTATGTGTGCACCATAACATTGCAGATGAAAAGCATGAAATAATTTTGACTGTTGTGTGTGCATAAAACAAGTTTAATATGGAGATCATACATAAATACAAGTTTCTTAGTTTGCATAATAGTTTGGCTCCTATTGACTCGGTACAAGTATTTCCTGAGGGCTATCCTGACTCTTGATCAAGTTGATGCTCTCTGTTCCTCTAACAAAGGAGACACAGAGAGGGTCACGGATGGCTACCAAATTGGCTAGTAGCTTTAGGAATGAGCTGGGGAGCTCTCCTGGTTTGGAAACCTGAGTCTCCCCAGGCTTCACACTAAAGATAACGTGTTAGCCACGCTGGCTGTACCCTGGTATTTGCTGGTCACCCTGCTCAGCAGGAAGCATTCCTCTCTCTCCTCACCCTGCAGTGCTGGCTCTCACACAGCTCCACGCAGTGTCTCTAAAGGCACACTTCATTGCATGCTGTGTTATGCTTTATTATAATGAGCTGGGTGCTCATTAAAGCTTCACAGTTATAAACAGAGCTGTAATTTAGCTTGAGGGACACTGTAATATTAGTTTGACGCCTGGAAGCTAACCTTATCTCAAGCTGGGTTGTGTCAAAATGTAAGGAAAGGTACTTATTTGTAACAACTGAAGTGGATGATAGAATTGCAAATGTTTGTCAAATGTACAGATGAAAAAGTGAAGAAAAATCTAAGCCTACAAACCCCCTCTCATTCTCTCCGGTCATTCAGCCAGCCTTCTGCTTCCTGGCTCTTTGGTGTCATGGCTGAACAGAGGGATTCTGCCCTCATCCTCTGCTTTCAGAAAGTTTCCATTCCAACAGAGCAGACTCACTCCTGAGAGACCTCCAAGGGTTTGCATCACACTCCCTTTTCCTTTGTACATTTACGCAACCAACTAAATCAGGAGGCCACTATTAATTGTTCCTGATAAAACCATGGTCTGCCTCCCCTCTTTGGAGCTTCAAGTGCTGCTCTGGCAGGAAGGTACCACACTGCTTCCAGCTCTGCCCATGGTTTCTGCTGCTCAGGGCAAAGGGGCTCCATCCACTGAACTCCATTGTGCACAATGTCTATGGTCTAAGACAAGAACAGACACATTTAAAGCATGTCTCATTTTTGGCATCTGAGATCACCCTATGGTGATGCTAAGTTTGAAAAGACTGATCCCAAAACCTGTCTTGAAAGGGTGCGAATAGAATAGAACAGAACAGAATAGAATGAAATAGGACCAGTAAAATGGAATTTGCAGCAAGCCCCTGTCTTTTCTGAGCTTTATGCTCATCCAGAGGCTTTTCAGTTGACCCCGAACCAGCTAACAAAGCAAGTGTGGTAATGATGTAGCAGGGAGTGTTGAGTCTCAGAGCCAGTTTGGTGAGTGTGGATGTGCATGCTGCTGAGTGAAAAGTATTCTGCCTGTTTTCTGCGGGGGTTCTGTTAAAAACTGCAGTGCCTTAAGACTCCAAAATCAGAGCTGGGCACTGAGCATGGCAACAGTGTGCACAGTGCCTCGGGCATGGCACAGACCAAGACAGCCTGCATAGAAAGCAAGATATAGAAAACCTCATTTATCAGCATGTTTTATTCTTATTCTCATTTTTTAAATGGTGTGAACCTAACTCTAAGTGGCAGTGGAAGTGAGAGACCGAGAGGAATGAGGCATCTGGCTGTGCTGGCACACCAATTCATAGCTCTTGCTTTATTCTATTTTCCCTTTTCTCTTATTCTGGGACAGGTGGGACAAGCACTGAAGAGCAAAACACCTCTATCTAGAAAAGATATGGGGAGGGATGGAAAACCAGGCAAATGATAAAGAGTCCACAAGTTATGTAACACCAAACTGGGAGTTAGAAACCATTCCCTGTGTAGGCTACCATGCCATCAGAATGAGGCAGGGAAGTTCTGTTTTCACACATCATGTATTTCAGACAAGCGTTCCCCAAATCCATGGTCTGATTTCCAGCTGTGGTTGTATTATAAAGTGAATAAGGACCATGGTCTGGGTGTTAGGAGCCACTCATCCCAGGCAGAAAGAGATGAGACGGGCAACGAAGGCAGAAATACTGAAGAGGGAAGGTTCATGGCAAAAAAAGCAGTCAGTGTTAAGGAAAATGGTTCTTTGAAGCTTATGCTTCCTAACCCAGTTCCAGTGCCCTTCATGGGAATGTGAGCTGGATTTGATTTGGGCTCTCGGAGGTCAGTGCTTTATCCACTAAGCTGTAACTGCCTAAACTGAGTGCGCAGCCCAAGAGATGACTGAGAGCTTTGCCTGGTTTCTGCTCTGTTTGCACTTTGGGGAGTTGGTTTCAGCAGACCAAATAACGCTGTAACATTGCTCAGATGATAACACACCAATTATAAAGTCCACTGTGAGGGATCTGGCTGTGAGCTGACTGAAGGGTTCTGTATCGCTTTTGATTTTGGTAAGCTCTTCGGGTCGTAGAGAGAAGCCAGGGTGTGATGTAGGGCAAGACATCCAAGGCTATGGCAAATTATTAAATCTTTCAAAACTCTTGTGCTATTTTGGGTTTTTTAAATTAAAAATTCAATCATAATGCAGCTTTGAATGCTGCTTTCCATATTCTTGTTGGGGCTGAGAAATAATGGTTGATGCACTTGAAACAGGAATTTGCTTTTTGATCCCACCTGGCTGTGGATTTTAGCATTACTGTGGAGGCTGGACTGCCTTAACACTGGCCCAGTGGAAGATGCACTGCAGGTGTTATGTTACTCCTTAGAAATCCTCAATGACCTTACCTCAGTCCTCAGTTTGTGATCTTGGGAGATGGTGGAACTGCAGAAGGTTCAGAAAGCCATTAGCAGGAACAGCGAGCCGAGTTACTACTGAAACTGTCCCCATTCTCTGTATCCTTTCTCTTACCTGTCCTTTCTGTAATTTGTTGATTTGTGAGTGCTTTTCATTTCTCTTTTTAATTTTTTTTCCCCAAAACATTGTATCAGTAACGCAAAAGAACAGTTTTAAACATTTCAGTGCTGTTATAATAAACCCAGGGTGCCATTATGAAAAGCACGTCTTGACAAAGACAGAGGCTGTTGAACACTCCCACTGTGTAATGGCTCAAGGGCTGAACTTTTATGTTGAGCTTTGGATGGAAGGGTTATCTTTTGACGAGTCTGAAGTGCTGACAAAAACCCCATATATTTTAGGCAGTGAAAAGAATGCCAGACAACTAGAAAGTTGTACTTTTGGAAGAAGTCTGTCATTCTGATGCTGGTTTTGAAAGGGACTGTGCATGCCATTGTGGGTCATGAGATGGACAAACTGGTGAGGATACCAGTGGAGATGAGCAGCAATTCTTTGGGAAGCCCTCCCTACCAACCTGTCTTTAGTTTGCTTTCCTAAGAAAATAAGGTTTATGCAGTTGCTTCACCTGCCTGCCCATCCTCTTCCTTCTCTCTACCACCTTCCCAGTAGCTGACCAGCAGATTCAGAAGTGTCAGCCTAGTTTGACAGAGGAATAAAAGTCACTGGTTTATGAGACTCACCAAGTGGATGGAGAGGACAGGGATTCAATCTGGTGTCCTTTGTGAGGTAAAGGCAGGACACGGTCAGGCTGGGCAGCAATTTGCTGCCAACTTGCACATGTTTAGTAGATGCCCAACTCCTGAGAAGTGGCACTTTATGGTGTCCCTGCATGATGATGGGAAAGTCACAGAGGACATAACACAGACAAGAAAATAATTTTGGAAGAGATAAGGGGGGAAGGTTGCTAGGAGAAAAAGGGTAAAAATCGTGGTAAAGCAGGAATACTTCTGCCATTATTTGACAAACACTGAGCACAAACAAGTCTGGTGCACAAATGTGCTCAGGGATTCTGTTTCAGTTTTGGCAATGAGAAAATCTTTTTATCTGCCAGGAAATGGGGAAAAATCTTTGCCAATAAATAATCGAAGGAGGGAAAGGAGAAAAAGAAGGGGCTGCCGGGATAATTTTTGTTTTAATAAGTATTGTCGGTAGTTTTGGACGAAGGATTTGCGTACATTTGTCCATTTGCAAGCTCTCCTTGTGTTTATTTTTACTAAAATAATCTGAAAATTTTCTTCATGTGTAATTTAGGAGACATCCCCCCACACTGATTACCACAATTAATACAGATTTTTAAGTAGAGTTTATTGACATTTGGTGCTGTTTTTGCCCACCTTCAAGAGGGTTTCACCTTTGCCCTGATGGAACACAAACAGTCAGATCTGCAATGTTCACTTTTTATCAGAATGAAGATAATTAATCTAAGTTGACGCTATGACTAAGTTGTGCAGCTTGTTGTTTATGCCCAGCAATAATTTGTTATTCTTCCCAGCCAAAGCATATCTGGAAATATCGGGGCCACAGTCATTGTCCATCAGTGCAGACTCTGGATTTGAGACGGGGCTTCAATAGACCAGTATAATTTACCTTGTTTTACTGCCTAACTGATCACACAGATTATATAAAAAATAAGTTTCGGCTGCAGCTGGAATGGCTAATTGCTAATAGGAATTTTGCCACCAACTTCAGCCAGGATAAAGCATGAATTGATTCATGCAAAGCTACCTCAGCATCGTGTTAAATGCTTTTAGGGATTATTGTAAGACATGAAAAAATGTGGAAGGGATATGGATGCTTTAATGTTGTTACAGGAGAGAGCTTCCCTGCCTGTGTGCACCACATTGTGTTACATGGCAGTGAAAGATGTGGTGAGCTGACATGAGAAACTGCTGACTGTACCCATTCCACCTTCAGGGATCCTTCTGCAAGTTGAAGTTTCCCTGTGCCTGTAAGTCAGCTATTATTTCCAACCTGTCCTGTTCCAAGAAACATAAATATCAGGAACAAGACTAGAGAAAAGGCAAGGCATTCTTCATCTTGGTGTGAACCTATCCCTCATCCTTCTAGAGCCTGCACAACTTCACTTTGAGCCCTGACTTTCTAGGGATGGGGTTGCTGTCTTGAAAAGTGCTTTCCCAAGGATTATCAAATTATATGCCCTGAACATCAGACAGGCACATGCCTTTAGAGAACTGCAAGTGATAAAAACACATTTAAGTGTGATTTCTGATCAGTTTTTGGTCAGCTGCTTCCTCTCCAGTCTCTTAAGCTGTGTTTACACGCTTTCACTCCAGCATCCCTTACATCAGAAAACCTCTCCTTATCTTCACACCTGCCATGCTGTACCTCACCCACCCATGTGCCCCTGAAGGGCTTGTGATAGAAACACTTCCATGGGCTTATGGTGCCCACAACATGCTATGGAGGTGTCTCATGATACAAGTATCTTATCTGTTCAGTAAAATATGATGCTTGAATTGCATTTCTTAGTGATGGATAGCATTACATAGCTATGGTTAGTATCAGAATTGAGGCAGTGCTAGTTCTGAGTGAGAAGCTCCTAGTCTTCCTTTGGGACTATTGTGAAGTTGGAATTTCTTGTTTCAAATACAAACCCCAGAAATTTATATGGCCACGCCATAAATCAAGACCTACAAAAAAGTAATGTAGGTAGTTGAAAGGACCACTGCCTACAGCTGCTAAAAGCACTCATCATGGTTGCTAAACTTTAAGGAAAAATGCCAGCTGAAGGTGAAAATACATCAGCTGTGGAGCAATGTTGGGGCATAGCATATGCTTGGTGACATAAATACGAGAATGTTTTTCAGCTGATACCCCAAGTAAGTTTATATTTACACTCAGACCATGTCTAATAGCTCTTTAGATCAGGAGCATTGCTAAGCTTTAGCATAAAAAAAAAAAAAAAGTTATGTGGAAAAGCTGAGTATGCCCCTTAAAATCTGCAGTTAAGAAGAGGGCTTGCAACACTCAAAATCTCAGCTTCTGGAAAAGACAGGAGATGGCATGCCTCATCTGAGGTACTGGCGGGAGCAGTAGCTGCTCTTTCCCTGCTGCTGGAGCAGGTGTGGGTGGTGTGGCTGGTTCTAACTATAGGTACAGAGGTGCCTTCTGCCTGCAGCAGAGAGATGCCCATGCTGGCAGCTGCAGGGAGACTGCTGACATGGAGGCTTAGAAGATACAGCCCTTTGTATCACCAGCTGCCATGAAACAATGTGAAAATGTTTGTTTAATAAGGACTGTAAAATGTCCCTAGCACTCAGGACTCTTAAGTACTTTCATAATTTCAGGGGAACTTTTCCTGGCAGACTTTGATCATATTAAATAGATTTCCCATGATATCATAATGCTCCATTTGTTATAAATGTGCTGATTTGCGGATGTGCAATTAGCTGACTCAAGCAAAAAAGCATTATAGATATCCTGTGTATGAAGTGGCAGTTTATTTCTCTCCATATGGTCTATAACTTGTTCCATGCTGCTTACCGTGGGGTCTGGGCTTACTGCCCATTGCTCATCACAGTTTATAGAGAGGAAAATTGAAGGCAGCCATGGAGTTAATTCTTTGCAATACAGTCATTTCCTTAAGGCAATACCTGAGCTGTTTGCATCAGCCCAAACATCCCCTTGGAAGCAGGTGAGTCCTGACTATTCCCTCTGTGGAGTGAGGGTGAGATGAAATCATCTTAGCAAGGGGCACTGCATGAATTGAGAACCAGGGACTTCCCAGAAGGAAAAAACAGGGCTTCCCAAATCCTGCATAACTCGTGGCCTTTACAAGATTTTTTTTTTCCTGACATACGTTTATTTATCCCTACTTGAATGGCTCTATACAAATGGCTAAATCAAGTCCCTTTTAAGCCCATGGAAAGACTTCCTTGGACCTCAGCAGTGATGGGATTGCATCCCAAATTAATAGTCCCAAAAAGACTAATTTGCAAAATATGCTCAGTGCAGGATCAGTTGTTTGGCTGTTGAAGTGGCAGCTGGCACCTCACCTCACTGCACATTTTTAGTTCTTATAGTAGTAAGTGAGTGTATTCTACTCTCCTCTCTCATTTCTCTCCTGCTCTTTTCAAATGAGTGGGGAGCATGGAAAAAAAGAGATTTGTGAGAGCAAGGGCATACATTAACGTACAGGGTTAAACGTTCTGAGGACAAGGAATTTTTTTTGCCTCATCAGCATGTTTAACAGTTGCAAATCTCAGTGTATGAGGAAATGTCTTACATTCAAAGACTATTAACAGCTGTGAAATTAGATTTACAAATCTGAATATATAACTGCATATTTTACATGCTCTTGCATATCACTTGTGCATATATTCATGAAACTGTCTCGTAGTTTATGAAATTTGAGTGTACCATTTCAGTGGGAACTTCCAGATTTCTTAATCATGAGATCGTTAAATGAAAGACTTGCCATATGCAAATTTTGAAATTGGTGCAATATAACACGATGCTTTTTGAGGATAACACAGAACTAAGCCCAACAGATATGTAAGTATAAATAGTTATTTGGAAGGTGTGAAACATTCTTATTAAGAAAAAAATACTTTAATCATGTCTACCTTCAAATAACTCTTAAGTGGGCACAGTTTTATATTATGATTGTGGTTTGGTTTTTTTTAATACCATAAGCGACAAATTCTACAGTGCTTCATTTCATTCTTAAAAATAGCCTGGGTTTTGTATTTGGAGATGAGTCATTTTGAGGCTGAGGCACTCACCTTTCTGGCTTAACCTATAGCTCTAAGGATTGAAAATACATAACATTATTGTCTTATACAAATCACGATTCATCTGGTAAGGAAACTCTACAAAAGAGAGTGAATACAATATTTGGGAGTCTTTGGAACATGAAAGCCGGGTACATGGCCAGCAGACGTGCTGCTTGGAAACCTATGGGAATATTCAGTTAATTGCAACTAAAGCCTTGCTTCTGTGTTTAGGAATCCTGATCTGCTCACACAGATCTCAACACATGACTGAAATAATCTGTTTATCCAGCATATGGTTCTTTGTGAGGACTGGATGGAAGTCAGTTACTCGGTCTTGTGTGTCATTTGTCACAGGGTGCTGTGTCCTTCTAAGTACTCCCTGTCTAGTCCAGGGCCATGGAGGCATTTTAGCAATGCAAAGAGGTGATTAGAGGCACTTCTGCTGGAATGTATGCTGTGGTGCTTAATGAAATTAATTTGGCTTATGACAGGGGCATGGAGAGGCAGCCCTGGGCTTTGTCCTACTCACTGTCACTATTTCCCAGGGTGACATTGGATGTGTCAGTAGTGGCCTGCTCTTTGCTGTGCTTTCAGCATGCATGGTGCTAGCAGGAGGGAGGAGGCTGGGAGTCTCCAGGTGTGCTCGAAGGCATTTGTTAGGAGAACCAAATGTTTAAAACCAGGGTTTTCTAGCTGATATTATTGTAGCTGATATTTGTGTGTAAGGAGAATAATAGCTGCTTGGTTTAGCAGGAAAACTGTTCTATCTCATAAGTGCTGTCTCCTTACCCCCAAATCAGTGATCATATCTATCTCAGGCACATGGCAGCAGAGAAATAAAAAGGCTCCTCAAATCTTTGCTTAGTCCATCTTCTTGTATCCTTCTGCCTAGAACAGTGGAGTCAGTGTGGCTGATCTGGGCCATTAGTGATTTGTGTCTGTACTTACTTGGAGATGCATTTTTCAGGTTATGTCCTTTCCTAATACATGCAGTAAAGTACTACTTGCACTGATGTACTCTACAATAAGCAGTGTGTGAGCTATACAGAGGAACTGCCACTTGACCCCAAATAATGTCAGATTTTAAATTCATGAAGAGCAGGATTTTTTGAATGAAATAAGGTAGTGCCCAACATCCACACAGATCTCAAAGCAGAAAGATGTAGTGTCAGGAAAATGCAGCCAAATTGAAATCCCAAGAAAGTGATAATAAAATGCTTCATTAAACAGAAAAAATAAAAAGGGAAAACAAACCAAAAAAACCACTACAGAAAAAGCTGTGCTTAAATGTCAGTGAGAACTTTAATTCTTGTTGTCTTTTAAACTCCCCCCACCAAAAAACTGAAACTCTTCAGTCATACAGAGATTTTCTGCAGAGGAAGCAGAAACAGCAGCTGAACAGGCTGTGTACTACCAACCGTGAGCGCAGCCAGATTTTGATACCCATATTTTCACTAGGTGCCATTTCAGCAGCAGTTTCTTTAGGTCTTTCAGTTGGACCATGAAAGTAATCTCTTGTAACAGGAAAGACAGTGAAGGTGAAAAGTGCTCTGCTTCCTGGCTTAGGTGGAGCAGCATTTGCAGCCCTTGCTCCCCAGCAGAAACTGCACTGAAAGGTTTGTGTAGCTGGCGTGCCTTGTCAAATTCACCCTATTTCTTACACATCTCTCTTTTTGCTATATTAAACAGGGATCTAAGGTTTTACAAATGTATGTTGCACTCTGAAACCACTGCAAGGACGTCAGGAATCATGTGCTCTCCTGAGGACTGGTCTCCTCAAGGCTCTGCAGGTTTTGCACTCATTAGTGGAGACTTCAGAGCCTCTGGTGCTGACTCCCAGAAAAAGCCTGTGTGCCTCCATGGTAAAATCATGGCTTCTGGCCATGTTTCCAGCAGTTCTTCAAGAGCTGAGAAGCTCTGCAGTTTGTGGGGTGCTTTGGGAAGTTACCTGGTGTCTGCACCCTGTGTCCTCTGCTCCAGGTCAAGTGTGGGCAGATGTGCAAAAGGCATCAAAGTAGGTGAGAGAGAGAAAATTTTGCACTGTGCTGTGCCAGTTAAAGTTTTGTGCTGGAGCTGGACCTCAGCAGGATGCCAGGTTGGCTGCCAGGCAGTGTGGGGCCCTCGGTACCACCGGGGCCTCTGGGTTTGGTTCTGCGCTGTGTAAACGCCCATGCCATAAATGAATAACAGCAAGGGGTTTTTTTCTGTGTCTGAGCTTTGTTTGGTTTTGCTTTTTCTTGGACAGTGGACCTGTGCCTTGAGAAAATACGCAAAAAGTTTTTCATATCCATGCCTCCAATGAGGCAACGACAGCGCATCTAATCTTAATCTATATTGTTTGTACTTTTGCTCAGTAAAGCAGCTATAAGAAATAATACATTTCTTCTTTAAAGTCCTTTCCCCGCCCCTGCTGTATAAGTGTTACTTCCTGCCCTCCTGCTCTCTCAATAGCGCTTCCCTTTCCTGTTTTGGTTATAAGCTTTCATAGAGACTCTTGGCTTGTCTCCCTGCCAAATTTGTCTTCTGCTCAGGTGAAATAGACTATTTGGATTTGAGCACACGTGCTGGATTTGAGCATATACCTCTGTGGGATTGCCTGACCAGGTCCTCCTCCATGGCAGGCACGTAAGTATCTGGGGACCGTGCCTGTTGGCAGGGAATTTGTTCACCAAAATTAATGTGACTGGATGTGAAGGAGAGCACATATTGTGATAAACACAGAAGGTTTGTGTTTTGGTTATAGCCTGGTAGGATAATTTATAATTGTATAAAATGGTAATTAAGCTTTTATGGCAATGCTGCATTAATATGCATCCCCTGGCAGTGAGGGAGAAGCTGACTTCATGAAGCGAGCGTTCCTTCATTCCTGATCTGCCTCCATCAGCTCAAGGGGAATTGTCACAGGTTTATTTACATTTCTTCTGGGATTGTAGGGAAACCAAGGCAAAGTGATGCCAGCATTAATGAGAGATCATTATGTTGATTTCCTCTGTTCACTTATGAGTCTGCCTTTCCTGGTCATTAGTTATGACTATGATCTTTCAAAGCCTTTATTTAAGGTATCATTCTGAAATACAGATGCGGTTGGCCCATGAGTGAGAGCCCTCAGTCATGTATTTTCACTTGACAGTTCAGTTTTGGGTTTTGCATAATTCATATTTTACAAGATTAGGTACTTCTTGTTTTTATTTCTGTAATTTAAGGGGGAAGGGAAATAGTTTGTATTAATAGCAACCTGATCCAGTCGAGTTGCTTTTTTACTGTTTTTGACTAATTGAGTTCCTGGTGTTTCTCCAGGACATTTACTTGACTCATTTTTAGGAAGTTCTAAGCATTTACTTGATATGTACTTTTAGGAACTCCCAAAGTGTATCATGAAGGTGATATGTAAAATCTGAAAGTGAACCCCACTTAACAGAAAGAAATTTTACATGATTCAAAGCATTAATGGAGCAGTGAAGTTCTTCCATTAGGAGACTCCATTAGCAGTCAGTTGTTGGAACTTGGAAGGAAAAGTTTCCTGGGGCATGGCCTGGCTCTGGGAGTCTCTCTGCCCAGCAGCAGTGGCACTTCTCTTAATCACACCACTTCCTCAGTGAAGTGCCTTTTTCAAAGCAGATCTCTTTAAGCATTTCTTAACATGCTGAGTTGAAATACTGATAGCTGGAGTTCCCCTTAGAGTCATTTGAATTTTTACGCTTCAGTTTGCAAAACCTACCAGAGAAGGGACGGGTTAAAATTAACAACACTGCATGGTTTAAAAGTCTCAGCAACATAAACTAAGCAGATGTGCTGGCTTACAAGGACATCAATCTGTGGCCTCTGTGCTGGCCCCAAATCTCCCCTGATTGGCAGATGTGCTATTTAAGTGCCGTGGCGGACACCGAGAGGTCAGGGCTCTCCATGGACTGGGGCTGGAAGTGCTGAGGACTGAGCTGGTCTGGACCCAGTCAGGCCCGGGTGAAACATCTGTTCTGCTGCAGTCATGTTTTGCATACTGTATAATTTTTTGTATTTTTACTCACTTTTCCCATGCTCAAGAGCACTGAGGGGTGACAGAAGGTTATGCAAGTTCCTCTGGCCATGCCAGGATTGCATGCGTGTTCCCAAATTTAGCAACTCATCTGCCAAACTCCTGGCTTAGTGTGCAACCTGGGTGCCTCATAAACTGTCTCTTCTCTGGTTTCCAGCTGATGTGTCTGCTGTGGGTATCTGCAGCAGATACTGGACAAGGCAGTTCCCACTGGGTATGCCAGTGTAATAAGAGAGAATTCAAAATTAATATCTTATTCCTAACAGAAAGTAACTTTTGAATAATCTTCCTTATGGAGGTGAACTGGTGTTCCTCTTACTGTTGATAGCACTGTAGGTACTGGTATTTCCATTTCCTGCTCTGTAAAATATGTATTTGTCTTGCAGGTGTGTCATGACTTTATTTAACAGCGTCAGTCTTTCTGAGAGCTGCTTATGAAGGAGGCTTCATATTTTTACTATTTTCTTGTAACTATTTAATATTAAACTGGTTAGATGCTAGAGTTTAACAGTGGAGAAAGGTGATGGCCAGGCACCTGCAGCAGATGCTCAGTGCAAAAGGCTCCCCTGGCAGTGCAGCCAAACCCCAGTACCAAAGGCAGGGCTTCAATGTAAATGTGCAAGCTGAGCAGGAGACCAAAAAATAGCAGCTTCTCTTGGAACTGGGCTTCACTTCAGGCTGACTGGGGCAAGGGCAGCACTGTTGGGTAGGTCTGTCTGCACAGGTAGGCAACCAGGAGAGAGTGCAAATTGAGAAACTCTGACCACTGGGTCCATGGGTTGGTTTTTTAAAGGATGCCAGGAAATGGAGCTCAGAAAACAAATGGAGAAAGTCATTGTGGCACCTCCATATTATATATGAGAGTGTGACTGCTACTATTTAAATATCTGCTGTAAAACAGTCAAACATGTGCATGTCATTGAGGATTAAAAGCACCTTTCTGGATGTAAAGCCCCCATGGGGCTGCCCTTTGGTGTGATCAAGGGGCTAAATGCTGCATTTTCTCTATGAGGTCTTGCTGCGTTGCTTGAGGAAGTCCTTCAGGGCTCTGGGACAAAGGTGAACGATGGTGACACTGGCTGTGCTGCAACTGTGGCTGTAGGGGGAAGTAGGCTTTGAAACAGGGAGTCCCAGAAGGAGTCACAAGTATGACTGACATTGTGCTGGAGAAATGAGTCTCCCAAGGAGAAGTGGGGTCATGAGCAGAGCTGGTGGTGAATCTCTGGTGGGAAGGCTGGAGAGCCACTGCACTACAGCGGCTTTTTCTGTAATGGGCTCAGATCTCAGCTATGGTCTATATAAGCCTGAATGACCTGACTGTCTTGTGTTCAGAAGGTGTCTCAGGTTTTTTGTTCTCTAAATCCAGTGGTCAGAGAGAAATGTCCACTGTTTCACGTTACTACTGAAACACTTTTCCTGCATCCCAGTCATTATTGTATTTATAAAGTGAAAGCTATTAAAATGTTTAGCAAATTAGTCTATTAGTGTTTGAAGTGCACTTTAAAATGCTGCAGGAACATGACTTGTAGCTTGCTGATTCTGAGGTTAGCACAGGTCTGTACTGCACAGATCGCACATCTCTGTATACAGGATTTTGGATTTACATTAGCTGTTTTAGCTGACATTGAGAGTATTCTGTCAGCTTCCTAAATCAGCATCAGCAATTCCTGGCCTGTCACGTTTAACCACACAAGGGTGACTTCCTGTGGCAGACTCAGTGGACAAGTGGAGTAAGATGTGTTAAATGACTTGTGCATTATCTCACACATTCTCTGGGCTGAGGTTTTGTTCTCAAGTAAGACAAGCCTGGGCCTAAGTAATATCAACAGTTTCTCACACCAATAAGAATGGTTAGATCAGTCTAAAATCACTTGTAATTATTAATAATTTAAATGTTGAGGGAGGATGTATGGGAGATGGAAATGAAAAATAAGGTAAATGTTTGTATAAATGGCTGTTTGCCTTTTCTACAAATACCAGAAAGAGCTTCTTTGAAGGCCAAAGAATCATGAGCGTCTTGAAACAAGGTAGATCCATAACAGGTTCAAAGCATGAGATCTTGATTTCTATCAGAGAGCTTTCAGAGTTTATGCTAAGGGAATGTCTGCCACAAGGACACAGTTGTATCTGTAAATATGAAGCATAGTGAAAGTCTCCAGGTCCACCTGGCACGCTGGAGTAAAGCCAACAGGTTTCAGTGTTTGAAGTTAGCTAATTGTGGATATTTGCTACATCTTCTGTGAGCATGATTTGGTGACCCTCCAAAAGCTGTATGACCTTGTCCTGGCTCCAGGAGAAAGTATTTTAAACCTCTCCCATTGCCCCCGGTTGGTTTGGTGCTGGACGGGGGGTCCAGGTGGGGCTGGGATCACCGTGCACCATGGCAGGCTCTGCACGGGGCCGCTGGTCAGAGGTGGCTCAGTCACTCAGTACCAAGCTCTGTAAAAGTTTTATTCATAAGAGGATAACCGTGTAAGTAGAGAAAACAGGTCAGTGAAGGAGCACAGTGCAGCTTGGCCATTCGACTTTCTCTCAGTCTGGAACAAGAGGGGGAAGCCTTAGAGACCCTTCAGAGCCACAGACTCTCCTCCAAACATTATGGTTTGCTCTCTTTTTCCTGTTTATTCTCTGTGACAGGTCTTTTGTGGTTCCAACCTGAGCTTTTTCTTGTATATTTGGATAACCCACTGGGATAGGCAGAGTGGAGCAGAAGGACTTTTCTCTGTCTGATCCATGGCTCCTCCACTACCAACCTCCACAGTAATTTCTGTCATTTGGTTCCCCCTCTCGTCCTATATTTTCTCCTCCTATTTAATTACTTGCAGTCAGCCAGGTCATGTCAAGCCACCACATTAAGTGTCATGTGATAATTCACAAAAAAATACAGGTAATTTCCCAAAGATTCCTGGTGTTATTGATTCCATACTCTTTTTTTGCTCTTTTTTGGCTATAGATCTCGGTAATCATACATTTAGTAAAAGCCAGGAAGAAAGGACTGTGTTTTTCAGGTTCTGAACAGATGGAAGAGAAGAATGTTACTTCAGGATGAAGGCACCTTCCCTGCAGCACTGTCTCAAAGTAGCTGCCCATTCTCACCAGGGCTAGGCAAGAAAGGGCAATGCTGACCCTTTCAAGAAGAGTTAGGTCCAATTTAGCCAATCTGCTAATTCTTGAAGATGAATCCTAGACAGAAGAGATGGATGAGAGTGGGTCAAAATGTGTCACACAGAATGAAACAGTATTATCTGCAAACTGCTTAAATTGACAATTTTTTTAGTATTGAAACAATATTCTATAAATCTCAATGTTGAACACTTGATTTCACATATCACCTGTGAACAAAGCTAAGCAGATTTGCTTTAATTTCAGGCAAACAAGGGGTACTAGTGCAGAGGTTTGCCATCCCAGAGATGTAATGCTTTCAGAAAAAACAAGGGTGAATATTAGGATTTGGGGTCCCTAGGAAGAACCCCTTCCCCTCCACATTTAAATAAGATGTCTTTAATCTGCCCTGTAGTAAAGTGAAGATCATTGGAGTAGATGTTGTGCACAAACCTGAACAATTTTGCAATTAAGACCCCTCTACAATTAAATTTTTATGTATTTTTAGACATAATTACCTATGGTGGGAACTCACATGGATGAGTCTGATTGCATGTTAATGTAAAATAAAGTATCAATAGAGGAATTAGTAATATTTGACATGGTATATGAAATGTAATGGACCTCCAACAAATACCACATTTTCAGTAACTTCTGTGTATTAGGAAAATAAAGCAAGTTCCAGAAGTCTGCAAGCATAATTTTGCATATAAATACTAATATACAACAAACTCTTATCATGAAGAAGGAATGTGGCTACTCACAATTGTGTTACTAAGCCCTATATTTATTACCTGTCACATGTAGGAGACGTCAGTATCAGTGATGTATGGTCCTAAAAATTACTAAAAATTTTGCTGGGCTTTTGTGAAACCACTGGTGCTTGATTTGTGCTTAAAATAATGTACAGAGAGTAATACAGAGATTCTCAGTGACCTTTATAAAGGGAACATTTTCTGGGCTGTTTTCAGAGAAGTCTCTTAAAGCAGAAGTGGGATAGTTGTGCCTTTTACGCATGGGAGGAGTAAGAAGTCTTCAGGATAAAGAGTTACACCTCCATTTAGGGTGAGACAGCAAGCTAGCAATGGGTCCCTGGAGGCATTTTGGATGTTGAAAGATTGATGAAGTGCTTTGCAGGAAAGGATTCCCCTCATGTGCTGTTTTATGTTCCTTTCTGTTATTTCACTGGAGGCCAGATAACAGGCTCAATCCTGTTTCCATTTAAATGAATGATGAAAAACTTCCATTGACTGAAGGAGAGCAGGGATTGAGTTTGATGTGTTGTGGCTTTATGTTACAGTAACAATTGGTTGTCATGCATCAAACTCTGCTCCTGAGGTCTGTATCTGTGTTTCAGTCACAGGACAGTAGCAGGTCCTTTGCTGCTGATTTTGGCAGCAAAGCCTGAAGGCAAAGTTGCTGTACCTACTGGGATCTGGGTATGGCATTATGAGTAGTGCCATGTTAAGGCCCTCATGTCTGGATGGTTAGGTGTATTCTCTTCGTTGTAAGTAAGGATAATTTAATTAATTTTGACTGATTTAGCAGCTTGTGGTAATTGTGGATTCCAAAATTCATCTGAAATGGAGACAGTGTTGGGTTCCAGACTTGCTCTGATGGAGCCAGACACATGCTCTTGCTTACTTTACTGTACAGCAAGGCTTGTACTGCTTGACAAGGCTTGAGGAGAAGGATATGGTGTCACAATGGCTGAGTGTGACTCTCCCAGGGACAATATTCTCCTGGAGCCCACGGCTCACTGGTCAGGGGATTGCTGTGCCCTGGGCAGCTGATGCTCCCCCCCACCTCTGGAGCTGGAGGTGATACAAGGCGCCTGGTAGCAAAGACGGGTAGGTGGCCACCACCCATCCATGAGACTGCACTGAGGATTATTTTTAGCCTTTCCACTTCCATATGACAAAGGTAATCCAGTGTACCTGCCTTTCTGCTGGTATATTTCTCTCCCATGCTCCCCATCTGTGAATCCAAGGCAGACTGAGCATCCCGCAGCAGGTCTGGAGGATGCAGGCAATGCTGCCACTGCTGCCAGGCTGCAGCTCTTGCACCAGTTGGAGGATTAGGCAGGCTGGAAGGAGCTCAAATCCCTCAGCTGCTCGTGTCAGATATGGAGGAGCTGCCACAAGACATTAGCTTACCTTAAAAAGCAGGAGGGAGAGGTGTTTGCTGGTTAAGTACATCAGCAAAGGCACAGCTGTTCTCCAGGTATCTCACAAAGCAACAACAACTGGTGGATGAGCTGGATTTTACGAATTCTTAACAATATAAATAAAATAGTGTTTAGTCTTTCTGATCTGAATATATTGCTCTGGTAACAGAATTTAGCTGTTTCTATGATACGCAATAAAAACACAATTTATTCTGAATTTTCCTACCTTATTCTTCATAGAGATGTCTGCCAGCATCATTGCTCCCTCTGTAAATGCTGTGAGGGCTTTCCAGGCTCTTACCCACAGCCTGGAGGAGGTCTGTGGACTACCTGAAGGCTGTGCAAAGTGATTGACAAAACAAGCCAGAGTCAGTAGGCTTTAGTGTACCATGGGGGATACATCTGCCTTGAAAATCTGTTTGAGACCCACAAATCAGAAAAGATTGAAAATTGCTGCTGTGATCAACCCAGATCCTCTTAATACTTGCAGTAACGTGCCCCCTTTCATTAAAATGATGACAGTGATGGGGTCAGGCAGGTTTGGGTGTGCAGCAGTTGGTATAATTTACAAGTGGTGTAATTTGGCACTGTGGCAGTGCAGCAATATCGTTTAGCATCACCCAGGAGCTTTTCCTTTATTTGTGTGTGTGTGTGTGTGTGTGTGTGTGTGTGTGTGCTGGGGAGGCAAAAGCAAACCAAGAAGGGGGAAAAGGATTTGTGTGCAAAGCGGATTAACCACTTGGTATTGCATTGTTGGACATTATTTAATATGGCTTGGGCTAAGGAAGGAAGGTATATATACCTATATATAGGTCTAAAGTTAGCAGGACAGTCATGAACTTAGAATTTTTGCAGGACATAGATCTCAACAATTCCATTTAGATGCACTAACTGAATCATAAATGCATCATAAAGTGCACTATTTGCTTGTTGAAAATCCGTGTTACATTTCAAGATCTCAAATCTTCAACATTTGGAGGATTCATTTTTTTCTTCATATGAGGGACTTTTATTTCCTCTGATATAAGAAAAGTGGCTGGGAAGTCAGGAGAGTGGAACTGAAATTCTGGCCTGTATTGACATGTCACAGCATTTGCCAGTGGCATTTATTGCTCCTGAAGGGTGTGTTTTATTATGATTCTCTATATGTATATTAGTCAGGATATGACTAATAAAAGGTAATGTATTATGGAATATCTGTGAATATAAAGGAGAAAAATAGTTATTAACGCTATACAAAATAATGTTTATGTACTTTAATGCTGGCATGCATCCACATTCGTGGATTCCCCTTCCCCACTTTCTTTGCTGCTAGGATGAAGGAAAAAAGCATTCCTGTGTGTTTTGCACCATGTATTCTGGGACTTCCAAGTGCGTCAGTGGGTCTGGGTATTAGGCATCAGCTGGATTAACTTAATTGATTTCTTCAGTTTACCTAACGTGGCTTTTGGTTCAAGGTCTGCTGGCTTCCAATTTTAAATGTATAACTCAGCTGTGGGTGTCATGTTTGTTTTGTCAGTAAGCTGTAAAATAATGGTGGGTTTTCATGCAAATGTGAAAGGCTTTGCTTGCCAATAGATGCATAAAATAAATAGAGCATTCATACTGTTGGACAGTTTTCATAATGTTTATGTGATGCAGGTTATTTCTCGGGGATTAATGTTTTATATAAAATAGATTATCGGTTCAAACCAGCAGCATACAGGAGGTTTTTTAAGTCTGTGAACACATACATGTCAGCTTTAATTTAACAGATTGCATTCAAAGGATTAGCAGATCTCATATAAAACATATGTTGTAAGTAGTACTGATAGTTTCTGTTGGTTTTTTTTCCTTTAGAAGTCTTAAGTAATAAGCAGTATTCACTGTTTTCTTTCCTGATTTTGTTGGTTTTTTCTCCCCAGTGAACAGAGTATTTGCCAAGCCCGAGCTTCAGTTATGGTCTATGACGATACCAGTAAGAAATGGGTACCAATCAAACCTGGACAGCAGGGATTCAGCAGAATCAACATATACCACAATACAGCCACGAACACCTTCAGGGTAGTTGGAGTTAAACTGCAGGATCAACAAGTGAGTAACTGTATCAAGTTTCCTGTAAATTAACCTTTGATCTCATTTGGGAACCTCAGTTCTATACCTAATGCAACATTTCCTGCACCCTGCAAGGTGCCTACTAGCCTGTTTATACTCCAGTCATTTAGATTTTGTATAAATTTTTGCACACAGAATATATCATAAGTTATTACTGCTTATTTGAAAAAAGAATGTTTGGTAGATGCCAAAGAGATTTGAATGTTATTTCCCCCCCTCCATTTTTTCTTGTGAAATGAGTCTTATTCACTCTGCAGGTTTTGCTCTCAGCTCCCCCCAAATTACTCTTTGTTTTTAGTACTATATTAAAAATACAAATAAAAATCAATTGTTCTGCGCTGCTGTCCCACAAAGTGTGGTTATTACATTACTGTGATAAGCAATTAGTTCCTTGTAATGCACTTTAAAATCCTAGGTGCACACTGTGATCTGATTTACAGCGGACTAATTCTGCAGGACCTCCTTGGGTATTAAAGGAGTTATGTGGGATTTAGATTATCAGAACTGGGATCAGACCCCCGTTGGCCACCAAAGCACGATGCTCAGCCCAGGGCTGCCACGGTGTGGCTCTGACAGCCTGGTTTGTGGTGTGCTGGGCAGCACATGCCATCGGAGCTCCCTGACCCAGTGTCACAATCAGACCCTAAACAGAAGTTTACTTGAGCTGAGTAGCAGTGCAGTACCTGCATTTTAGAGCAGGAATTTCAGAGCTGAGGGCTCCCTTTGTGCACTGGCATGAGGCTGGTTGGCAGTGCCCACTTCTTGTGCTCACCTCGAGCCCTCTATGGGGCACAAGGATCAGGAAAAAGTGGGCCATTGGTTGCCTGTTGATTCAGGAGTGGTGTTGCCTCCTGGGAAGGTGAGGTGAGCACTGCTGCTGGTGTGAGAGATGGGCAGGGGCCAGGCAAGTCCAGCCAAACTGCGCCAGATCAGGCCAACCTGGAGAGCAGGAGCCAGGGCATCATCACCTCTCAGCTGCCACAAATGTTGAATGGATTGATCTGCTTATGGAAAAGCAGATGATCCTCAGCTGATGGCTGTAAAGATGCTTGGGCCAACTGGAAAAGTTACTCAGGTTGCTTACTGGAAGTGGTAATGACTTTGCTATGCTGTGCATATACAGAGTCATCATTCTGAAAAAGGAAAAGCAGAACAAAAATAGGTGGGCTTTGAGCGCAGTGATTTTCAGCTCCTTTCAGTGCACTTCTGAAACATCAGCCAAAAGTTTTGTGACTGCTTTTATCCTTCTCTGTAGAGCAAAGGCAATATATGAATGTAGTTCCATTCAGAAATAGAAAATATTTTCAAAAAGAAATGAAATACAATGGCTTCTTAGTCAGTTGTGAAGGGTCAGTACTGCTTTGTCCTAGGCCATACTAGCACTTTTACATTGCTAGCAGGTGAATGTAAATTATTTTCATGTGACTGCAATCTAAGATGGGACTGAATAGCTGGTGTAAAACAAGCAGAAGTCATGAAGTCAACATGTAAAGGAGGCTAAGTACCAGAGGTCTGTCTTAATCAGAGTATGCAGTTTAAAGAGTAGGACATACTAAAATGTCAAATCTTAAACTGCACTTTGAACATGCTTTGCATTAACTGTAATATTTTATTTGCTTGCAGACATTCCAATTTATAAAGAGGCTGTATGCTATCTAAAAATCATCTCAATTCAGAAGGAAACAGGTAGAAGAATATATTTTTCTAGAGTTTAAAGACTAAAAACCCTCTTTCAAATAAACAGAAAGTATAGGTTACCTTAGTCATTTAAAACTGCCTGAAACAAAGTGTTCATCTTAAATATGATTGCAAAAATCCAGTATTATGAACAAAGTCAAGACAGTGTAGCATAGTAGTATTCAAAGAAACACTCTGAAAGTCTCAAGATTCAGAATTTAATATATTTTATATGAGTCTCACATGGAATCACAAGCTTGCTAGGCTTGCTAAGTATTTGCATTTAAAGAGAACAGAAATGAATTTCAGTTAAAATAATTCTCTGTTCAAGCCATTTCATGCTTGCTCTCAGGTTCTGTTAAATCTCACTGAAACTGAGGCTTTAGTAAAGCTGTTGATTTTCTAGAAAATACATATTTATCTGAAAAGGACTAATCTTCAGCTAATATGTGATTTGACATACGAAGCTACACCGATTTTTGAAGAGTTGAGAAATTAGTTTAAAATATGTGATATAACAATGCCATGGAGAAACAATTCTAACTTTTCTTACATACTGTTTGGCAAGGCACAGACTAGAGTAGTCTTCATGGCTTCATCCCTGCCTGCCTTTATTTCCCTTTTAATTTTTGTTGTTTTATAATACACCTCTAATAATATCTCTCTTTAATTGTCATCTGCTTTTTCATTTTCTACGTATCTTCTTCTGTAGACTCCTTGTCTTGTCTCTGTCTAGCTGCCTTTCTGTTTCCTAGCCCTTTTTTGGTGCATGTGCTGGAGCTTATGATGCTGCCTCTCATTCTGCTTACCTTATCTCCTTATCTCCTTATCTCCTTATCTCCTTCTCTAGCTGACAGTGTCTGAAAAGCTCATCACAGACAAATATGGTTTGTAGAGTAGCAGAACTGGAGCATCATTCTCCCCCCAGGAAGTGGCCCCCAGCTCTCGTTCCGATGTGTGTCTGGGTGAGGTGCTCACTGTGCGTGGCAGCTGTACCTGAACTCCCCCTTCTGCTCTGCACAAAGTGCAGCCTTGCAGAGGTTCATGCTGGCCTGAGCAGGAGCCTTCAGAAAACCACAAGTACAGTCCTGAAGCTTTGAAGTCGCCACAGAGGCCAGAAGTGGTTTGAAGCTAAGGCCAGATCAGTGTTACAATCGCTTAACGTCATGAGCTTTGATGTTCCCTTGTGGCCTTCATTTTGGACTCGATGTTCATTGAGGTCTTTTCCAACCTTAGCAATTCCATGATTCTGTGATTCTTGAAGCCAAACAGTTGCAACCATGTATTTTACACCCATGTTGCAACTTGCCAGCTGTTGTTGTCACCTGGCCTGTTGTAAAGGTGACGTATGTGAGCTTCAGTCGCCATGCAAGAAGTTCACAAAGCTAAAAACATACAAGTAGTCCATCTTTATGGCTTAGCTGAAAAGAAGTAGCTCCCCCGTCCAGAGTCCGGATCAACTGAGGGTATAAAATTAGGACTTTACATCAAGTGATGTCAGCTCAGCATGATCTCATCAACCAAAGACACATGCTGAACAAACAGGCAGGGAGAAGGGTGCAGCTCAGAAGTGAATCACATCCTGAGGGGCTGGTGTGTTCATGTGGCTGAGAAGTGAATGTAAAAACAGGGCCTTGGGGAAGGTGAGACATTTCACATGTGAACCCAAGCCAAAACTGAGGCAGGGACGGGATTCCTGGGATATAAGCTAACCACAGTTTTTGAAAAAAGAAAGAACCAATAATCACTGTTGTAACTTATTAGAAGTTCATCAGGTTTGGGCCTGCCTATAGAAGTAAAGAATCTGGCCTCAGCTGTAGCAATTTTTATATCCTCCCTGTTTTAGCAGTTGTGTCTGGTCCCTGTAAGATGAGCCTGAGCATTGGCAGCATGGCAGGGCCCAAGCTGGTAACAACCTGCTGAACCATTTCATGCTCTGGAGAAACAAGCAATTCTCTTGTCCTGGTTCAATAAGCAAGTACGTATTGGTGGTGAGACTTGTGTGGGAACTCTTCCCATGATCCTGGCTATGCTTACACCTCAGGTGTTGCCCTGAAGCCCACTCAGTCCCTTCAGCACCACCACTATCACTGCTGACAACTCACAGCTCCACAGCTGAAAGGAAGGGCATCTGTTTTGAGCTTTTGTATAGATTCTAAAATTCCTTGCCTGTCCCAGGGAGCCTACACCTGAAACTGAGGTGAAAGGGTGAAGGGAAGTACAGGGTAGAAGTGAAGCAAATCTCTTTTTTAACATTATAGGGATAGGAACATTGAAAAGTATCAATATAATGCTATGCATGACTGGTCTGTGAAACTCCTTGCCATATGAGATCATTGAAATACAGAATTTAACAGGCTTCAAAACAACACAGACATTTATATCAGTAACAGGACTACATTGTTTCAGGAAGATAAAATACTAAAAGGGGGTTGAAAAGAAAAATAGTGGCATATAAAATGTTGTTTCAGCTTTTAAGTCAAATTCTAGGTGAAGAGTTATAGGAAGAACTGTTTGTCATAAACAAATCCATTATTTATTTCTGCAAGATTTCCAGTGAGCTTCTCCAATTCACCTATTGTAGACTGCAAACTGAAGATTAAAAGATGAACTCTTGGTCTGCTCAGCCTGGCAGATGTGCTCTCTTACTGACAGACGAAGCTATAGAGTAAAGATCCCTTAGAAGCACCTGTAAAAAACCCCTGTGCTTCAAACAGGGAGACCTTCTTTATTTTAATTACTGCTCTGAAGCACTTCATTATCATCATGTGCCTTGCAGATTCTCCATACCATCTGTACAAGACACCTTTGTGCACTTATTCTTAACAACAGCAGGAGATCCCCTCCTCTTTTTTCCATTTTCTATAAACACGAGGCAAAGGAGGTAAAAATCAAACTCTGGCTATTTTAAGTTCCATTTCCTAGTTTTAAACTCTCTGATTTGAGTTTGAAGACAAGGTGTTACATGTGTGGGCATCCTGATGATTACTGAAGGTCAACATTCAAATTCTGTCTTTATTCAATTAAGGGGATCTAACCTTCAGAACAAAGCAGATCCTTGGAGTTCCTTGGGTCAGTGTTCTGGGGAAGCAGGTTTTGAGCAGTTTACCTGACTTCCATTACACAGTTTCTGGCCTAGTTGTTGAACAGCTTCACTGCACCCTCTGGTGCTCTTTGGGCTTTGACAGTGGTGTCCTTTGAAACGGAGATTTCTGTTAGTAGGTGAGAAAGACTCACTTTGAAAGCCTGGTAGAAGCTCACAATCTTTCTAAACATTTCCTCAAATACGTTGGCTGTGCCTTCCTTGGTTAATCTACTCGAAAAGGGTTGGAAGACTTAAAAACTGGTCCATGTTAAAACTGTTGGTTTAGTAATCCAGGCATGAGTCTACTTGATGCTCGAGAGACTCTCTGAGTGTGAGCAACATTGGTACAGGCTCTCCCAATGCTCAGTGGAAGAATGGGGGTGATGTCACAGTTTTTCAAAGAAAAAAGGCTATGCAAGCTGTCAAATACAAGAGGAAGTTCAATGCCTTTGCTGTGACCAGTTTCCACTTCATTCTGGTTGGTGTGGGTGTTTTCCCACGCAGCATGTTGGTGATACAGTTCCCATTTCTAGGGGACTAACTCTTGGGAGCCTGTGTACCCAATGTAGGGCTGCATCTTCCTTTGGCTCACTGGTCAGGAATCTCAATGAAACGTGTCCAAAAAAGCAGTGTAGGCCTGATTGCTTCTCAGTGCATTTTCATGGAGCCTTAATAATGATACTGATTTGAGTACAACTGTTGGACCATCATATTTTTGCCTAAAGCTAGACCAGGTACTCAAAGACTATCTTCTACATCACTCTCTAATGCTGGCTCAGTAAGTAAATGCATCCTAGAAATAAGAGTATATCTGTAATTATCTAGTGGTGTAGTGGCTTCTTTGCTTCTTGCTATGGTTTCCATAATTTTTTGTATATTAATATAGTAAAGTTACAAGACATCTGTATCAATGAGACAGTGTTATCCTTCAAAAATACTAATGTGTGTAAAACAATTTGTTCCTTATTAGGTGCTCATCTAATGTTTCTCTGCCAATTTAAACTGGCAACTCACTGAAAATTTAAAACTCAGAGCTAGGAGTCATTAATCTTTGAAATTAGTTTTAAAAGTCTGCCTGTATAATTAAGAATTGTCAGTCATCTAACAAAAATGTTGTTGAACGAATTAAATACACTGAAGCTTTTTAATTGCAATCATAGTGTTAACAGAAAACTTTCCAAAGTGCTGGTCAGACTGCAAAAAACGTATTGGAAGGTTTTCTGGTATGTGGGAACCACCTCTAACATAAATTCTGTGTACAAAGTGGTACAGTGGTGCAGTGGACACTCCTGCCTCTCCACCCTCATCTACACTTTAAGATTGGAGGTTTCTGTCTGGATCCCAGCTGTGTTGTGTAGCTGGGTGTCCCTGTGCTCTGCTCAGGGATAAACAGGGCATTCTACTTAGCAGATTAAATTTCAAAAGAAACAGCCTTCTGCTGCAGTCACCCCTTCCCTGGAGAACCCACACGTACAGCAAGAGAGAAGGTGGGAGAGGAATGGTTGTCTGGTTTTGTCATTGCCTGACTGATTCTAAAGAAAAAGTCTAAGCACAAGAAGCTGCTGGTGATCAGGCACATGGGAGGAGGAAGGCAAAACTGGTGCAATGAGTCAAACATTTATGTGCTATAGGGTAGGGTTAGTGCCAAGAGCTGTTTTTCTAACAATTGTGCATGATCATCCTCCAAAAGATGGAAACAGCTGCTGGCACTGGCTGCTGGCTCCTGACAGCTGTCTGCAGCATCTGCACAGCTGCATCCTGTGGAGGTGCTGTAGAAAACACAAGCAGGTAATAGATTTTGCAAAACTGGCTTGCGAGTCCGCGGGGCTGCGTTGAACTGCTGTAAATCTCACGCCAGATGCGGGTCTTCTGTCATCGAAACAAGCGCTGCCTTACCATGCAGCCATGTAGGAGCTGCCATAGGAACTGCCTCTACCCATTTAGGTAACCTTTACACAAGGGTTGGGTGGTTTTTTCCCACTGAAAACAGAACTGTTTTTAATCCTTACCCCTCTGTTTCAAATCACAGGTAGTGATTAATTACTCAATTGTGAAAGGACTGAAGTACAATCAAGCAACCCCTACCTTTCATCAATGGCGCGACGCACGGCAGGTCTATGGC
This sequence comes from Corvus moneduloides, assembly GCF_009650955.1. NCBI lineage: Eukaryota > Metazoa > Chordata > Aves > Passeriformes > Corvidae > Corvus > Corvus moneduloides. The sequence goes on along the minus strand of NC_045481.1, from coordinate 12,029,480 downwards.
TTGAATTTTGCAAGCAAAGAAGAGGCTACCACGTTCTCCAATGCAATGCTGTTTGCTCTGAATATCATGAACTCACAAGATGGAGGTAAATTAATCTCTGTTAATGTCTGTGACATTTTAAAGTGCTTGTTACCAATCACCTAGTGCAGTTGTATTGGATATTATGCCATTATAAAACACATTATAATAAAAAACCTTAGCTTCCAGTAGACAGCCTTTAGATCAGCATTTGCTGTGGTATGAATTGTACATGTTTCCAGATTTTATTTCCCTTTCTGCTCATTTTTCATGGTGCCTTAACTCACCATAGGAAATCAATAGTTATTTGGGTGTGCTTCAGCAGGCAGGTAGCCCCACTGATTTATGTGGATCTGTATATGTGTTGTTTTACATATGAGGTGGCAGAATAAAACTTTAAATAAACAGAAGCTAGAGTCAAGTTAGCAAAATCTTACAGGATAGGACTCGGAGCTGGTATTTCCAGTGTGCTGGGCCAGCTCCAGCCATTGGCTCTTGTGGGTCGGCTTTCCAAAAGAGGAGTGTGTGGCACCTTGGTCATTGGATACTATATTGACTGTAGAAGTAGTTTGTGGTGAAGTTTGCTCTTCTGTGAATTTGACATTGCATTAGCTTGACACAGGCCCAAAATAAAGTCCTGGTTTCTCAGTGAAAACCCGTTTCTGGTTTGTGGTAGCTGGATGAAGCACTGCCCTCAGTCACATGCTTATGACCTCTCTGCAGCTCCTGGGCTGGGAACAGAGCAGTGCTTGTGTGGTGTCTCTTTTTTTTTCCTGCACAAACACACGCCACAGCCCTATTTTCCTTTTGCAAACATGGTGAGTCAAGGTTTGCATCACTTGCTGCCATCCAGGTTTCACTGCAGTGTTCACTGGTGATGGACAGCAGCTCTTCAGAGAGAGATTGTCTCCTGACAACCTTCAATACACAAATACGTCTCACTAAAAGGTGTACTTGTAATATAAAAGTTCAGATTTTTTTATTTTGCTATTTTCATTCTATTAAGCTGGAAAATGCAAAAGTCATCAAAAATCAAGAAATATTTTAAATTCTTAGCTATATTTAGAAGTACTGAGGATTTAATTCTGCCTTCTTCAGCTTGAACATTTTCAGCTGTAGTTGTGCCACAGCAGGAGACTTCATGAGGAAATCTGGCCAAGATTCACCAGTCCTAAACTCATGAAAGTCTGAAGAGTACAGAGCTCTTTGGCTGCTCAGATGTGCCCAGCCCTTTTAGACCTCCAAATTTGGATACTTTGACTGTGGTCTGGGTGTAGCAATTGGTTTAACGTCTCTGATGACTCTGCCTTTCTTCCAAAAGCCCTTAAATTTGTTTGGAGGTTTTTTTCCCCATCTGTCTCCTCCAGTCAAAGGGAGTGAGGTTTTTGCAGGATTTTGAGTTTACTTCAGCGAGGTGCCTTGTGGAAACACGAGTCTCAGGATGAGAATTTATTGCTCATAGGCTGAATACAAGAAACTGCCTTAAAGTGGACACTTTATTTATGTTAACTATTCCTAGCAATGAACAACAGGTATTTTTAAGAAAGTATTTTTGAGCACTTGGAAAGCCTATTGAATTTCTGAGAAATTTATGCATATACAGTAAGCAATAATTTGCATTTTGCCTTTTTGGGGGTATTTTTTTATTCATTTACTTAGCACACCAAAAGTGTGCTTTAGATGCTTTACAGGTTTAAAATCCAGTCCATGCTGAAGAGTTTGTAATTAGAGTTTGTAGGTGTCACATTCAAAGACATGAATTGGGTCACAGATACAAAACTTCATTTTCTGGAGAAAAAAAGAATGGTCTGGTAAACACTCAGTCTTCAGCAACCCTTCTTCTCTCATACATAAGGTGTTAGAAGTTTCAAAGATTTCCAGTTGTCCCATCCTTTACATCTGAGCTTGTCAAAAACTGAAATTTGGATTAAAGAAAATTTCAGCATTTGTTTAAAAAAAACCTGATTCTATGAAACAAATTCCCCAAATACCCATTTTTATCAATTTTTTTAATTATGAAATTTATTTCCAGAGGTATTTCTCTTTAATATTATATTAGCTACACACTGATAATAGATTAGAATGAAGCCTTTTATATCATCGTAAGTTTTCCCATTACTGCCATGATCTCAGCATGCAAGTTTACAGCAAAAGTACATAATGGATATAAGGTATAAAATGTTTTTTCATATCTGCTCTTCCAGGCTTCTATAGCCCTTAAGCTTTTGTGGGCATGAATTAATGTGAATAGGAATTAACACAAATACACGTATCCATATATCTTTTCAGGCACAGCCATTGCCTGCATACTCCATCCATTCTGCTGCCTGCATGCAGCATTAGGGTCTGCTTTTTCATATGGAAAAATCATTAGGAAAAAAAGTATTTATTATATCTATGCATCCATGTATTAACGTTGCCCATGCGCTTATGCAGATGGATCGCAGCTTTAAGGGGTGCATTTGTATGCCCAGAACTGCTCATACACTCATAAAATGCTCAACCAAAACCACAGGGTTAAACAGAGGCTCCCTCTGCCACATTCACAGGGCAGCAAACCCTATCTGCTGCCCTACAGCTTGGAATATGCTGTGTGCACTACTGGGCACGTGCTATTTCTAATGTTTCGTTTTTTCCTATATTCCCCACTGAGACATTATGATGTTTGAGTTCTGCTGATCCTCCCATAGTTGAATAGATTCTGGATTCCATGGCTGCTTCTCCCTTCGTTCTACCACCCACTTCCATAAACTAAAATTAATCATGGTAGACTACAGCAGAAAATGTGAGACTGCATCGTATCTTCAGCAGACGTGGAGTCAGGGTACTGTTACATTTGGGAAAATAACTAGTCTTGGCACACAGTAATGGTGTGGGATTTTGAATGGTGCATTAAGCTGAATTAGTTCAAAAAAATTATAGTGGTCTGTGTTTTGGGGAGTTGGAAATAATTTTTAGGTTGTGCTGACTTTCAAATGGCTGGGTCCCCTCAAATGAGCAGAGTTATGAATCAGTGATGGGAATTACTGTACTGTCCCTCTTCTTCATGAGAGAAGCTAAAATGCACTGATCTCTCTGTACTGACTGCATGGGGCATGAGTGAAAACTAAACCAAGGGCTCTGTTAAATGCCAAAGGTTAAATGGGCTGAATCTGATCCTATAGCCAGCCTGTGTTTACCTGGGTTACGTGTCAAGATCAGTGCTGGGGCAGGTGTCTTCCCAGGAGTGTGACATCCCAAAGTTTGCAAAAGTTGGGAGAAAAGCCATAGTCTAAGCTCTCTGGCTGGTTGTGTTTCTGCAGTGGATGCACTCATACTCTTACCCATGGGGAGGGCTGGCCACCTCACACGTGTCCATGTTCTTAGTGCTGTGGTGGGAGCTGCTCTCAGTGCATATCCCCAGGGTGGGCTAAAGCAAGCCTTGAAAGAGGTGAACACAGACCTGGCTCATTCTTGTGCTTGGTAAGGATGCTAATGATTATGTTAGGAGTAATCCAAAGTGAGATAAAATGGGACTAAAACCACAATAATATTACAAATATCCTTCCTTTAGGGGTTGACAGTTGCCTCACTGAATCACAATTGTTTACCTGTCAGCTTGTTTATGTGTCTAATTACTTTGATTTCCTTATACATCCCTTTAATCTGTTCTCCTTTACAAACAAAAAGAGAAATGCTGGTCCTGAGCCAGCCTGCAAAATGAGAGCAAATGATAACACTGATTTGCTCATTACCAATCTCTTGCTTACAGTGCTTTAATGGTGTCATTTAAAGACCATTAGTATGACAAACAGCTTCCAGTTTAATTGTTTTTCTTTCATGGGTGTCCGCTTTGTGAGGTCAGACCTTTTACTGGCATAAGTTACCTGGTACAAGGTAGTGTGTCACTAGCTTACTTTGTCGACTACAGCCAGGTTTCACTGGGGGCACAGTGTCACCCCTTCATGCCCCAGGAGACTGTGGAAAAATTTTCACAGATTTTACCCACAGGTTGTTTGAGTTTTCATGTTTTTCAGGGCTTACATCTTCTTAGATTTACCAGATGCAATGACTGGTGGCAGGGCAGCATGGTTATTGGAGCAGGACATAATGTGAGAACATTAGTAAGCTAAAATGGGCAAGTTCTTCCCTGCTGTAATTTTGTAGGAAAGCCAGTGGTGCCTGTAATGAAGGTAACTTTCTGCAGGGCTTAATGGAGCCTGTACACTCAGTGCTTCTCCCAGTGAGTAGTTACACTTCCCTGAGAGAAGGAATGAGACTATTTCCTCTCCTTTCTTGTTCCCCAAATCTCTGGGGACGGGCAAAGGAATTCTTCATCTTTTACTTTCCTTATTTGCTCGCGTCAGACATTGAGTCCCTGCTGGTTGCTGGCAGCACCTGCATGTTCCCATGTTGCATAAGGGGACAGTGGTTCAGCTTTGTGGCTTGGCGTGATCAGCTCTGAGGGCATCTTGGGCTTCCATGGCTTAAAGACTTGGTACCTCTTGGAGAAGAATTAAGACTCTGATCTGTGCTGCTGGTAAATGCTGCCTGGGACATAGTGACTATAACGTATTGTGAACTTTTGCTTTCCTTTTGATGTCTGTGCCCTGGGGACTTGGATAGTTATTGTTGACTTACAATGTATGAAAATTCTATTTCTAAATGTAAACACCAGCTGCTGAAAAGCCTTATGCAGAGGGCTCATTGCAGAGTTAATCATAGTTAGAGGTCAGCTGCCTTATCTGACTAAGAGGGGAGAAGTTGGAGGAAAGCTTGAAATAGAAGGAGAGAGGTTTGAAGAAAACTAATAGTGATTTTTTTCTTTATTTATTCCTTGTAAGAAAGCCATTTTCTTGTTCTAAGTGTCTTATAAACTATGCGATACAGACATAGGTCATGGAGGGTGCAGAGTTCAGCCCCTGTGCCTTCAGCTTCACCTTACCTCTTCAGCCTTACCTCTGCAGAGAGGATGTTTTGGTAGTCAGAAAGATTGCTCCTCGCTCCTGTTCCTCTGGTTAGAAGATCTGCTGCCTTTTCCACCACTGTGGATTATTTGTCATGTATTTCTCCAGCCCCTTTTCCCATAATCTGGATTTTACTAAGTGCTTGGGAATTTGAGATCTTTTTCCATTCCTTCAGTCATTCTGCTCTTATCCTTTTTCAGAAGTGACATTTCTATGTTTCTGGGAGGAAGTTTCTTGAAAAACAGTTCGGAGAAATAAAAGAATAAAGCATTGATTCATCAAACAGCAGATAAACTGGCAGAATGTACCATACATTGTCTCTCCTAATTAGATGCCCTAAGTGTTTGCATGGTTTCTGTCAGTGAAGGATGTGTGCGAAGATTGTGGTGCACTGGATTTCATACACAGGGTTTTATATATTTTTTCTAATGTTATATTCAGTTCATTTTTTCATTAACATTTTGCCAACTAGTCCTGCATCTCTCAGTTTTTCAGTGTAACTTTCTAAAGTGTAACTTCTGGGAAACTGAGTCATCTAAATTCATCTTCAAAAAGCAGTGCCTGTTTTATTTGATAATATTGCCCCAAGACTTCCCAGCACCACCGAGGACACAGTGTGGGAAGACAAAAGACTGCATCTTCATTACAGCACTGCATAATACATAAAATAACTCATCAATAAAGGAAGGGACCCACCACAGAATACAACGCCCACTTGCAGCCAGCTGGTTCCAAAACCGTGCTGGGGTAAAGAGATCTGTGCTCCATGCAAGGTGCTTTGCATGCTGCACTGTGGACTCATTTCCCACACTATCAGGTGTGTTGGTGCTAATTATAAAGCACTAAGATGGTGTATTCTGTGCACATTTTACTTTTAAGAGTGATAATAACATTTAAAGACGTGTAACTTCAGATTGCATAGGCATTGCAGAACTGTAAGCATGCATTCTGCTGCAGGTCTTTGAACCAAGTCATTCTAGATGTTGTTCCTATTTATAATTTAGGCATAGAGAACTTGTAAACAACAAACTTTTGGATTCACTAGTGTAAATATGATCCATGTGGTCAGACACCTCATGCTAGCCAAATAGCAGCCTGCAGGCAATGGTTAATTGGGTGCATGTGAAAAATACAAAAGACTTCTGCTTCTTTAAAAAACAAAAGTTTTCCCAGGGGAATAAATATTTTCTGACTGACATATTTCAAAAACACCAGAGAAAGGTTTAGAGAAATAAATTTCACAACGTTTCCAGCCTCATGCCTACACCAGTTTCAGTATTGACTTTAGTCACTCAGAAATGTTCTGCAGATAGGGGGGTTTCTGATCTAAATTGCTCTGCTTTGTAAGTCAATGAAGAGGGAGGGAAAATTGAAATAAGATGATGAGCTTTTTCCTTTCATCTGGTGCATTGCTTTATCACTGAAACTGTTCCAGAAAAGTCCACGTGACATCCAGAATCTTTTAGTATATTGCTTACTATAGAAATAAATTCCTTCCTTTGCCAGCTGGACAGGGATGAGCTGTTACCCAGCAAACTAGGTGGGAATTTATTTTCCTGGAGCAGCCAGTGAAAGGCACACCCCAGGCAGTGCCCACTGCACGTTTGACAGGTCTCTGCCCAACCCTGTGAGAGCAGGAGTCCCTTGTGACCCCAGCTGAAAACATCAGCTCAGGCACAGGACCACTCATTGTGTCTAATTCCCAAAGCTTCTGCCTGTGCTGAGTGGGATGACAGTCCTGGTACAAGCCCTCTGCCTGTCTTTCCAGAACAGCCAAACTTCTCCTGGAATAATAGGCACTTTTCTTGCAAGCTTCCCCTGCCAAACTGCTCAAGTGTGCTCTTCTCAGGTTAGCCTGGGCTTCCTAATAGGATATATGACATTTCACAGAATCAAATAATATTGTGATTTGGATGGGACTCGCAAGGATTGTTGAGTCCAACTCTGACGTGAATGGCCCATACAGGGATCAAACCCACAACCCTGGCATTATTAGCACAAGGCTCTAACCAACTTATAGGAACCTGAGTACACTTCATATTAAGAGAAACATGTTTAAAACCAGAACTGGAAGAAGTTGCCCCAGCCAGGAGAAGCAGTGAGTGTAAATCTTCTGTATTTGCTTGGCTCCAGCTGACTGGAGGACAGGAGGTGAATTGATTCATTTGTGAATAGAAAAACTGGGATTACAGAGTCCTTTCAGTGCTAGAACTGTAAATATCATTGCTATTATTCATCTGTCAGGAGGTATCAAACCATTATTTAATTATTCTGCTCTATAGAGGTAGGCATTTTTTCAACTCAGTTTTTCAGTCCCCCAGATGGTAGCAGGAAGTTTTCCAGGGCACTGAAGTGCTCTGGCAGTGTTATGCAAATAAAAACCCATGACATGTTGCTTGTGTGCGTCTCAGCCACTTTCCTGCAGGACTCCATTGTATCCCCACTCAGAGCGGCGGCAGCGCCGGAGCCGCTGTCAAACATCTGGAATAACAAAAGGTGCCTCTGCTCTTTGCAGAGCATTATAAACCCAAAGGCTCTTGAGTCTCTTGCTGATGTTTTTTGCTATGCTGAGCTCTTCTGCGCTAAATGAAAACCACTCCAGGAAGGAAACTGTGTGTGGGGAAAAAAATTGTTGAGAGATTTAAGAGAGACTTTCACACGCTGACTTGTGCTAGCAAGATTCGCTTGCACTATTGCCCTCAAACCCCTGTTTCTGAGTGTGGTGCAAACTGGAGAAGTTTCCAGAGCTCAGTGATAGAAGATTCAATGCGGCTTTTTCACTAGAGTATAGTAAGTGGCAGAAGAATATATTAGCTTAGGAAAAAAAATAATTATCAAAATCTAACAAGTCCAGTAATTTATGTGCCAGCAGTATAGGCCAGATTTTGGCCAGTGTTCATTTGGAGACCACTTATGGGTGTTTCCTTGTTGAAAGTGCCTCTTCCATCTGTCAAGGGCTCCTTTTCTGGGGTTACTCTGGACTGTGAATGCATCACATCCTTTGCCAGGCAATGGCTGTGAGTGGAATTCAGCCTCGAGCCACAGAAGTGTAAAAGTGCCTTGCACCAGGAGATGCTGTGACTCAGAAGCAGCTCCATGTCACTCTCCCTCTTCCCCTTCCTCTCCTCTCTCCAGGGATGTGGTAGAGAAGGAGTACCTGCCCTGTGCTGCCAGCACCCTCAGGCTCAGCTCCTCAGTGGGCAGTGGTGGGCTCTGCCCTGCCCCTGCCCCTGCCCCTCTGCTCTCCACAGGCAGCCAGCAAAGGACTGGGTTTGCACCTGGCTGCCTTCTCACCTCCTGCAGAAACCCAGGGTCTGTGCTTAGAGTTCTCAGCTCTAAACAATCTGAAGCATGTGAAGAACAAATGGCTTTTTGTGATGAGAACAGTATTTTTCTCTTTACCTTTTCCAATGCCATACGTTGGCATGTTGAGTCTCAGTGCATTTTGTTTTGCTCACCAGGAACAGTCTATGGGACATTTATTTATTGATTATCTGATTTCTTTTAGTGAAAGAGAAATTGCTTCTTGGAAAAGATTTGTATTTTTTCACAAGCCTTCTTTAAGTTTTGCGCTCATTTTCTTTCATTCTTAAAAGTGCTTCGATACTTGGTGTCCTGGGGTGTTCTCTAAAATAACATGATTTTATGTCAGAACACGAATTGCTTTTTTTAAGGCGGTTTGTCTTCCTTTTCTGACCCTGCATGAGTTAGAGGTGCTGTAATTCCATGCACAACAGTGCTGTATTTACCTCTGTACATGCACTGGCACTCACCCCTCTCTTTGGATTGATTCACACTGATTTCTAGAGCCAAATGCTGGTATAATTCATAATATATAATGTTATAGAGTACATTAAAAAGAACATTTCTGTGAAATTTTTCTAGAAGAAAAGAGGAGAAAGAATATTGAAAACAAATGTACTATTTTAAGTAAGGGATGCCCTCATTCTTAAAACAAAAAAAAAAAAATTAAAAAGAATGACCAGGCAGTGTGCTGTGGTGGTAGTTACACAGATCCAGATTTGCAAAGAGTGATAACTGTTAACAGGATCTCCAAACCTGAATCAGCCAAACTAGACCGACTTTTACAATGGTGCTGTGCTTCTCCAAATGGTGTTTTTATTTCTGGAAAAGTGAACTTCAGAAATTTACGAGAGATTGTACAGAAAGTGACATCTCCAACTTTTTACAGCACTAGTAAGTATCCCAATATACCTAACACAGGAATAAGTGCTGTATTCAGTTTGAATCATCTTGCAGAAATGGTTCATTCTGATAATGATAATGTGGTCTAATATTAGTGCTCTAGCACCCTCTCCAATTACTTAATTTATAATGTTCACAGGTGCCGTATGCCAGTTGTTGGGTACTATCTAATTTTTTTATCAGCAATTAACTTTAAAGGAGACACACAAATGTATAGGGATTAAGATAGGTTTGAGTAATTGTCATAGAACCATAGAAGGGTTTGCATTAGAAGGGACCTTGGATACCACCCAGTTCCATGGGCAGGGACAATTTCCACTAGATCAGGTTGCTCAAAGCCCCATCCAGCCTGGTCTTGGTTGCTTTTTTTTTATTTAGTAGACTTTCTGTATTCTCAGCTAAGGGCCAGACACTGTAATATTTTGTCTCTGCACAATAACTCATATACTCCCCTAGCTGTGATCCCACTCCTAACAATTAATAATTGTGTGACCATGATCTTCCTGTTAATGGGAGGAAAACTTAAGCATCTGTAGCACCCGGGTTTTGTACCTGAGCTGGGATGTCTGTGTGGTAATGGAACAGTAACAGATGCTCTTGGTACAGTCAGTTACATACCAGGTGTCCCTAAAGGCAAAATTCATCCCATTTTCCCTCTCTTTTTCATCACTGACTGTAAAGGATTGCTGCTAAGAGCCCTTCTTTGGTTCCAGACAATTTTGCTATGATCATCTTCCAAACTTTGTAATTAATGAATTAATAATTTCTAATTATGATGTAATTATTAGTAACCACAATGATAATTAAACCTCTAGTTTAGCAATAATAAATTAGGGACATGGAAACTAATGTGCATAAAGTGATACTTTTAGTGATGCTCCACGGATTTCTTTGGGACAGTTAATGAGAATTCCCAGGAATACATACGTGTTGTGCATGTCCATATATGTGTTCACATGAGCAGTGCACATCAGATTATCACTTCTCCGACTGCCTGAGCTCTGCAAACAGATGGGCTTTTCGCATGCAAATTTTTTTATTTTACACCAGAAGTGGATTTAGGAAGATATTCACACATTTATAGATTGGAGTCAGGAATAAGTTGCTGGGCTAAGAGGATTTTTCACCAATAAAGTTGGTAGTATTTTTAATTTTGTTTTTAAACTATGCTGTCATTATGTGCCATGGTTCACTGTGCAAACAGCACTCACTAAAAACGTGTTCCTGGTCAAAGCACAGTGTTTAGGGCCAGGGGACTGCACAGGGACAGCCAGTGGTGCAGCTGAGGAGGCAGGGCACAGCTCTGGAACCTTCTCCAGCAGCAGGCTCAGCTGAGGGGAAAGTCTCCTTAATTCCAGCCCCTAAGTGAATCGCCAATGCTGCTGCCAGCAAAAGCATGTAGAGCAGCTTCTCCTGCTGGCTGGTATTCCCTGGGTGAGCTCACACAAAGTCTATTAGTGCCTTCTTAGGTGACTCTCTGCAGTCATCCAGCATCTTATTTTACACCAAGTCAGGGCCTCGAAAGCTCTAGGTTGTTTTGCCTTCTGGAAGCAGAATCTCAGACTCTTGTGGCAATGACTTGTAATTTCTCCAGTTAATTCTAATGAAGCAATACAGCTGAAAATGGGATGCATTTAACTGAACTTCATCCATTTAAATGCTAGGCATCTAGTTTACAGTAATTGTGCAGCTTCCTTTCCTCTCCACAGAGCGAGGAGGGCTCACCTGGAGGTGAGTGCTGTAGTCCTGCGCTGCTGGCTGGTGGCCCAACAAGCTGCACAGTCCTGCCACACAGCAGGGAGCAAACTGCAAGTGTGACAGAACGGAGCAGCATGGGGCCGTACTGCAGTTCAGGAAGGAGATAATCTCCTAATAGGTGATTTTAGGTCTCCAAGCGTCCAGCCTTTGCCCTTGTACGTGCTCAGCTGCACAGCTGAGGAGGACACAGCGTGATTCAGGTTCTGGCGGTGCGTTTGAGATTCTGCCCCACCTCTACTGACAGAAAAGCCAAACCCTGCCAAGCAATCACCGTCAATCAGATTTGCATAGATTGCTCTATCTGTTGGTCTTTGATTGGTATTCTGGAGATCTCTGCAGAAAACATGAATTTTAATTCCGCTTCCTCCGGTGCTGGTTTTCCAGGGAACTCCCTCTGGTGGTTAGAGCAGCGCCTGGGAAGCTGTGAGTCATCCGCTGTGCCATACAGCACGCTAGGAGAGATGAACTGACGAGTATCTTGGGGTTTTTCACATCTTTAAAAATAAACTTGGGGTCAAAATCATTGAGGTTATCACCTCTTTTGACTGCTTAAACTTGCTAAATGCACATTTCTCGTTCTTGTGAAGAAATGGTGCATTTCCTGAAGCGTGGCAGAGTGAGGAGAAGGAACTGCAGGTACCTCTGTGCTGGTCTGGTGCTTTGCAGACAGGAGCAGGAGGACATTCAGAAGGTTGGATGTTGTTAGAAATCCATTTGAATATGGATTGTCCTGAAATTTAATTGATATCCCTTCTAAGGCATTTTAGATTATGGAGTATTTGCTTTTTTCTTTTTTTGGCTCACCATTGGCATCCACAATAGAAATGACTCTGCACATTTGAATCTGGGTCCCCAGGTTCCCCTGCACCATTTACAAATACATACCTTGCAGTTTCACTTCTCAAGATGCTTTGCCAGCAGATCTTACAGGATCCCTGCTAAATGCAAAAGAAAACACTTTGAATCAGCAAAACAGCAGGGCTAAACTGAACTTGGACACAAAGAAGAGCCTTTTCAGTGTCCTCTGGAGCCTGCCAAAGCACTAAGTGCTGGTGATGACTAACAAGGGTGGCACATCTAATGCAAGGGCTGGCAAGAGTTACCATGCACAGTGCAGCAGGAGAGGCACCCTCGATCAGGGAGGGAGGGGTAGAGGGATGTAGGGAGCCAAAGGCTCTGGAGATGCATGGCCCGGGTGTGTGGACAAGTTTCTGGATCTGCAGTGGAGACAGAAGGCACCAAGAGAAAGCTTGATTCTGTCAGAGTCAGCAAGAAAACTCCTGGCTCAGATAAATGAGTTATTTACCCCTAGTTTGTGGAAGGAAGAGGGATTTGAAAAGTGTAACAAAGGTGAGGATCCAAAGGGAAGCATGCCTTATGCTTCCTGCTGATTATTTCATTTCTCATCTCTCTGACCTTTCTGATTATTCTAAATATAATATTTCAACTTTAAAGCTTGAAAATAGATATTTGGCTCTTCAGATGAGCTGACATTTGGTTCCTTTTTTGCTCTGTGCTGTAATATTCCTATGAGCACAGAGTAACTGCATTTTTTGTTTTTTGACTGTTACTGCAATGATTTTCTTACAGATGAGATGGCCCCTGGGTGGCTTTACATTCTCTCATCAGCCTGAGAGTGCACCTCTTTTTGCTTATCAGAGTTTACTGGTGTGTCAAGAAATTGCCCAACGAGGGTCATGCTGTATATACTTCTTGTCTTACATCACGTTATATTACAGTCAGATCTTTCAACACCGCTGTCTTTTTAAATAACATTTTCCCTGACGCTGCAAATGGTGCAGAACATTGTAGAGGCAGACAGCCACCAAAGTGAGCTGTTGAGTTGGGGGCAGGAGCAAAGTGTAACACGCAGGGAAACTATTTTTTGCAGCAGTACAGTGAGAAACCGTGGCAAAAACCTCAGTGTGCAGAGCTGTGCTCTTGGTCATGCCGTGAAGGTCAGCGTGTTGGGTGCATCAGTGAGGCCTGAGGGTGCAGGAGCTGCACCAAAGTCTGCTTTGCAGGCAGGTTTGCAGGTTTTCTCACACACTTCACTGCCATGGCTTACGTTCACTGTAGGGTCTCTTCAGCTTCTAAAGTTAAATTACAGATACGACACAGAGCTGTGTTTTTCTTCTGGAGCATTCTTAAGGTGCCTCAAGCCTGGGGAACTCACTGAGAGGTCCACACCAAGGGTTTCCAAGGTGCTTTTAATGGACACCAAATTTTTTTTCACAGAAATGTGTTACATTTGGTTGTACTTTTTATTTTACTAAAACCAAAGAGGAACTTTCCACCTTCCTGAAGAGATGAAGGATGTATCTTTCATTCTGAAATTACATTTTGCTTCACTTTTTGTTTTCAAATGCACATAATGTAAATGACAATATTTGGTAATCTTGAAGGCAATGACAAAACCCCAGATTTCTGATTCAAAATAAAGAGAAATTCAAGCTAAACATTCTTTTGTGTTTCCATTTTGAAGCTCAAATTCATGGCAAATTACAAAACTGTAAAAATACCCCTTTTATTTTTAAAGATGAAAGGAAATACAATATTTTTAAAGAAAAGGAATAGCCTTTAATGAGACTCAAACCTCCATACATTTCTGTGCAAATTCAAAAATTGTCTTTAAGCTAAATATTTTAATTAAACCCCAAAATTCTACCAAAAATTCATTTTTCATATCTGCACTACAAACAGTAATGCAGCAATGAGTCCTGGTCAGCAGCATCTTGAATTATTGGATTGCACATTATTTTTATTACATTTCTTTTTAGTGTCAAAATTCATTTACAGCTAATGTGAGAACACTAGCTATTTAAACAAAACTGCAAAACATATTGTCAGCTTTCACACCACATCAATTAAACTGGTATTTTCTCATACTACGTGAGAAATAGATGGAGTAGGGTATTTGGGGTTTTTATCACATGATTCTGAAAGTGTCTGTTGTGCTAATCAGCTGATTTTGGGGTTTTGTTTTAATTGTTGTGCAACACTGGGAAAGTGATGATGTACATATGTGTTTTAAAATTAGGTGGTTTTATTTCTTCCAGTTTAACCTTGCTTGGAGATATTGAAATGCTTTTCACTGGGCTTTCCTCACCACGTTTCAGTCTTCTCATTGAGCTCAGTGCCTACAGAAGTTACCATTCAATCTTAGTTTCTTTCATTTTTTCAGCTGAAGCATGTTTTTCCTCTCATGTGAGTTCCTGTTGACATGAGAGCATTTAAGGATGAACTCTAGTAATCTCTAGGGTTCCTTCCTTCATGGCCCAAGTTGTTCAGGGTTTGACCTCTGCCATGGATTTATCAACAGGGGTGGTTTGCTGGAGGCAATTTAAATCAATCTTTTTTTTCTCCCTGTCAGTAGTGGAATGGTCTTCCAGTGCTTTTGCTTAAGTGTTCTGATCATGTTATCAATGACTTATTTTTAAAAAGAGCAAAATTTGACTGGCTGATAGGGTGAAGCATAATGTCTGTGCTGGCCTCTTCGTGCACAGCATTAAAAAAACCCAAAACCAACCAACCAAGCAAAACAAAACAAACAAAACAACAACAACAAAAATCCAAACTCAAGCAAAAAAAACCACAAAAAACCCAAAACAACCAACCAAAAAAAAAAAAACCCAACCAAACAGAGCTGTTTGGGGATGGTGTATTTATTTTCACAGCACATAAAGTTCTCCTGAAAGGAGATGCTTTGGAAACCAATCAGGTGGTGCATTTTTTTAGGGCTCTGTGTACAAGGCACATAGGACATGGGATAAGAATTAAATCCCCAAAATCATAGGACTGTGGTCGAACAACACAATAGCCAGGAATCCTTGGCATGAAACTGTCTCTAGAAGAGGGCTAAGAGCTGCACCTTGTGGGCTTCAAATGCCTTGCAGAGGGAAAGAAGCCCTTTGTCATGACACTCACTTTCATTAAAGTCTTTCATTAACTGACTTTCAGAAGTTATCAGCAGGGCTTTGTCTTGTCAGAATAGATCTTTATTTTGGGGTGGTAAAGATGAGGGCACATTTACAATGATGACTGTGTAGAAAGAGTATTATGCAGGGATTTAAACTCATTTGCATGTCAGATTAAGGTTTTATGCCATGCCCTATGTGAATTAAACACAGATAGCAGTTATGAGAGTTATGAGATTTTCTGGTGGATTTCTATGCTGAATTGCAGTGAAATTTTATATTATCAGATGGAAGCACACACTCCAATACATTAATATCCTTCTGTATTTGGAATGGATATAAAAATAGATAGCACATTGTACATGCAAGTTATTCACCGTATTTGCACAGATTTTTATTTCAAAGAAATTAAAGGTCATTCTGGCTCCACAGGGAATAAAGTTTACAATTGGTAAGACAAAGCAGAGCTGCCTATCCTTTAATGTTACTGGTCCCCTCAGGGAATGGTGCTTCATCTCCTGTGTCTCAGGCAGCAGACACTGTGGATCCAGCTTCCCGTGCCACATCCCATCGCTGCAGTCACAATCAGAGCCGTCTCTCAAAAAAAAAAAAGTAGGTAACGAAGGGGAAGATGACACAGAGAGAAATAAAACCCAAGAAAGATGAGTGATACAAGTGAAAACCATTGCTCACCAGCCGTGAAATGCCCAGCCAGTCCTTGAGCAGCAGCCCCTGGCCAACGTTCCCCCTAGTTTTGTCTTTGCCAGTGTGACACCACATGGTGTGGAGCATCCCTTGGGTCAGCTGGGGTCAGCTGTCCCAGCTGTGTCCCCTCCCAGCTCCTTGTGCACCCCCAGCCTGCTCACTGGTGGGATGGGGTGAGAGGCTTTGTGTAAGCACTGCTCAGCAACAACTAAAACATCCCTGTATTATCAACGTAATTTCCAGCAAAAATCTGAAATATATCTCCATCCTAGCTACTATGAAGAACATTATTGCAGCTGGAACCAGCACACCAGCCTTCTGCAAAGTGATCACCCACACCAGGAGTGCAAAAAACGTTGGTGTATTTCTTACTGAAAGTCTGCACAACACCAACACAATATATGAACATACACTAATTTTATTCATAGGATCACAGCTTGGGTATGAAGGGATTTTCGGAAATATCCCCCAAAAGTGATCAGCCCCTTGCAGTCCAACTTCCCCAGTTTATGTACTGACCACAACACTCTATGCTGTGGAATACCCTTTCAGCAGTTTGGATCAGCTGTCCTGGCCATGCTCCCTTCCAGCTTCTTGTGCATCTCCTCACTGTCAGAGCACGGGAAACTGAAAAGTCCTTGACTTAGGGTAAGCACTGCTCAGCAACAGCCAAAACATCTGTGTTATCCACATTATTCTCATACTGAATCCAAAACACAGCACTGAACCAGATACGAGGAAGAAAGTTATCCCAACTGAAGCCATGACAGGGTGTTTTCCAACCTGAATGGTTCTGTGATTCTATGACCTTTCCCTAGCTCAGTTTGCTCAAAGCACCATTGAACCTGACCGTGAACACTTCCCATGATGGAGCATCCACAGCTCCTCCAGACAACCCATTCCAGTATTAACTGAGAGCTAAGTGCCAGGTACAAGTGCTGCTTTGTAGGATTCAGACCTCTCCTGCTCTGTGCCCAGTTCAGCCTCCTCTTCTGCAGGAGGATTTTCTGAGGAAGCGTTCTGAGGGAAACGCTATTTCATGCAATACTTCAGTATGGAAAGAAAATTTCTGTGAAGGAAGTGGATTTTCAGCTGTTGTACTTCACATTGAGAAGAATTATTAAAATGTGAAAATAATGTTGAGCCAGAGGGTAATGGGATGTGCTGATGGTATGAAATGGGCTTCGTGGTATTTCAGTGAGAGGTTAGCTCTTGCCAGTAAAACGTGCTGGTTAAAAAAGGAGATAAAATGCTCCCCTATCCCAAATGTGAGTTACTGTAGGATTTATGAACATGGTCAGGGCTGTTTTGGTTCTGACTGATGATAGTAAGAGACTGCTGTGACCCTGCTACTTCACAACATCTCTATTTAAAGTGTCAGTGTATCACTTTTTCATAATATTGCGAGTCTGTTCCCCCAAATTTCCTTGAGGTGTTATTAATGGCTACTTTCACAATTTTTCAGCTCAGCTAAGATGATTGATTAAAAATAGTACAACTTCTTAAAGGTACTCCATGGCTCAGTTCTGCCACTGAATTGCTCTTGCCTGGTCTGCTATCCTTGCTATATATATTTGATCCTGGGAGGAGGTGTGCTGCTACCACGACTTTTTGCGAGAGGGATCTACTAAGGGAGCCTTCACCAGATATTGAGGAAAAGTAACATTGAGCTGGTAAGCCTGAACATACAGAGAAGAAACCTTATCATAATTATTCTCTTCCAGTATAGCACAGCACAAATCTGGAATTATATATATATAAAAAATTATATAGATTTGTTCACACCAAGATTGCAAAAATTATTTATTTTTAAAATTTCTTTTAAGGGACAACCTTCAAAAGCAAACAAGTTTTGACAAAAGCTGTTCAGCAGTTGCCTTTGTATTTATGTATTAGAATATGGTGAACAAAGCAAACCAGTTATTAAATACAAAGTTGTCTCTAATAATGTGCTTTAATGATATGTCGTGTTACTACGCAAGGTGTGAATATTTGGTGCCCCTGGTGTCCCTAGGTTTAAAAATTCCAATTTTTTAGTACTACATCTTAAAATTTCCTTTCTGTCTGTGATGTGAACATGTACTACTTTGGCCTGAATGGTAAAACGTAAATACCTGCCCAGCTGGTCTGGGTGACAAGCGAGTGACACCAGCAGCCCATCCTGCTGTTCAGAGACATCTTCACACTTGGACCTCAGAACTGCTTTGCTAAAATAAGTAAAGAGTTAATAAACCCTTCACATCTCACCAGCTAAGTAAGTATTGCTGCAAAGGACTTCTGACCTGAACGAGAGAGGTTCAAAAGAGCCTCTATATTCTGGTTTTGGTGTGGCCGCTCCTGGGGAGCCCCACGCTCTTTGCTGTACTCCTGTGACCACTCCCTGTCTGGGATGGGCACTTTCCTAACTTTCAAGAGGTACTACCCCTTGCACAGTGGCATTTAACATTGAAACTGAGAAGTTTTATGTGTCACATTGGTATTTCAAGCTCTGCTTAGCAAATCTTTGATAGCAGACAGACACCGTGGTGCCAGCCAGATGGGTGACATGGACTGTGGGTAAAGCCATCTCCTGCCTCAGGCTTTGATCTGCCTGATCCCAGGATTTGTGGTCTAGCAGAGCTTGGGTACATTGTTCCTGTTACCACTTGTGTGAGCAGAGGCACAAACCAGCCTCAGGAGACGTGAAGTTTTGTGACAGATTTGAGGTGAGATCCCACTCTTTCCCCAGAGTGTTCTTCATCCCACAGATGTCCCTGGTCACACTGGAATTCACTGGGTCTGTGTTTAGGTGCCAGCTTTTCCCCAGCATCTCATCTGGACACTGTGTCTGATTGCTTAAGTCAATGTCTCTGTTCATGTTCCACTTAGGAAGCTTTTTATAAAATAGTCCAGCTGGCTCAGCTGTGTCTTCTGGAAGGGGTGATTTGGGCTGCCATCAGCCAAAGTACTCACTGGAAGTAAAACAATCATGTGAATAATGGTGCTTACAAAGTGCTACCACGTCCTGCCTTGGACAGCTGGTCTGTTTTTCTGAAAAGTTTTTCAGTTCCACTTTTTCAAAATAAAAATAACTGCATGTAGCTCTCGCCTGCTTATATCTTTAAACTATTGTTTTTAAAATATAGTAATGATAAATATTAATTAGACAGCTACGTGGTTGCTAAAGCAGGTGTCAGTACTTTCACTGGCTGGATTGAAAGTGGGGAATCACAGAATGACAGAACCACAGAATGGGTATGGTTGGAAGGGACCACAGTGGGATAAAATATTTGTACATCCAGAAGAAGTTAGCTAATATTAATTTTGAGTAGTTGCACTGTAGCCAGAAATAAAATTGCAGGTTTTTTTCATGTGTGAACCTCAGTTGCTGTATACTGTAAATCCTGGAGGTCTCCTTCTCTTACATGGCCTTTGTACAATGCACTGACTTTGTGCAGTGACCTCTGATTTACACATTTGGTGGGAGCCAAATTTGTTGAGACTAACAGGTTTATAAAATGTGATCTATTCCTGTTGAAGAGTGAGGGTAGCACATGAGACGATCATAGTGTGCGTGTTTCTCTTCCGAACGACCTGTGTTAAAGCTTCTTGCATGAGAGGCTTTCTCCACGTACTAACTCAGCCGACCTGTCTGGTCACCTCCACCTTTCTCTTGCAGTTGAACTATGTGAAGAGATTCATAGAGCCACTAGAAAATGAATTTCAGCATGAAAGAAGGCAGATACGCAATTACACCTCTGTTTTGTTTTATTTTCCAGTTGTAAAGTGTGGTATTTACGCTTATTTCTCTTTTTTTTCTTTTCCTGAGAAGATCCAGACAAAAAGGATGGCATATTTCAGCAGAGGACTGGTGGTGGTTTGTTGTGCCATCTTAGAACAGTGCATTTGTAAGTTTAATGGGGCATGTAGGATTTAATAATTGGTTTATCAGAATATTCTTATATTTTTGTGGCAAGCAGGCAGCAGACTTGCTGTGGCCTCCAGCAGCGTTTTGTCTCCTGGTGCTTTCTTGAGAACTGAGGATGTCTTTAGTCTATGGTACTATTTAAAGCAAGCTCAGTCATGTGTGTGTATTGGTTAAGTGTGTGTCAGGTTGTATGGGATGGAGTGATGAGCTGCTCAGGGAACTAGCAGGAGGATGGGGCACTTTCCTTGCTTTTTCCATCCTTTGTTTCCTTGTTCACATTCCAGTTGGACAGAAGTCCAGCCCAGGAATGAGCAAGTGATGGCTGTGCAGCTATTTGGGAAAGCCCAAGCAGCTCAACACTTTGTGCTGCCTCAGGGAGTGAAAAGTGTTCCATGTCCTTCAAAACCTGTCTGCTCTTTTTAGAGCCTGTGAGTACTGGCTCTCTGTCTGCCCCTGGCTGGTCCAGAGTGTATATCCAAAAATCTGTCTCTGTTGGTCTCAGAAGAGAAACCAAAATGCCTGCCCTGTGGATTGTCCTGATTTCTCCTTGTTGTAATTGATTTTTTTTTTTTTAATTTGTTATGGAAAACATAAGCAAAATACATCAGCTAGTCAGGAACCAGAAATGTATGCAGCTGGTCCAAATCAAGCCTTTTCAATGAGAAAAGGATAGGCTTTGGTCTCTAGTCTTTCAGTTCAATCATCCTAAAAGCACTCGATGTTTCAGAGAAAAATACAACATTTAAATAGATTTATTATTCTGCCAAGATTTATTTGAATTAAAATTCACACTGGAGAAGGGTTTAGGGGAGAAGGAAGTACAATTTCATTTGCTAAGTGATACTGGAAGATTCCTTGGGAACTGTAAAGAGGCTGAGGGAAAAAAAATCCTGTTTTCATTTCATCCCTTTTTAGGACACTAAGAGATGGCAGGTGGGGAAAGTCTGACAGAACACCTTGTGCATTGGCACAGAAGCAGCATAAAGCCTTTCACATACACGTATTCTGAAAATTAATTATTTTCAGCTGTTACAGTGGGAACACAATATAATGATTCCTCCAGGTCTGCTGTTACAGTGCATCATTTCTGTCTATTCCCTGCAGCCCAGGTTCAGCCTGCAGCTGAGGGTGCTTGGCCATGACCAGTCCAGCTGTCAAAAGCGATGGCTCAGAGGTTTATGTTTAAGCATATGCTCGCCTGCTTGTCCAGGTAGGATCCCAAGTGGCGTTGCAGTATTGCAGTGAAGAAGAGCAAAGTGTCGGCGTCAGGAGGCTGGAGAGGACTCAGTGAGCTGCCAATTTCTGTCCCAAGTTTCCTAAACCCCCAGGGCAGGAAGGAGACAAACCTGGTCAGTACAGCACACTCCTGTGTGCTGGTCAGTACAGCACACTCCTGCCATGAGCTGTTCCATTCAGGGCATGGCTGCATTAGCACAGGTAAGAAGCAGTTTATACAAGTGTTTTTAGTGAGATTTCAGCTCCAGTGGTTGTGGGTGTTGCTGAGGAGAGTGTGATCTCTGACAGGGAGAGACCTTTATCACCAGGGGAACTTCTGATTCTGCCTTTCCTTGTTGTTCGATATTTCTTGTCATTCCCATCTCCAGTCAAACGCACCTTTGTTTGTTCTTCAGGATGTCAAGCTCCAGCATGACAGCTCTGTGCAGCGTGTTTATCCACCAGGAAGAAAGACCTCCAGGAGGGATGCCCTTGAGATAGAGCTGAGTGCAGCCACAGTTCCCATCTGCAGCACCCAGGTGCTCTCTCCAATGCAACCCCTCACTCATGCTGTTGTCCCTCTCTGTTAATGGCTCTGGCAGCTGAGAGCCATGACTCATTCACCATTTTGCTCCTTACTTTCCCTCTGGCCATAGACCTGAGAACAACATTTTTTTTTTTTTGCCTTTTCATCCTTTCAGATCGTGTCCAGATGTATTGACTCTTTCTTCTTTTTTTGTCCCTGAGTCAGAGTCTTTGCACAAACCCTCTCTGAAGCTCTTGCAGGGCTGCTTGGGGTGTTCAGGGCTGAGCTGCCTGGACTCCAGCAATGCCAGCACCACATCCAGGGAGGCTCCCAGGCAAGCCAAATCAGTGGAGCATCATCACCTGCTAGCTGAGGTGGTGGATGCCTGCTCCCTTGGCTGTCACCATTCTTGGCCCTAGAGC
The DNA here is from genome assembly GCF_009650955.1 of Corvus moneduloides. Classification (NCBI taxonomy): domain Eukaryota; kingdom Metazoa; phylum Chordata; class Aves; order Passeriformes; family Corvidae; genus Corvus; species Corvus moneduloides. Next base: position 12,007,860 of record NC_045481.1, on the reverse strand, counting down.
CTGTGTCCCTTCCGTGAGCAGGCACATGCTTACCTCATCCTCAGTTCACCTTCAAACATGCAGCAGTGTTACCCACAGTCAGCTGGGAGGACATGCAAGGGGAGTAGTGCAGGGCAAGAAGGTTCCTCTGCCATTTCAGCCTGGCAGCTGCTCCCCAGCTTCCCTTTACCCTGTCTGCCCTTTCTCTAATTTTCCTGGTTTTCCCTAATCTTTCCTAATTTGGGAAGTTGAAAAGGAGTATAACACACTTTGGTGTCTTACTGTTTTAGACACAAACCCAAAGCATGGCACCCTATGAGATGCTACAAAGAAAATTAGCCCCACCCCAGTCAGACTTGATACACACCTGTTTGTGCAGGGATTCTCATAGCTGTTCACACCTGGCCCCCAGACAAAGCAGGGCTTGGACAAGGCTGGGCACTCTGGGCATCCAGGCAGGCACAAAGCACCAACAGTTGATCTTCCCATGCCAGGAGGCTGATGCAGTGAGCAGTGCTGGGTCCTGGAGATAGCAGTGCAGTATGCAGGTTCACAGGAGCTGCTGTACATCACCACGGAACAGGATGCCATGCAAAGAGGTGGCAGGGGTAGAAGGAGTAGCTCTGTGTTGTATTCAGTCACATCCCTTAGAGGAAGGAGGTTTGCTCTGTGCTACTCTCCATGAACACACATGTTTTTAACAGGCAGAGCAGAGGTGTAGAGCAACCAGCTGCTCCCAGAGTGTAAGGCCCTGTGCTGTGGAGGGTGGTCACTCATCACAGGGTGTGAGCCGACCCCTGTGGAAGGACGTGAATAATCTCTCACCAGGGTGGGCAAGAGGTTTGTTCTGTGTACCTGATCCTGTATTTTCAACTGGGAGTTTAAACTGGAGAAGAGTTACAGGATTTGTCTGATGTATGACTGTATGTAAATTGCCATGGTAACCACCACATTTCATGTGCTCAGGGCATTTTCCTAAATTCTGCAAGAAGCTGTAGCTGTGTTTATTTATGCAGCTCAAAGTCAAGTTTCATTAAGCCACTGGCTGCTTTGGTTTTTCAATCTCTCTTTTCCTTTTCTTGCCACCGTCCATTTTAGCTCTGCATTTTTTCTGTTCCTTTCCAAATACGAGTGTTGTTTTGAAGCACAGGCCCTTATCTGTACCAACCCCCCCTTTTAATTACAAGAGAAATCGCAACTTAGAACAACTCTTCCTTGACACAGAAAGAGTAGAATAGCACTGGAGGAGTTGTCATCATTTAGCTCACTTAACCTCACTTGGAAATTTTGAAGTCTGCAGTGTTCAAGGCCAAAGTTCCTGAGTTCTCACAGTCCCATGTAATTATTTATTATTAAATGAACATAAATATTTTGGTTTGGACTATTTTGCTGTAGTGAGTAGAGTAGCATTGTGTCTTTTAGAGGCTTGGTGCTGTGGGGAATTTTAATACTAAGTCAGCATCCTTCTGCTTTTTGGTTCCTTGTTTTATAGAAGGTCATCTGTTACAGCAGAGCTCAAATTCAGGCAACCATTTAGGAGATTATTAAGTATACTTAGGTAGTAAATGTGAATTATCTTTTAAATAACTACCTTAATTAAGACCTAGAAGCTGCTTAGTGGACCCCAGGCCATTAATAGATAAGTAATTTTGCAATAAAAACCATGGTCAGCTGAAGCTCCTTTATTTGCTCTCCATATGCTGTGGACACTAGTGATACCTGCTCCCTTAATTTCCCCGGTGTTATGTAGGGGTCTCTGGAGAACATCAAGTCCAAGCACCTATTTAAAGCAAGGCTAAGTTCAAAATTTGATCAGGTTACTCAGTGCCTTGATCCAGTGAGTTTTGAGAATCACCAGGGGTGGAAACTTCTCCACGTGACCAGACCCTTGTTCCAGGGCTGTGCCTTTTCCATTGTGAACCAGTTGGATGTTGGCATCACACTGAGATTGGTCCTCAGCCTTCCTTTCTCTGAGCCAAATAAGATGACTCCTCTGGCCCCTTCCTCATGTGCCATTTGCAGCCTCCAGCCATCTTCATCACCCTCCAGTGGATCACAGGATCATAGAATCATACAATCATAGGATAGTTTGGGTTGAAGTGGACTTTAAAGATCACCTAGTTCCACCCCTCCTGTCATTAGCAGGGACACCTTCCACTAAACCAGGTTGCTCAGGGCTCCATCCAGCCTGGCCTTGAACACTTCCAGGGACAGGGCATCCACAGCTTCTCTGGGCACCCTGTGCCAGTGCCTTACCACCTTCACAGTAAAGAACGTCCTCCTTATATCTAATCTAAACCTACCCTCCTACCTTAAAACCCTTTCCCTTGTCCTATCACTCCATGCCCTTGTAAAAGGTCCCTCTCCATCTTTTTTGTCAGCTCTGGGTGGTACTGGAAGGTGCTATAAGGTCTCCCCAGCACCTTCTCTTCTCCAGGCTGAACAACCGCAGCCCTCTCAGACTGACTGTCTAGGAAAGGTGCTCCAGCCCTCATGGCCTCCTCTGGACCCGCTCCAACAGGTCCATGTCGTTCATGTGCTGAGGGCTCCAGAGCTGAACACAGTACTCCAGGTAGAATCTCACAAGAGCAGAGTAGAAGGGAAGAACCCCCTCCCTTGATCATGGCACTGTGTCAATAGTTTTCTTGCATGGCCCTGCTGAGTTGAGTAGGCATGCCCTAAGGAGATGAGACAAATGGCATTATTGTTCCTTGAACAATACATTTTTCTTTTCATTTAGGCTGTGTACTATAGCTGCAAATCATCGCTGTGATTTCTGAGAATATGGAGCGTGAAGGGTAAAAAGTCCGGTATCTTAATCTAAGAACAGCTGTGACAGTGGGAAAGCTGTGTATTTCCCAAAGAATCTGGGAAGGTGCCTTCTAGTTTTCCTGCTCACTGTCAAAGTGTTGATGATTATCTGTTGAAAGTACTGAATTTCACAGCATTGTGTGGTCCATTGATTCCACGCAAACTGCAAACATATTTTGGTGACAACAATCCTAGATGTTGTCTAGTTTCTCCTTAAGTCAGTAGGAGGATTTCCATTGACTTTTCTTGAGGTTTTTGTGTGATGTCTGCCATTATTGTATTGATGGTTATTTTTTATGCAGTAATGGAGCTTTAGCTAAGAAATGTCAGATTTGTTTATTTCTTTCCATCACTGACATTTTATGTTCATTAATGATACATCTAAACTAGAGAAACAGAAAGGAGAGTGAATTCTATTGTTAAGCAGAAGTTGGTTTAGCTACCAGGAATATGCCAACAGGTCTGCAAAACTCCACTTAAATCCAGTAAGTAATTGAGCTTATCTCCTCATACACAGGGTACTATTATTAGCAAAGCATTTAATTAGCTGTCTATTGCATTACAGCTGAAAGCCAAACACCTCCTCCGGCATTTCCCAAGAAGCCTGTCTGTAGTTCCCAGAGCAACACTTCAGGATTGCGTGTGGCTGAGTAAGATTTTGCTGCAGGAAGCTTTACGATAAACTTACTTGTATTATTATTGCCAGCCTAAAAAAGTACATTTTTTTAGAAGTTCCTAAGGCAAAATCATGCTGATCTGGCTTCACCCATGAAAGGAAGGGTCTAGAAAATGGCCCAAGAAGGTGCAAACATAATATAAACCTTCAGATATCAATTGTCCTGCCCCTGCTCCAGCACAGCTAATGAATGAAAGAGGGGCTTAAGAAAAGGCTCTTGAGGAACATCCTCCAGGTATTAGAAAAAACTACACATAGAATTAAGCTGAATGGCAAGGAGGACATGTGGTGGAACTGATACAGGAGGTGCTGACTTCAACACATCTCAGGAATGTGCTCTTGGCTCCTTGCAATGGCAGGAGAGGCAGCGTGCTGGCATCTATTTATGCAGAGCTCAGCACTTTGCAGAATTGGGTCCACCTGCCACTTGAAGCCTATCATCCCAAATCAGGCAACCACATGCTGACTATTAAACAAGATGTGTTAACCACTGCCTTCTTCCATGAGATGAAAACAAGGATTGTGATAGAGATGGGAATTCTGCTCTGGCTGCAAAAGCCAGTCCCAGTGGGAAGACTCCTGGTTTTTGTTTTCACTGAGCCATCCTTGGTGTATTTGGTGTGATTGTTTCACAGATCAAGGCTCAGGACACCACAAGGCTGAGGGCTTGGCAGTGTTCCTCCTCCTCCTCCCCATCTGGCTGATGGGAGATCTTGGCTAATGGAGTAGGGCTGGAGTCCCCCTTGCTAAGGGACTCCCATTATTAGGAGATCAAGACTTACTTGCCTAGATTATGATCTGTCTAGGACAGGGAGTAACTCCAGTCGTGCATTTGTCAGCACCTGGCAAACAGCATCAAAAACTAAAATCAAGGCATTATTGACAGTAGCCCACAAGTAAAATTAATACAGATAAAAATGTTTCTTTTCATAGTCTTTTCTCATAATTAGCCAAAATAACCAGCTTAAAATGAATTAGCCCTATATACCCACATATACCCGTATATATTAGTAAACTGCTTTATTCAGTAGAGTGATAACACTACTTGTAGGAGAAAATATGAAAACTGAAATTCATTAGGGAAACATTTTGCACTGCCATTAGATCTGATGCTGCTCAATGTGCAGTTTCAATTTGTTTAATTCACATTGATGTGCAGACAAGGCTGCAGAACAAGAAAAATACAAGCATACATTTAATATTAGCTACTTTGCTTGTTCATGCATACTTCAGCTAAAGCTTTGGTGCCATATGATTTCAGATTCTTTCTGTCTGTCCCTACTCAAATAGTCATGGTTGTATTCACACTTACAGAAAGGATTCTGAAGCCTACCTTGAAGTAAACACAGGGAATAAGGCATATGTTCAGTCCATACTTTCCTCTTGCTCATGCACGTAGGAGCTCTAGCAAGAGCTACAACGAGTTACACGTGTGAAAATCAGACAGATGCTTCTTAGGCACAACATTAGCAGTGTGAACCCATTGGTCTTTCTAGGACTGAGACACAGAACACTACGAACATGTGCAGTCCTCACTCCCCATTTCAGCCAGGGAGTAGGAAAATGTATTTACCCAAGAGGACAGATCCACACAGAAAACATCATCTTCTAGGTCCAGTTTAGCAGGAAATTATGTCCATTGGGTTCAATGGAGTAACATTTGGGTTCCAGCTGAAGGGCTGGTCTTCAGTAACAGCTTTCACTCTTCATTTCTAATTGGGGAAGAAGGGCAAAAGCAACTATCTTAAGATATACTACAAATAATTCTGCTTATTTAATTGCTAAGGAGTAGTAAATACCACTAATGTTAATTTTCACATTAATAAAACTAAAAATTTTATTAATACACAATTAGGATTTTTTTTGTCAGTGGAATAGAAAAATACGATTTGGTGTACATCAAAGCAGCTTCAAAAAGTATCAGTGTTTGAACATAAGTAATTTCTAAAAAAAACTTTATAACACCTGTCAAAGTTACTTAGCTCCCTAACATTGCCTGTGTTGAGCACTTAAGTCTTACTCGTACAATCATTCTCATGTTTGGTACTATTTCCTATATAGATTGCTACTGTAAAAAGAAGTGAATTTGCTAGTGCTGTGTATTATTTATGTAGAAAGTTTTTCACCCTAAGTGGAAAGAAAGAAAACTGACAAGATCCAACCTTACCTTCATTTTAATTCCTTGGGAAGGATGTTTCATTATTTTGCCCCTCTTTGAAGTACCAGGTCTCTGAAATCTCTTTTTAATGGCACAGATGAAAAATGAATACGTAGAGGAAGGAGTCAGTGTGCAGAATTCAAAGAACACAAGACATTTTGAGGCCGTGCCATGCAGGGGGATGGGAGCAGCATCTCGGTGTGGGTGGCTGTGTGTGCTGGGTCCTGGGCTCCCGCTGCTGGCTCTGGTTCAGCAGTCAGGCAGGAGTTGTTCTCTCATTGTCAGTGAACCAGCTGTTATGGCAGATGATCATGCTGAATTTCAGGTCATTTGATAACTAGGGCAGACAGCCTTGTTTTGCAGTTCAGCTTGGGTGACATGTAGATTAAGAACTTCATCAGCACAATGCAGAATTGCTCACGTTTCTCGGGTGCCCAGGTGGGCTTGTCCTGGTGGTGGAGAGGGGGTGTTCAGCCAGGTCCCATCCTTGGCAGCAAGCTCTGTCTACTGTTTGTCACTTCTGCATGCAGGAGAAGTGGGACATTGATAGTTTTTCAGCTTTATGATGAATGACATTCCTAGTGGTTCTTATTTAGGCTATCACTTAAGTCTGCTGGTAGGCTCTGCTTGGTCATCAATGGGAATTGTGGTGCCAGCTTCCAGACTTGTAAAGAAATGCTTATACCCATGTCAGGGAACAGCAAGGAAAGCTTCCCAAATCCTTTGGTGGCTTGGCAATACCTGAGAGCAAACTTATGGGGAGGGGGGAGCCCTTATGGAGCCACAGAGGGGAGCAGTCCAACCATGCTCCTTTGTCAAGCTGCTCGAAAGTAAAGTGGCAAGGCTTGCTCAGGGCCAGGGGAAGGATTAATGTAACATTCTGGGGAAAGCAGCTGGAAATATCACGGTTATTTTCTCAGCCTGGCAAGCTTTTAAGCTTTAATGGATTCCCAGAAGAGTCAAGCAGATCTTTGGTGTAAAGAAGCCTGTAAGCAATGATGTTGGATTCCTAGAATTTTAGAGTCAGAAGAGATCGTTAAAGCCATCCACTGTAACCTCTGTTCAAACCTTTGGTATTCTGGCCACAAATTCTTTACCAAGTGAAAGCATATTTTAGAAAGTCACTGTCTTGATGTAATAACTTCATGTGATAGAGAATCTACCACTTCCCCAGGTACGTTTTCCCAACTGGCTCATTACCATCACTGGTAAATAAAATACTGTGTTTGAAAGGATGCACCTTGCTCTGAAAGCATCAAGCTGCCTTGCTGATGCTGATACTCAAACCAGACTGTTCAGTCATCTCAGCACTGGGTGGAATGTGGCCAGCCTGTCCTCCACCTGGGACACAGGCACAGAGCAGGGCTAAAAGAGGATGCTGGGCAGCTGAAACACCACTGGTGTAAGAAATGTGGGAATAAAGACAGGATTGCAAGAGATTTCAAGAAATAACCTTGAAGAGATTTTTTGTTCTGAAAAAAGGCTCGGTTTAATGTAACCTAGAAGGTTGTATCTGCCCTCTCTCCCCCAAAGCTTCTCATAGCATGTGAAAAGCATCTACAATTTGAAATGGTAAAAAATTTAAGGAGAAGAAAGAGTATGGAATTAGGTATTTTGGCAGAGAGCAGGCTGCTAAAGGTGCCTGTCATATTAGAGGTGCAGCTTAGACTTGTTTTCTGTGTTTCAAAGTGAATACACCCTCTAAGGCAAAGCAACTATTTTTAACTCTCATTCTCGGAAGTGCTTTTTCTCTATGCTGGGAGAAAGGATACGTGCTCTGTGTCACAGTTGTCTCACAACCACTTACCTCGCCAGCCTCCTTTCAATAATGAGATCAATAATAGGACAGAAAGCTGGTCACCCAAGCTCAGTGATGAATAAACCTCCACACCTCATTCTGGGGGATGAACAAGGAGAGGGAAACCCTGTTTGATTTATCAGGAGAGGTCCCATTGTGGAAGATCGGGCAGAGCCAAACAGGCATCTGTTACTCACTGCAAGGAGCATTTGCTCCCCGTGCCCCCTGCAAGGCTCCCCCTGGCACACCCAACGTGAGTCACCAGCAGTGAGCAGAGTGCTGAACCAATGCAGCATGGTACTGGGTTTTCCAAACCCTCCCTGGATCTATGGGTAATTTGGCAGAGGCTTATTCTCTTAGGATTGGACTCATCCCAGCTGTATTTATAGGACTGAGTCTCACCCAGGCTTCTCCTGTAATCAGCAGAGAGACGCATGGCTGGGGAGGATTCATCCCTCTTTTAGATTGGCACCAATAACTGAGGAGGGTGGGGATGCAACTAGAAGTTTGCAAAGCTGAAGGGCTTTGAATTGTGCTTGCTAGCCTCTGTACAGGAGTTTGGGGCTTTTTCCTGGGTCTCAGGCTTTCTGCATCTTAGGAGAAGTTCATCATGGTTTCCCAGAAGTGCCTGTTCATACTCTCAGGGAAGAGAATGCATTTTCAAGTGGATCATAATTAATTTGCAAGTTTAAATTAAGTCGAGCCCTCTGAGAAGTATCAAATGCATGCCTGCACTTCCTTTATACCAAATAATGCTAATAGCAGTGTAGCAGACTTCAAATTTCCCCATCAGTTAAATTGATTGAAACTTTTTTGTAGAAGGCAATTTAGAAAGCAGTATGCAGTAATATAGGTATGTTACTAGTGACTATTTAATTGTTATCATACTACAGGCTACTGACAGACAGCAGCTTAAATACTTGTAAGTGGGGCAACTGTCATGAGAAATGACTGATTTACCAGCCTTCATCTTTCCTTTGCAGATATTTTGCTCTTAGCAGTGCCCTGCAAAGAAAAGATATGGGAAGTGTAAGCATGTCTTTTAAATACTGTTTAATTTAGTACCACAAACACTGTCATGGTTTAATCAGAGCATATTACTGGAGAATGGCATCAGTACAAGATGCTCCAATGCAGATCATTTTCTGGTAACTGTAATTTTTACTTGAGTTGACAGGGTTTTTCTGGGCTTGGTCTGTGAGACTTGCATTTGCCTGAATGCTTCTTGCTCTCTATTTCTTGGCAGAAACTTTCAGTCTTGCGTCCCATTAAAAATGGTTTGTAACTGGAAATACGTGTTAGGGGCTAGTTCTAAATAGATGCTGTGCCAGCTGGGTCTTCTCACTCGCATGGGTGGGTCTTGATTCAGGCCCCTAAATCCGGGCTGTCCATGCAAGAACTGAAGGTTACAGCCTGTATTTCTCAGCTGGTCTTGCTCACTTGTGCCTGTACTTCAGGTACTGAAATTCAGGAGAGGATCCATTAACTTAAGAGTCCTGGCTTGGCATGGACTCAGCCAAGCCTCCGTGCAGGGAGCAGCTCCAGAGAGACAAAATGTGGAGGTGAGCAGGCTGCTTTCTCCCAGGTCTTAAATCTGCTCTGTACAGTCTTACTCAAGCCTAATTGCTAAGGTAAGTGAGTGCATTGTCTGTGGAATAGCAGCCATCCCGAAAGCGTAGTGTACTACTGGGAAACACTTCAGCTCTCCTTGGGACAGTACCCAGGAGTCCTTTGGAACTGATGGTGGAAATGGAGGTTGAGAGCAGAAAAAGGCAATATAAAAATTTAAGGCTTGTTCAGTATAATCAGCTTCTACAGGTGTAACAAAACATCTGACACTGACCCTTAATACCAGAAATGAGTTTCCATCTTAAGAACTGCAAAGATCTGGTCAATGGCATGACAATGGCTTTTTTCTTATATTTTGCCTGGCTGAGGAACTTAAAAGTTCATTGTTCTCCTTCTTGAGTGCTTTCCAGAGCTTTCTAAAGTACAAACCTTCTCAGAGTGGTACTAAATGAAACCAAGCACTCAATTCATTTCATAGTGTTATTTCAGTTTTGGCACAGCCTCTGGGTTCTTAGCTGTCTAATGTGCTGTTAAGTGCCTTCTCAAGCATGGATAATAGATATTAGGAATAAAGAAGGAAGGCAACCTTTTCAATCAGGGACAAAATGTACAGAAAGTAAAATGACATGAGTTGTATCAGCTGCATATTGGCTCCTATGCACACAGTCTCCAGATACAATCAGTAGGTGCTCAACCAGATAATTACAGCCTTCCTGCAAAAGGCTTCATGTAGGAGTCACCTGCCTGCCTGCTACCACTTGCAGGATCAGAGCTGTCCTTTTTTTTCACTGCTGCAGACTGTGGAATTAGTGTTTTCCAACTACTGTTTAAAAAAGAAGCATTTTTCTAGCACCTCTCCTTCCAGCGGGCTGCTGCACCAGGTAAGCGCTGGGCATCAAGAGGGATTTGTCAGCCTTTTTGTCAGTAATGATTTATATTTGTCAAAATGCAATTTGCACAATTGATTTCCTGTTGCAAGGATTACAGGAGCAGTTAGTTGGGGGAGTGCTTGCCTTCCAGGCAGCTGGTATTGGTTCATGCTCAAAATGAGGTCAAGGTTTTTTTTTATATACAGGAGTAAGAGGTGGTCAATTGAATTGTTACTTAAAATCTCTTCAGGTGCACAGCATCTGCAAGTGCTCCTCATTCAGGAATCATCTGTGCTACCACAGGCAAGCTGGCCTGTAACCTTTGGGAAAGTCAAGTAATGCTAATAAGAAATTACAAGATTTCTGGGGGGGTTTTATGCCCAGTACTGCACAATAGAGTATCCCTTCTAAGTGACTAGCATGCAGCTGGTGGCACATGTATCACAGCTTAGGAATCCCAGTGCAGGTGTTATGAAAGTATTTTTACAATGTTTTTGGCTGCACCAGATTGGGGTTTTTTCCCAAACTTGGATCGACACTGATAGTGTCCAGCAAGTCATAACTTTGTTTACCTGAAGTAGAAGAAAAGGTGGTGGCTTGTGTCATACTCTCTGGGGAAACTGCCTTCTGAGGGTCTTTAATTATTTTTCCTGTGGGCCATGCTGCTATTTCCACTTTCAAGGGGTCACTCTCTTGCTGGTGGGATTGTGGATACCAATCTTTATTTCCAAGTCAGAAGTGATGGTGGAGTTGCTGAGAGAACCTGTTCCCAAACCAAATGTGCTCTCCTACTCTGCCACTTAGTCACATGGTGACCCTGGCTCTGCTGCCCCACATTGTGTTAGAATGAGCTATTTAAAAATATTACATCAGTTTTAGGGAGGAGGGTGGAGTTGGGGTGGAGGCAGGAGTTATCACACCCACTCACTGGTTTTCTGGCTCCATGGCAGACTGTTGGCAGGGAGTTTGTTGTGCAGGTGGTAAGTCTGCCAAAGGATCTGCAGGAGTTGGTTAATCTCTATTAGATCGGTTTGAGAGTCTCTGAGATGCTGTTTGGCCTTCAAGGATGTTTTTTAGCTTTTTATTAGTCATGACCATATTTAACCCCACAGAAACCACAACCTCACTGTGTAAGAGGTAAGTGTGTAAGCAAATAATAAAGAAAATACGGGGTGACATAGTCTCGGCCAAATAAGTCACTGAAAGAGTTAGATGCATTCTTATGACAGAATTAAGTTGTACCTCTCTGGGTTTACAGATTCTTTCATTAGTTTGATACAGTGTTTTAAATTGCCTACATTTGTGTAATACTGTTTTCTTTTGAAAGAGCAGGTGGTTCCAATGGTGTTGCAGGATAAGCGACCACTTTGGAGGTGATATTTTACATCAGCCAGATGCTTCCCTTCAGTCCTTCAGTGTGAGATACAGCAAGAAAGCACAGGAGAACAAAAAGGATTTGAAGTGCTCTCAAAACTGAGAATGCAATGGTTTGATACCGTGTTCTCTAGGAAAACCAGAGTCCTGAATATAAAACATGGCCTACAATTTTAATGCTATTTTTGTTCATTTAAATATATTCCCAAATCTTCTTAAATCCTCAGAATGTAATTACACAAAACCATTGGCATTTATGGCTGTAAGACCCTGAATTTACACTCGGGTTTGAATTTAATACTCCTGTTTCTGGTGTGCCTCTAATGGCTTGAAAAGCCAGCAAGAAGAAAACAATGAGCAAATACAGGTAGAGTTTAGACCATCTGTGTGCCATAGTGAAAAAGATAGTTTGGTATTAACAGAGTTTTTGCTGTCTCAGATATTGATTAGTTAATGCTTGTTTTGCTCCATCTGATAGTGGGGAATACCTGAGAGGTATTGATATTGTAGACTTAAAATGGGTCATAAATAATTCATAGCAGCAAGCATTAGAAAACATATGATAAGCAGCTTTGCTAGCAGAATATCTACATATCAGTCATTCTGAGAATGTTGTGGGAGGCAGGTACGGAGAGTGAGCAGCTACTGAGTTGTGATGAGTAAGTATTGTCTGAGAAGGATAGGAGTGGCTTTGGTACATTGCTAATTATGAACTTGTTCCACCTGGGTTTCTCCTGGTGTAACCATAGGTAACTTATAGAAACTTACCATTTTTATTCAGCATATTCTAAAAATCAGATTTAGATAGAAGACTTAGCAGCTGAGTTCAGTGGGTCAAAACACTAATTGATCTACATCAGAGTAGTGTCGCAGAAGCTATGGAGACACATTCCCTAAACCAGCTATCAGTCTGCTTGAGGAGTAGAGCATTAGGCTGTGTGAAGTCCCCAGCAGACAGAATAATGCAAAGACAAGGAGGAGGGAAGGAAATGGATCAAAGGTGATAAGGCAGAGGTGGAGAGCAAATAAATATTCTGTTTATCCTCCTCATGCAAACTCTCCATTAATTTCAACTGGATTGCCTCTAGAAGACCTGCCACACTTAAATATAGATGAGGAAAGTGATTAGCAGGCAAAGTAAAAAGAGTGAAGTGTTGGAATCAGAGGAGATCTGTGATGATGGGATGATGAAGAGTACTGAAAATTTAATAGCAGATGGGGATTTTAAGCCAGATATACATATTTCTGAAGCCATCTTGTTCACAGTTACATTTTAAGACTAGTGCTCAACATTTATCACTGCACCTCCTTGACTTCAGAAGCTACTCTGCCAGTGAACTTGATCCTGCACGTTCAATTGCAGCCATTTTGTCCCCAGGACAACTGAACATTCTGTTTATTCACACTTTTTTTTTATTGTAATTGCTTGCACGTAGGTGAACGCAGGGCAATCTGATTGGGGCAGGAGGCAGAAAATGCAACTTTTCTTACTTTCACGGTATTATGTGAAAGTCCAGACAATGAAGTCTGGCTTCAGACACCCCGAAGTGTTGTGATAGGTGAGGAAAAGGGTCCAATTAAATATTTAAGTGGCCAGGCCCACTGTGCTGCTGCAGTGGGGGATTGATTACAGCTGGTGAAACCTGGTCCGGGGGGAGTGCCGGGCATGCGGAGGGTGCCACAGGGAGTGCGCTGAGGCGGCTGCGGCCATACTATGGTCAGCAGGGAATGGATTTGGCACTGCTTCTGCCTCTGCCACTGTGACTGCATCATCCTGTGCCGAATGTCTTGTAGGTGATGGAAATCTCCCCGCTGCCTTGCACGTCCTGTTCCTTGCATGCCGTGCTCCCGTGGGAGCTCTCCTGGGAAGGGGGAAGGGATGCTCGCGCCAGGGCGTTTTTGCATGGAGATGTTCTGTGCCGCCATCCTGTTGTGCTGGGAAACCACTTGCAGTTGTACTGCATTGATGGATCATTTTTCTTTAATTTGCTTTTAATTCTGTCAGGTGGGCAGTAGGAGGCTGAGATAATATTTGAGAGAAATGACCCATTAGGTTGAGGAGATGCCAGCATTAGTCAGGGCTGTTAAATCAGGAGAAGTCATTACAGCAAGAATGTGGGACGAAGGCTTCTGAATCAATGTGTTGGATTGCTTCTCTCTTCACTTGCTAGTGAATGGAATAGATAATGGTTTTAAAAAACAGATATGAACAAGGGCAGCATTTTATACCTGCTATAGTTAATGGGATATTTGCCTATTTTTTTCTCCATAACGACCTACCTGTGACTGTCAATTCCTGTTAGCTCTTCTGGAAATGAGGATTTGCAGAGATGAGTGGGTTTACTCTGGGCCTTCCTAGTTAGTGGGACTTCTGCTTCCCTTAAGCAGATAGCTTGGCTTTGGGTGTAAGTGTGAATGGGATCAGGTGCTGTATTTGAATATTTTGTTTATCTGTTTAATTTGTTAGACTGTGACTTAATTATCAAGGAATCCTACCTATTCATAATGATATCTTTACATGTGGTTTGTTGGTTTTTTGTGGTTTTTTTTTTTCATAAATCCCAAAATATATCTCCATTTAGTTGTGTTTCATAGAAGAGTCCTCTTCTGTCCAGTACTCTTATCCAGGTGCAGGTACCCATCATAGTTGCCTTACAGAAATGTTGGGATTTAAATCTTGGTAAAATGGATCTTGTCTGGATCTTAACCATTAATTAGATGCAAAAAGTGTGTTTATAATACGGTGTTTTCTGTGTGCATGGTGCTTCAGTGCATGTATGGGCCCTGCTGTTCTCCACGTGGTGGAAAAGACTACCCTGAGGGGTTTGCTGTGATAGCAGTAGTGAAACAGGAAAGAGACACTTGAAAACAGAGAGCATTGCCTTGCAAGGTTGCATGTAGAGATGGGCCAAGAATAGGCTGTGGTGCTCTTGGTGCCTTGGGTGCTGCACCAGGGTACAGTGGGTATATATATACACTTCTGATCTAATGTGTCATAAATCCTATTGTTAGGCAAAACTAGAGATGATGTTTGACCAGCTAAGTGTGTAAATATCAGCTGATTGAACTGCTGTCCATGCCAGTGGCTGGGTGCTTTTTCCCTGTGACTTCAGAGATTTTCAGAGTTTCAATTCATCTCAAAAAAAAAGAAATTATCAAATCCCTGCTTTTTATTTGATGTAAAGAAATATAAGTGTGAAGTGGGAATGAACAGATGTATGCCCTTACTTGGGTGCAGACACACACAGTCACACTTAGCTAAAAGCAGATACTCAGTTTATATTTCACAGAATGGATGTGTGGGGCTTGAGTCATCCAAGGGAAAGTGCTTTCTGAGCTCAGCAACGCTCCTACTGCAGAGCACGAGGCCAGCATTGCAGTGTCCCTGTCTCTGTTGGGACAACACCTGTCAAACTGACACTGGAGTGAAACAATTCATGTCCTCACTAAAACCAAATTCAGGAAAAAACTTTGCAATATAAACCATATCTTTAGATGGTGCATATTGATTTCCACTCTCAGCTTCCTTGGAGCATCCCCTGCCTGGACTCTGGCATTAACTGAATGCCCATGCAGTGGTGGGGGGTGCCAGCTTCTCAGGATGGCACATGGTCTCAATTTTAATGAGATTCTGATGGTATTTGGTGTTTTTCTTAAAGGTCCATTACTGCCTAGAGGTACAAGATTATGAGCTAATCTTCACCTTTATTGAAATGTTTCAATCCTGGATGTTCAGGAAAATAGACTTGATGCACATTCTGAAAAACAATCAAAAAAAGGAGGGAACAGAAGTGCTCTGGGGCTTGTTTATTTGACACTAATAATTGTGGGGTTAATTTACTTTCTTTTTTTTCTTAAGCTAATCTCACGGTCCTGATTTTATAGATTGCTTTTTTACTTCTGGCACTGATTGACATCTTCTCCCATCATCTATCCTGAGTGTCTTTATAAGGCCACCAATATTGGAATTACACCCTTAGAAAGTCAATGATGCTTTTTTTTTCCTTTGTTTTTTGTAATACAAAAAAAATAAAATAACTCTCCCTATACTTTTCTATGCATGTAACATTTTTCTCAGAGCCAGAGGCAGCTCCCCTAACAAATGCAACTGGTCATCAGCTAAGTTGGATGCTTACTTATCATGAAACTGCCTGTGGAAACAAGGCTCTTCTCTAAAGGCATCAGAGTGCCTGCACCAGCTCTGCCAAGGAGGGAGGTGCTGGCAGTCCCCCCACCCGGAGCTGCCTGGCAGGTGGCTGCCTTACCTACCTCAATTTCATCCACGCATAATTGAGCCGCTGCTGAATTAGTTCTCTTTTGCTCAGAGCTCAGCAAAGTAAACAGAATTCCCCTGGGAAGCTCCAGGTCCATCTTTTCCTGTCCTGCATGGAGGTTTCCTGCATTCATCTTGACAGAATTTCTCTTTGTTTCTCGGAGAGCCACCACTGCACAGGTCTGGCCCTGTCTGAGCACATGTGGCAGGCTCTGCAGCACTGGTGCCTGATCCAGTTGGATGTGTCGCCATCACCTTCCCTTGGGCTGCCATCCTCAAGGTCTGGTGCTCAAAGCACTTCCTCAGGAAACAGGAAACCAAGGTTCAGCCACTTCCCCTGCCCAGGCAGAACTGCAGCTTTCCTTGCTCACCTTCCCCCCACCCTGACAAGCTTGTGCTATTCTAGAGCAGTGTGTGTTTTATTCTTCTTGTCAGAGCTGAGCTGCTGAGAGGGAAATAATTTCTAGTTCTTACATGTTATGTTAATCAGTCACCAGATAAAATACGGGGAGTCCCATACCAGAACACATGGGCTCCTGTCCCTGTTGCTTGCCCTAACTATGGGGATGCATTCCCAACCACTCCAGGCTGCATTCTGGGGAACATGCTGACCCCAACAGCCCTGGAGCCACCTCATGTGAAAGGTTTCCTGTTTGCACAGTCACCTATGTGTATTTTTAAAATCTTTTTTAAAGCTGGTTGTGCTGGTTTTTATGTGAGAGGTAACCCGAATTGTGCTGCTGAGCTGAGGCCCTGTTGCTGAGATAGATGCAGCCGAGCCATGTCTTTTACATATTTACTATAACCCCTGCTGTCAGAGTGGAGTTGCTTGCTGCAGGAGCTGCTTTAGCACTGTCTCATCTGTATTGTATTCAGAAGGAAAAAAAATTAAGTTTTTCTCCACCAGCTCAACCAAGACACCAGCATGAAAAATTATCAAATGCTGTGCCAGTGCCATGATGAACAAACAACCAGGATCAAACAAGTGTCATCAAATTTTATGCAAAATAATGGAATTAACCGCTTCAGTATTTGAGCCAAAGGCACACTGGTTTCCTGTTGGTGTGCTCAGTAGCACTTCTGGTGAATCGAAGATGGTTTCTTTCTAATCATCTTTCTGGATCTTTGCATGGCCTTTCTTTTTGGTAACTCTCCTCCGCATCTCATGTCTTCCATCCTGCTCAGTGCACGTGCACAGCTGTGTGGTTGTACATGTAGGGACCCCTACAATTCCATCTGTTGATTTTTCCTAAAAAAAAAAAAAGACAGGAAAAAACGGACTGTGCACAGCATATGCACCTGTACACACGTCCTTGCAGGAGGTCTGAACTAATGAGAGGGTAGGGCACTCCCATGTTTAATACAAGGCTTGTTTTTCCAGCTCTGTCACTGTCCTTAAATCTTATCTACATCAGAAAGTTTCAGCAGTGAATGTTAAATCAGTTTTTAGTTCAAATGAACAGACTTCATACAGACCCCCTGTGCTCACACCCTTATTTCACTTTAAGCGGGGCCTGTTTCATGTTGGATTAAAGTAATCTCGAGGTAAAAGATAAAAGCAAAGCAGTTGCAATCTTGGGAATGGTGCCTTTAATAGGTTCTAAGATGGGAATTTCTAGAATTCAGCTAGGAGTTGGTTCCTGATAGACACTGCTCCTTATCCAGTGTGGTATAGGGTAAACTCAGGTTATGTAAAACACTACTGGAGATGATTTTAAGAGGATGTGTTTTACTTTGCTTTGCCACAGACTTACAGCACTTCTGGTCACCAAGGAACAAAGAAGGGAGGTAGAGAAGGTTTTCTGGCACACAGTTGGAAACGCTCCTTTCCCTGCATTCTACCTGCCTCAGGTCAAACCAAATTTGGTCTGCATCAGAATAAGAATGCCTTAGGTGACCTTTTGCATAGTTTTGACTGCGTCAGTAGCAAATCTCACCTGTAGGTAAATTGCTGCAACCAAATTTTATTTGTGCAGACACAGCCTGGGTGTAATTGAGTCACTTCTGCCTCACAGCATTGGTGAAGCTTAATTAAGGCTGATAAAGTTCTTCGCAGTTCTCAGAGGAGAAGTTTGGTCAACGTCTAAATGATGTTACAGAAGGTATTTAATGTACTCTGTTAAAATGCTGCCGAGGCACCCAGCCTGTGAGTAACACTCACTGAAACTCTTTCTATTTCAAGTTAATATTTAATAGGAGTGAGGCAAACTGCCTGAAAGCAGGCTTTGTGACACTGTACCCAAACCCTCCCTTAGTGGGGTGTGCTCCCTCTCTCTGCCAGGGTGCCTTGCACGTCAAACCAAACAAGGCAGGAGCAGGACACGTGGAGTCCAAACCCCCTACCACGGGGGTGCTGTGGCAGTGTGGCAGCACTGAAGGGCCCATGGCTCTGCCCAGCTGCAGTGAGGGACTGCAGTGAGCAGTGATCCCTCTTCTCAGTCCTTCAACTCCCCATGGAAAGTTAGGTCTACCTGACCTGCCGTGACATCCAACTCTGGCTGTACTCACTTGGACCCGAGAAGTAGTGTAGGCACCCTGCTTTATCTACGGGCCTTATCTAGGCTAATTAGATCAGTGCTTTGTCCAGGATAATTGTCTCTAGTAATGAGTTTAAGGGAGTGTCTCTAGCACAGTTAGTCACCAGCGCTGTTGCTCCCATTCTAGCGCCCACTCCTCCGGATGCTCTATGGTGGCGTGTGGCTGTGCCAGGACATCTCCAGCACGTGCAGTCCCCACTAGGAGAGAGCAGGCTGAGGTCCTCGGGGCAGAGGCAGGTGTTTAAAGTGCTGACCCAGACATTGCTCAACAGCGGCAAGAGAGCTGAACTTACAGGCAGGCTGTGAATGGGGAAGTGGTGGCGGATGGGGACACAGAGCGCTTCCCGCTCTGGCTGAAGTGGGGACAGCACCCACAGGGTTTCACACCTCACTGTGGGGCTGGCCTGCCTGGGGGCACTCGGGAGTCGGGCAGCAGCACCGCCGGGAGCAAAGAGCGCCAAGGGCACAGGGGGGAAGAGGAGGGGTTATGGCGAACAAAGCAAAATACACTGCCCGGCTGAGTCCCAGCATGGGTTTGCACGCTGGCCCAGGCTGGACCTGAACAGGGACGATTGGATTGGCATCGGTCAGAAATGCTTTCAGCAATGGATATCTTGGGGTTTTATGACAGAAAATGCCGGTTTATTTGAAAGATATTGCTGTTGGAAAGAAAAGCTTTGCAGAAACTTGTAATCTGGAATGATTTCGTCTGTTCTTGTCAGGATAAGCAAGTGTTTGTCACATTGCCAGAATATAAATGATGACAGGTCAGACCTGATGGCTGAACCTGAGTCTCCCACAATCCAAGTATATGCTGGACTCATCAAACAATGAGGGAGAGCTGTCTATCTGACACCTCTTTTGCTCCCATAATCTGCTGAGGGTTTGTGTTTGTTTGTTTGTTTGTTTGTGGTTTTGGGGGTTTGTATTTTTTTCACGAAATCATCTTGTTTTTCTCATATGCAAAGCAAAAATTTTCAGTATCATGAATTTTAAGCCCATATATATTTGTAATTCAGTTCTGACTCTGGACCCTTTCCTTAGCCCACCACTTTCACCACGCTGTCCCGTAAGCACCATGGAGGCTGTAGGAGTTGCAGAAACCCCAACCAGGGGCTGCTTCCAATGTGTATAATAAATGAGAGTGTGTTAGATTGGACCTGCTGTATTGAAGAAGCACGAAATCCTGGTTGCTCAGCCAAACAAATGGTCCTCGTTTCGACATTTTCCTACGTGTATGCAATCAGCGTTGCTTGCAGTTGTAGCGAAAGTAAAAAAGGGAAAAGAAACATCGCTTGGAGCTTCCCCGGCAGGAGAGAAAGGATGGCATTGTTCCTGTTAGTTCGTGCCTTCCTGGCACAGCTACACCAGAGTGGAAGCCGGAGCATGGGTTTTCTTTCAGGGACAGCTGTGTTCCAGGTTTATGGCTGGCCGCCGTTCCAGACGTGGACATCTCTGCGCAGCGGTGCAGGAGCAGCCACCGGCACATGGAAACCTCCACACCCACCACAGAGCAGTGCCCCGTGCCAGGAGTTCCCCCTTGCTGTCTGTAGGGACAGCTGGGGAAGGGCAGAGCGGCCGCTGGGGTGGGGCTGAGCAGGAGGAGAAAAAACAAACACGGAAAAACATCTGTGTGCTCCCAAAGTCTGCCTTCAGCTGAATCACAAGATGCTGATATAAAAGCGTGGTTTATTATTGCAAAGCAACGAAGCGAGGAAACACAGACATTCGCAGAGTTATCTCCTGCGTTAATTAGTTGTTAAAAATGTGGCTCACAGCAGCTGTGAGGCTGCAAACGGGTCAGTAACAAAACTGTTTCTCCTGCTTATTGTGCTGAGAAGGGCTCTTCTCTGTGAGGCTGTTCCCACGGGCTGCCAGGGTCAGAGGCAGCTCACAGGGCAACTAGAGAAGCATCTTCAAATGAGGGTGGCATCACCAAGAGCACTCTCTGTT
This sequence comes from Corvus moneduloides, assembly GCF_009650955.1. Taxonomy (NCBI): domain Eukaryota; kingdom Metazoa; phylum Chordata; class Aves; order Passeriformes; family Corvidae; genus Corvus; species Corvus moneduloides. The sequence goes on along the minus strand of NC_045481.1, from coordinate 11,987,863 downwards.
CATGTCTGCTTCTGTCTGAGAAATACCTAAGAATGTGGAGAGGAATTAAACCTAGAAATGCAGTTGAATTTAAACCCTCTCAGCCTCACAGCTGTCTGCCGTACGTGCACAGCAGAGCACACATGTACGGAACCAAGCATGAAATTAATCCCTGCCTTCCGTGTCTGTGAGCTGGGGCTGAGCAGGCTAAGAGCTGTCCCTGGCTTCCTCACGTGTAGTTTCTGATAAGATCCTTGCTACACCCTAAACTGCTTTCATGTGAGCCGCCTGCTTTGTGGTTCCCAAATACTTGCTAAGTTTTTCCCTGAGGCTTGCTTCCCAAAGCAGTCACCTGCTCCCCCACGTTCATTGTTTCCTGTGATCCTTACAAAATGTGGCATTTCTGTGTAAACAGTTTGCCAAAGAGCTATGATAAACAACACTAAGTTGTCAGTCATGACTCATTAAAGAAGTGAACTGTCTTCACTTCCTGCCCAATCATAGGATATTTTTAATTGTCAGAGCTTTTGACTTAGTGGTTGTCACTGGCTTCATTTTTGGGAGACCCAAAATTAGAATACCCAGGCCTGGTTTTCAGAAAGTGCTGTGTACCCTTCAAATGTTAGTCCTTAAACACATTTCAAAAACATGCACGATTTCCTCAGGATCAGTCAATGCTCTGGAATTTCTGACTATGATGCATTTTTGCCATCTTTCCTGTTTTCGTAGTTTCTAAATTGGTTTTCAGATAACATTCAGCCTGGCAGTAATACATAAAGAATATAGAGATAAATGCGCTTAACAATTTGAGAGTGACATATTTAGGTTTGTAAGTGTTTAATTCTGATTTTCTTTCGTTGGATAACTTTTAAAGGGTGAAGTTTTACATTTGAAAATGAAAAAATAAGGAGGCATAATGATTTCCTGCACATAACTGATCTCCTAACTTTATCAGGAAAATTGCTGTTGGATTTAATAAAAGTCTTAGCTGTTTAATCCCAGTTGAACCCCACCTCTTCAAGTCAATGGAACAGTCCTCCTTGTAATAAATGCAAGACCACTTATGTTACCAACAGTTACTTTTATTTTCAGAATAATTGTTTCTTTCTGAAAATGGATGTAGTGTGAGTGTCCTTGATTAAATGTTCGAGAACAGAGATTACATGATCAATCAAGAGAGGAGATGTGACTGAAATGGTGACACGCACAGTCAGTTTTTTGTTGGTGGATGCCAGTGAAAGCTCAGCTTGATGTGGATCCTCCAGAAGCAGAAGCAGCATCCTCCACAGCGTTGTAAAAAGAAAAGCCACCTTTGTAAAAGGCTTGTTTAATTTTGCATCTCTTTGCAACTTCCATCAGGCAGCTTTTGATGCCAGCTCAGCATCAGAGCAGCACAAGTTAGCGTGTGTGCTCCCAGACTCAGCAAGGTGGTTGAGTTTGTGTTCAAGCACAGAATAATCCCTGAAGGATGGAGCTGAACCATGCCAAAGCTAGAAATGCATCCCAGTGTGAGGCACTGTCCTTCTACAGGACAACTTTTGCAACACTGCAGGTCTTCACCATCACTGAGGGATTAGTATGTAATCTACAGCGACTGTGGTGCCAAGTTTCTGGACAAATCAGCTTCCACATTTAGCCACTGGACTCTCCCAGTGGGACTAAAAATGTACAGGAGGCAGTGATTTGTCTAATAGGAAAAAAAAGAGCTAAAAATAATAATAAAGCAAAGAAAAGACAATAATGCTTGAGGTTTATCTGTCATGGTAAGATGGAGAAACAATCTGAGTGGCACTGTTTTTTGGAAGTCAGCCACATTTGCTTTCTTAATAGCATCCTCTTATTTTTTTCTGTAGGTCCAGCTGCCCAGCGCCAGATCCAGAATGGTCCATCTCCAGATGAGATGGAAGCACAGAGAAGGTGAGTTAATCAGCTGAGGCAGAGTTCTAGTTTGTGACTTGGATGAACATGCAGTCCTTTGTTCACCAGTAAGCACTGCTCTTTTAACTTGTATATGTTTTAACCTGGTTCTGAATGTTTTGTAATTATTGCTAATGATTCTGTAATGACTTTTAAAGGGTGAAGTGAGCCAAAGTTCATATTCTAGGTAAACTCTTTGCTTGGTAGCTACTCAGGAGTCTTCCTGCCTCCAAAAACTATAAGGAAAGTGTAGGGAAACTAGTTTCCTGCACCTTTATGAATAACTGTGAAGGATCTGAGATTTAGTAGGGATTTACCCATAACTGTTAAATGGGTCAGCAGTGATGATATTTCACCTGAGATTTACCTGGGGATATCAGAGCTATCATAAAGGTCAGAGAGCCCCAGCTCACCCCAAGGCAGGCGGTGTCACCTCTCCCACTGCCTTCCTGAAAAACCTGATCCAGCTCTTCCTTTGACCAGAGGAAGTCACTGATTCTGCAGACCATATGTAATTCAGACCTCCAGTTTGGGTGTCTATTCCGTGCATTTAAAATGTGAGCAGCTTAACTATATTAGAATAAAAATACTTTATTTATTCTTTTTTGTTTAGAGACAGTAAAAGCCCTTTGGGTAGGTATTATTTGACTGCTACAGGGCACATGGCCATGGGAAAGCTTCTTTTGCTCCACTGGAGTGGAATAAGATATGCCAGTAGATGCAGTTAGATATTACTGCATCTGCACTAGAGGACTTTCAGCTTTAATTATGCTGATGCATTCTTTAAGCAGACTGAATTTTAAGCCTAGGGGGATTTTTTTAACATCTTATAAGCAGGCAAGGAAATTAAGTTACAGTATCTACCCTGCAAATTTGTCTGTTTAAAAGGTTTTTCAGAGACCTTTACACAAATGTTTAAAGAATATCTTTTTAAGTCAGAGTGTAATTTGTCCTCTCTTGTACTTTACTCCTTGCATACTCCTTAAGTAGCCTTGTGCCAATCACAGGCTTTATTTAGTTTGACTGGAATAAATTTGACTTCCTAAGAGTTTAAGAACTTCTCCTTTTAGCATGTGTAGGAGGGTGCATTTGGCACATATAAACTGCTTCTGACCAAGGTCAGAAAGGACTGGTATGAACCCCAGTGACTTCAAGTGGCAGTGGCTAACCCCTGGTTTGGGTTTTTTGCACCCTGCACCTCAATCTGTTCTGCAGCAGCTCTAATGATTTGGGAGTGTCTTACCCATATTTCTTTCCTGGTCTGTCAGACTGGAATTTTCCAAGTTGGTTCTCTAGATAAACCTAGAATTTCCACCAGGTTTAATCAGGAAAATGTATGTATCAAATTTTTCGTCATCATCAAATTTTGCTGATAAATGCCAAGCTAAGGTAGGGGAGAGTATGCTCAGGAAATTCCTAGTACATGTGTTTACAATTGAAATTTTAGCAGTGCAATTGATGCTGTTGTATTCGTAACAACCAAGAAAGAGCTAGGGTATGTATCAAAGTAAAGATTTCTATTTATTTGGTTTAAAGTGTCACAGCTTAAATGACACCAGTTGAATCAACCAACTAAGACTTTCTCAAAACTCACTCACCTTTGCACGTATGATAATTTTCTCAGAAACCTGCAATTTTCTGGAAGTTGCATGTATTGCATGTCCTGAGCATGAAACTTCTTTAGGATTGATCCCTCCACAGCAAAATCATGTATTTTCCTGTCCCATATATTGAACTAGAATTGAAACACGGAAAATCTATTTGCAGGTTAAGATATTCTTTCTTTTCTGCATAATATAACTTTATTTTTATGGACTATCTTTTAAAAGCTTCTATTGGTATATAAATAAGATAAAATTGTTCAGCATTGCAGACTTTGGAAAGTACAAGTAAAAATGTAACAGGGTGTCTTAAAATACTGTGCAAGGAGTCAAAATAGAAATGTTGCTTAGAGTTGAGCTTGCTTTACTGTACAGACCATGAAGTAAACTGCTGAGAAAAGAGAAAACTGCACAGTGAAGACTGAGGTAAAGATAAATGAAGCTAATTAAGGCAAATTTGACCTAGAAACTGTGGAAGAAAATGGTAATAAACTTTATTACCAAGTGCTTCAGCAGGGTAAATTCAGAGTTGTATTTTAATATTGTTGAAGTCTTTAGTCCACATCCATGCACATATCCATTGCCAAGAAGCCTGGCAAGCAGTCTAGTTTTTAGCTATCAGTTTCTTTAAGAGGAGCCAGGTGAGGGTGGGTTTGTGGCGGGGGTCAGGGACATCCGTTCCCACAAGAGTGCTCCAGTGTGCAGGAGCAGACCTCTGCTGATGGGCCCTTGGAACTGCACATCCCTGCAGACCTGTACCAAGCCTCTCCCTGGGGGCCAGCAGGCCTGGGCAGCACGGGAGCTGGCAGCTCCTGGGGGGAAAGGTGCCAAAAGAGCAGCAGTGCAGAGCTGGGATGGGTATTTGCAGGGGAAGCTCAGTGGTGCTGGTGGTGGTGCTGGTGGAACAGGAACAGCTGTGCTGGGGCTGTCAGCCAGACTGGACAGTGCTAAAAAGGGCTTCAATGTGCACCTGGACAACAGAGGCTTTGTGCAGTCAGCACCAAAACACAGATCAAGCTTTGCTATATTTTCATTCTAACTGTAAGTGCTTTGGACTCCTGATCCGTAAAAGACTCTGGACTGTGTCATTTTGAATATTTCCTTCCCTGGATATATTCAAAAGCTATCTGGACAGAATCCTGGGGATTGTGTCCTCCAGGGGATCCTGCTTGAGCAGGGAGGCTGGACTAGATGGCCTCCAGTGGTGCCTTGTCCCTTATCCAAAGTGTGATTCTGTGATTTTATGTGAGATGCCTCTTACTCCTTCTTTGCAATGCTCATACACTTCAGGTTAAGAGCATGCATGTTTGCTGTGCTCTCCTGGGCCTTGGGCATTGCCTATTCCTTGTGCAGAGCCACTGAGGAGTTACCTTAAAAGGATCAACCAACCCCTGCAGTGTCTGGTGCATGCAGGGCTATGTCCTGGTTAAGCTTCCCAATGTGTGAACTGGAACTGGCTGCAGCCAGGACAAGTGAAATCAGACCCACCTCCACCTCACAGGATCAGCTCTTGCCCCAGACACACAGTGCTTCTCTGGGTATAAAGCTTTTACTCAAAATTATAAAGAATACCTAATGACCAAGGGTTTTTTCATTGCTGTTTTAGACAAGTGATGGAGCAACAGCAACAACGCCAGGAATCGCTGGAAAGAAGAACCTCTACCACAGGCATGTATCAAATCAAGCAGATACAGTCTCTCCCTGATTGTCTCCTCTTGCTGTTGTCGGGGTTTGTGGGTGATGTACAAGAGCTAGACTGCTAAAAGTGGTTATAGTTATGATTACATTTTAGAGATTAGATTTTCAGCTAGAGACACGCATTCGGGCATGGTTGTGTTGTTTTGCAGGGGCTCAGGTCTGGGGCATGCAGGTGGAGCTAGGCAGGTTTTGCACTTGGCAAAACTTGTACAGCTGAGGGGCATTTTTGGTGTTCTGAGGGGGCCTCCCCATGCTTCTTCCACACCCCTGAGGAGAGCAGGTAGTGCAGCCACCACAGAAGTGACTCCGTGTTTCCAGGGGATGTCAGCACGAAGGAGTTGATGTGCTGGACGTGCTCAGGTACTCCCCATTGCTCTGCAGCACAAAGCAAACTACAGCACAGAGGAAGATACAGCTCTAGATGTTCTTCACTGGGGATTTTGTGATCATGAAGTCTTCTGTGAGCTTAATGGAAAATATATATATATTTAATGAGCTTACAAAAATCTTCTATAGCATATTAAGTTGCACTAAGTTGAGAGAAGAGATGACCGGAATAGTTTATAGCTACAAAGTATAGCTTTGCCTCTGAAAGGCAGCAGAGCAAGCAAGCCAAGATGGCCATCTTGTGTTTGGGCTTTGGTTTGGGGCAAGTTTTTTTCAGTTAATCTGGCCACATAAGTGAAATGTTTTTCCTCAGCTGTTAAACTTCTTAGTTTTTGACTAGAAACCAGCTCAGACATAGACACATGCCTTCAGTGACAGAAAGAGTTGAACTCTTGTTTCAGCAGAGATTAGTGTGCTGTTCTGTATAGGGAACTTAGCCAAAATCCTGCTTTGGCATACACAAGGAGTGGGTCCTAGGGGGTGCTGGCTGTTCCCTCTCTGCCTATAGGGTGGCCACCTCTGTGTTCAGCATGTCACTTGCACCTGTCCCTGGTGCAAAGGTGATGCTCGTGCTCCTGACTCAGATTCACGTGGGGCTTGGAGGAGCCTCACTGGCACCAGAGCATGCAGCCCATCCCGTACTGCCAGGGTTCTGCTCTACACACCCCTCTGGATCTGCTGAGGGCTGGAAATCCCCAAGCTGGTGCCTGCACCATCTCCTCTTTGCTTTGTTTGAGTTTCTGTTTGCGTTTACTTCATGGTTCCTTTTCCTCTGTTCCACTTTGCCTTGGTTTCGTTCCTTCCTGCGTACCCACCTTATTCTTTTCATTTGTCTTTTCTGTTCTTTTAGTTTCCACCCTTCAACCAAGCATATGCTCTCCCCCCTGTCTTCCCCAGTCTCCTTCTCCCACACCTAGTAACTGCAGTGCTCCTGCCTCTGGTGTTGTGCTCCCCCCATTACCTCAAGCCAGCGCTGTCTCTTCAGCACCCATTGCCCCTGAGGTCACTAGTCAGTCCCCTTTCCTATCCCAGCAGAGAGCCAGAGAGCCCCCACAATTCCTGCACAGGCACTCGGTCTCTGAGCTGCCAGCAGCCCCAGGTTCCTCCCCTCCACCCTGCCCAAACAGCAGGACTGTCATGCCAGGCATCAGGCGAACCTCGCTGTCTCCACCACCTCTCCATCCTTCCCATTCTCCCTTTCCCTCTCACCAGCCTCTCAGGGGCTCTTCTCTTTCCTGCTCTCCTCAGTCTTCTGCTCCCTCTGCCACAAATGCACCATCTCTGCAGAAGGGTGATGTCCTGCAGCCACGTGGTCCCACCATCCTGCCTGTGATTCCTGTCCCACCTGACAGGGCCAAGGCACCCACAGATAAAGCAGGGTGGGAGACCTCAGCAAATGTACCCCTGAACGGCCATCCTGAAGAACAAATTGCTTTAGGTCCCCTTGGAACCCAGGTGAAAAGTGTGGATGGGTCCTTCTTTCCACACCTAGGAGCTGCACCCTGCTCCCTGCTGCCCACCATCGCCAGCCCCCCCAGCTCCTCTGGCCAGGCTCCCTCCCCATCCTGCCATCTGTCATCCTGTCCTGCACAGCAGTGGTGTCAGCCCATGTCACACTGTCTTCCATTGCCTCCCCCTCACGCTGCTGTGTCTGAGGTGGCTATGCCCAGGAGGATCCCTCCTTACATGACATCATCAGCCATTGCCCACTTGAGTAAGTACTGATTGTGATTGAGTTGCAACCTGTGTAAAGCCTCAGCTGTCAGTTATTCAAAAAGCCTGGCTGGCACTACCCCTGACCGATAGAAAAAGGGCTGAGAGCCCCAAAGCTACCCCTGTTGTATGTGATTTCTGACACTGGGGTGCAAAAATACCAAAATCACTCCAGACCGGGCAAAAAGTAAGAATTACAGAACCAGGACCCTGTATATGGGTTGTTGCAATGCATATTCCTACTGTATTATCCCAGACCAAGATTTTTGTCATTTGGCAGAGTCAAGTTGTTTCAAAGAGCTTCATATAGAACCTATTTTCAGCTGGTCCAAACATAGTGGATGGGCTCTTCTGAAGCTGGAGGCCAGGTCTGTGGTAGGTTTCTTGTCTGTGTAGGAATATTGGTAGAGGTGGTGATTTTTACTCTTTTTGTTAAGTGGTATTTCTGTTACCAGTGAAACACAGAATATGGATTTTGTCTAAGATACCCAGAATCCCCTGTGGTTGTGCAATTTATTTAATTCAAGAAACTCTCTTCCTGGTATTCACTGCATTTATAGTTGTGGGCTTGTCACTGTAACTATTCTAGCAAACTTTTCTCATTGAAGGTAGATCAAGGGCTTGGGTCTGGCCACTTTGCATATGGTCTTGATTCCTCATGCCTATCTAAAGCCTGCGGAGTGAGAACAATTGCAAGCAATGCCTATTTGCAATTCAGAGCATATGTTTTGTGACTTGGCTCTATTCAGGTTTATAACCACATTTAATGCTAAAGTGGTGTGCCTAGAAAAGGAAGAAAACTAAGACATTCCCTTTTACTTTCTGCTAAAAGTATTACTGCAACCTCTGGAGGCTCAGTCCTTCAGCTGATGTAAGTCCTTGAAATCCACTTAGTTCAATAAAGTTATTTTAAACTCACATCAGTCCATTATTTTGACTCAGTTCAATTTTTGCCTGAGGCTGGCCTCTAATTAGGTGGGTGTAGTTTTGCAATTACAATTAAATGTACCCACAATGAATTACTAGCTATTATGTTCATGAGCAAAAGAGGGCTTGAAATGTTTAAAGTATTTCTAATAGCAGCTATGGTTCATTTCAAGAATGGAATTGGGAGTGTGAAATAATGGCAGAAGAAACCACAGAAATAAGGCAGTATTATAAGAAAACCTAGATAAGAAGAGAAACAGGCTGTTAATGTTAACATGGTTTCCAAATGTTTCTCAGTCAAAACTCACCTGTCTTTCAAAGTAACACTTCCTGAACAACTGAACCCGTGAATGTGTACCAAGAGCAGCCTGTTCTGACAGGATGTACACAGGGAAATACCCTAGGGGAGATGTATTTGTTCAGCTGACCTGTTACAGACAGGTGAAACACTGCAATGGAGTTACCACTGTCAGCCCTTCCAGCAGGCTGCTGCTGCTGTGAGGAGCTTTGCTGAACCTCAGGGTGCTTGAGCTGGAGTGTCCCCTGGTTATTCTGCAAAACTGGCTGAGGCCACACACCTTCTGCATGACAGAAAGAAGGGTGTGTCCCTGTAGCCCACAATTCTCCTGGAAAGCTGATGTTAACCAAAGTCCATGGAGTTTATTATCTCCATATAGAGGGCTGTGGGGGAAGCAGAAAAATATGCCACTTATGAATTGGGAAGCATTGTGTTCTGATTCTGACACAGAATGAAATACTAGCCCAGCCAGGGAGGAGGGAGAAGACTGCTCGGCAGTGACAGAGTCTCACAGGAGGGCACAACTGTAGCTGACTGACCAGTGATACAACTACCTCTTCCCATTCTTCCACGTGCATAGTGCTTCCTTGCATTGACCACTTGTCCTGGAGTCAGGCCGTGGCATTGGGAGTGGGAACATGACCTTATCTGTGAGCTGGAGGAGATTGTGCTTCACATCTAATTCCTGTTCTCTGCATTTCAGGCCCAGCACTTCCACCTGGCCACCCCAGTGGTGCTGCTGTGATCCCTGCTTCATCTGGGGGGCCCCCACCTCCGCCACCCCCCCCAGTCCCTCCACCACCCATGGGAGCCGCGCCCCCCCCACCGCCCCCACTGCCAGCCGGTGCCGGCCAAGGGGCTGGCGCTGAAGATGGGTCAGTGTCAGGGCTCGCAGCAGCTCTGGCTGGTGCCAAACTAAGGAGAGTTCAACGGGTAAGGAGGTGGCGCTGGGACTCCCCGATGGGCTCTTCTCTGCTGCGGGAAAGCCTGGCACAGCTTGGTGTAATGGTCTGCAAACCCAGCGTGAAACATGGTGAAACACGCTTCAGCTGACCATTGGGTGAACTTTTAAATGTGAGTTTGCAGTGCAAATAAAGCTGAGCAGGAAATGTTGGGTAGAGTTTATGCTCTTCAGAGCATATTAGTTAGAAAATGGCTGTGACTTCTCACATTGCCAGGATTTCATTTCTTCGACATAGTCCACCATTGTACTACGTATTAGTGTTTTCACTTGTTTTAAGTGGTTAAAACTACACTATACTTACAAAAACCAGTGTACACTTTTGAGGCCTCATGTCAGTAGCTGTCCACTTAGGTAAGGGTTGCTTAACCATGCATAAACATAATTATGAACAAGCAGCACTGTGGGTTTTTAGTCATTTGCCCATATGTTTGCATCACCCAGATCTGTCTTGGTTTTAGTAACATTCATGTGGGTCTTCTTCCCAAGGCAGAACACATCCTATCTCTGCTTTTGGGCTGTGATTGTGATTGCTGTTCCTAACACTTGGGAAAACTAGTCATTAAGGGCGGGGTTGTAAAGCAAACCTTTCATTAATTCCAATCATTATTTCTCTCTTAAGCCAGAAGATGGTTCAGGAGGGTCCAGCCCCAGTGGGGTCTCTAAGAGCGATGCCAATCGAACAAGTAGCGGAGGAGGCGGAGGAGGACTAATGGAAGAAATGAATAAATTACTGGCAAAAAGGTTTGTACTGACACCTCAAGTAAGCCCCATGAGGTCTGCAGCAAACTGTGGAACAAGGTGCTGTCATTTTTGTGGTTGGTAGCAGGTGCTTCTTTGCAATTGGATAGGTCCTGCTTAGATGTTGGTCGCCACTATTGCCTGACTTTAATGCAAAAGGTGTTGCAGCAATGATACCTGGCAGGGCGTAGCTGCTGCAGCAGATCCTGCAGCTTAGTACCTTCAAAGTTGGTGGTAAATACATCCTCTGGGCTTTAGCCATTTTACTGGATCTGTTTTCAAAGTTACTGTTTTCAGTAAGAGTAAACAATGAAAGGAACTTAGGCAAATCGTTCTTTACGCAGCACAGTCAGGATGTTGAGCCCAAAAATATAAACACAGGTGTAATAAAAGGACAACACCTAGGCAGATAAACTATTGGTTCTCAGTGTGTTTCAGACAGACTAGCCAAGTTATTCTCCACTGAAGCAAATTGTGATTATCAAGCTACCAGCTGCTAAAAGGCAGTTGATTTTTCCGATTTTTTTCTCTTTTCCCCTGATTCCATCAGTAATGTTCTTTCAAACTCCCAAGTTCCCTAGCGTAAGATGCTGTATTTTTAGATCTAAATTTTTTAAACTTATTAATAGTGAAAGAAGAGGATGAATAAAATAATGAAGGGTAAGTACAATTGTAGGGTGCACAGAGATGGAGTTTCTAAATAATATTATCTTAGTATAAAGACAGTTCCCAGCTCAAAAGATCTGATTCCAACTCTCTGCCATGTCCTGTTCATTTCAGAAGAAATTCTGAACATGGACTGTGGATGTAATCCTTTGAAAAGTATTAAATAAATACACAACACTGTAAAAGGTTCCCAGCAGTATAAAATAGCAAATAGACAACTTTCTTTCTTTTCAGAATTAAAATAGCTTGCCAGCTCTTAATAGTTTTTTATTAGTTCTTGGCCTGCTCTATATCAAGAGTGACCTTCCCTAACTGGAAGTTGTCTGCAAGCAAAGTAAGGTTTGATGACTAGATGCTGGGGTAACTAGCTCTGTTCAAGCAAGCAAGCTGAATGGACATCTTATATGTTTGGATATAGAAAATCTGCACACTTGTGTGTTCTAGTCTGAAGTGTACTCCAGTATGGCTTTTGGCAGGAGGATCTGTCTTCAGGTACTAAGGATAGAATTCCCCTGGTATCTTAAGAAAAGCACTTGCACTGCCATGAGCATTGTGCTGCCTCTACTCTGAAAATAACTGAGCTCCAAATCCTTTCCAAGGGAGTTGATAGCGACAGAATGGTCCCCTAAATTTTTCTTCACAGAGCCATGGAAGTAGCTGGAAATACACAAATGCCATTCAAGTGTGCAGTCTGGGCTGTTAAGCTGGTACTGAGAGGATTTCTTTTGGCTGCAAATTTCTTTTTATATGATGTGATGACATATGGAAAGGAGGAACCTGGCAGTGTGTTTCAGGTTGTTCTTACCTGCCTTACTTACCTACTATTATCAGGAGGTAAAAAAAAAATATTTTTTTTAGTTGAGCATGTTCAATAACAGAAATCAGAGTTATGAGCATGGGATCTCAGGGGCCCTTTTCTGGGCAGTAAACCCCATGCTCAGAAACAAGTAGTATGTCTAATGCTCAGTAAGTAATGGAGGAAAACATTTCTGAGAGCTCAGGTGCTATAAAATACCACTCTCTAGATTCAGTGGGCCTTGTGAGAGCAGCCCTTTGCCTCAGCACTAAAGTGCAAGCAGAAGAATGAACCCACAAACCACCATCATTCCCAGCCGAGTTAAGTTTGTTGCAGGACATAAATCTAACACTAGTCTCTCACTCTGGCAAATATTTCCCTCCCTTAGATTTGTAATAATTACAACTCCTTTTTTTTTGTTAGAAGAATCAAGTAAATATTAGGAAAAGACTTCAAAAAATATTACTGATCTAATAAAATTATTAATGCAGTTGAATATCAGGAAATAATTCTCACAGAGCACTGTGTCCTACAGACACATACTGCTCAGTTTGTTTGGGTTTTTGTCAAATTTTCATCAAATCCTTCAAGTTGTGTATCCAGTGAGGCTTTTCTCAGAAATCTTTCTTAGTGGTTCCTGAAATTTTTTTTTTTTCTGTGAGTTGAATTTTCAGAACCAAGACTAAATGAAAAACTTGTCAAATTGGTGTTTTAAAAAACATCTGCTAAGGGTGGTGTTCACAGGTGGGTAAAAGTAAAGTTCAGCACAACCAAAGTCCACATTGAGGCTTGAGCTGCAGTTCTCCTAATGGTCTCAAATGGGAAATTGGATGTCTAGAGCTTCAGCACCTGGCCCACTGGAGTACTGTTTAGAACCAAAACAGGGTTTAAAAATCAAGAATTTGTTTTCTTTTCATTATCCAGTTTGGCTAATGCCCTATCTCCTATTCCTTTGCAAAGGAGGAAAGCAGCGTCGCAGTCAGACAAGCCAGCTGACAAAAAGGAAGAGGAAAGCCAAAACGTAAGTGAGACACTCCTTCCTGATGTGCTCTTGCAGATTCCTTGTGGGCCAAAGCCCTGTGCTCATTCACTGTGTCTGGCAGGCAGTAACAAGCAGTGCTGATCCAGGAACAGATGTGCACATTCAATCCAAAGCTGAATGTAGCTGCTCCCACCTTTCCTGGGAACAGCACCCTATAAACAAGAATAGCTGCTTTATTCATAGGGGAGGTATTATCTAAACCAGGTTAATGGGCTCTGCTTCATGGTCTGATCCCAATGTTGTAGGGAACAGGAGATTCTTGCCCTGTAAGAAGGTGCATTGAACCTTCTGGCAAGTTAGTTTGAGATAAAGTTCATGTTTCTTATTTTATATTTGAGGCTTCAGATAAGCTGAAGTGGACTGTGAGCCCTGCAGTGTAACTTTGGATTGCCAGCCTCCATGCAAAGCAAGAATCAGCTCACTTCAGACCCCAGAGTGCACAGAGAATATGTCTGGGTAAAGAAGGGGAAATGGTGTATTAACCATTAGACCATGCAAAAGTCAAATTATGTGTTCATGATACCTACACTAAATTGAGATAGAATTTGGATAACTTTGGGAAACTTTGACTCATTTCTGTTCCACAAAAGCGATTATGCGAGAGGTATTATTTGACTCAGTCTGTAGACTGATCTTGATGCAGCAATTTTTAGTTCAACATGCAGATGAAAACACTTTTTTACCAGTTGAACTGGTATGCATGGAAGATCTTTCCTATTTCAAGGGAGGAGAGGATTTGCACTGTGTCCTTTCCCATGTGGTGCTTTTCCAGGCTGCTGCTCATTCAGCATTCCGGTTGCTAGCCAGTACCCTCGTGAAGGCTTTCTGCCACGGCTGCAAGATCATAAAGCATCCTGTGGGCCTCATATTGCCTGTGTAGAGATGTTTTCTCCAAAGACAAAGCTGATCAGTAGGAAATCCATTTTAAAAATTTCGGTTTTGCCCCAGGCAGAAAGGTTTGTAGCAAGAGCAGGAATAAGCACTTTTCACTGTTCAGGGAGAAAAGCAGCTATTTTTTGCACGTTCCTCAAGGGATGCTTCAAGCATGGAATTTGCCTGTTGAACCCGCTATGCAACCATTGCTCTTAATCTTGCCCCAAAGCTGGTTTTGAACCATACACTTGAAGATGAAAGGCACTATTTAGCTTCTAACTTTTCAGCCTCGTCTTTCTGTCCCTTCTTCTCTCTCCTTGAAACTCTACATTGGTTTATATCCCCAAACAAACTTTTCAATAGCACCAAACTGTTTAGAAAAGTTCATTTGTGTCTTGAGTACATTTCGTGTTCAGGGTATCCTTTTTGAAACTGGGTGCAATTCCATTTTACTATGCAGAGCTGATGCTTTGCCTGAGCATGTTTTGAGTGTTGCTAGATAATATTGTCATGTCAGATACATGGATGAATGGTTTATGATCTGTCACACATAAATCCGAGATAAAAGAATCCAAATCTCTGATGAAGTCTTCTACTTAAGAGGAGTACTGATTGATTAAGTTACATTCTGTAAGTACCTAGACTCCTCTCTCTGGTACTGGTGGCTGTCCTGGGGCAAAAGACTGGGATCTGAGCAACTGCTCCTTTAGATGGCTCACTTTCCACATCTCAGAGAGTTTCTAAATTTGGGAAATGGATGGTTTGTATTTAGGCAACAGCAGACAGTCCTTAAGAGTGGTTTCACCTGGTTTGGTATATAGAGATAAGAGTGATTGAGTGTAATCATGAAAAGGTGTCCATACTAGATAAAACAAAAAGGATTTATTTTGCCATCCTAAAGGGAGAGAAAAGTTAAAGTGTAAATGGCCTTGAGCCCATACCTTGGCAGCAGTGCCTGTTGGACAGGGAGGAAACTTGCTTTTGCACTATATATGCTGCAGCTGTCTCCAGAGTAGAAGAGGACTCTGTGCTTCATCTCCAAAACTCAGTAATATCCTCTTTTTCTCTTTGTAGGATGATGCTAGCACCTCTCCTTCAACCAGTACACGAGGCTCTGCCCAGCAGCAGCAAAATTCATCAGGTATTATTTAAGTTGAACTACTGGCATTGTAGTTGTCTTCTTAATGTAATCTTCTCCGCCACCTCTAGACTCTGGATTCATTGTCCTACTTCTGAGTGCAGCAGCAGTAACTAACAGAAAAATTCCCACATACCTATTGTTTTAAAAACTGTACTTAGAAAGAAGTTATGACTTTTATATGCTTCACAATCAAGAAAATTGCAAGACAGCCAGTTTAGTTAGATATGTAGCTGAGGATCTGTGCCTTCAACATTATGCACCTAAGTCTTTTAAGAGGAAAAAACTGTATTACTTTACTTTTTGTAGTGTAGGTGTCCTGATCTGTACAGCTGGGGTTTCAATCTCAAACTGCTATTCTTCCTTAATCTAATAGTTTGTTGCAATAAGGCTGATCCTGAGATTTCCTAGATGAAATTGTTTTTCCTACAATTAATCGAAATAACTGTATCTGAGTAGATGAGCTGCAAGCACTCACATTCATCCCTGCATCAGTCTTGGCCTTCACGCATGCTTAAAGAAATCTTTCCCAAGGGAATGACTATTTAACCATTCAAGCTTCCTTTTGGAACAAAGCCATGACTTGTGTGCTTTGCAGGGGAAGGGGAAGAAGCCAGGAGAAGGGTGTATGTAAACGAGATCTAGAGATTTCCTTGAAGTGCCTGTAATTCTTTTAAAAGGATTTTTAGGACCTTACAGGGAAGCAAATCCTTGCATTTAAAGTTGTCAAGTCTCTGAAACAGTTCATTTAAGGGAGGAGATTGGGATGATAGTAAGCACTTTCAGCAACAAGGGTTATGTAGTACAGCTTTTGGGAATGTTCTGTGAGTTAGAAGTGTACACAACATTAAATAAATTCTCTGTGGAGATTTGTGTAGTGGGGTCTTACTGCCCTTTTTTAGATACATTCACATTTTCTGCCAACTATGCAGACAAAATCCTAAGACTTCTTAACTTTAAATAAGTGTTGTACTGAATAAAGTAAGCCTTGCAACAATTACCCTGTATTTCCTAATAGAAATTATTTATGCTTTTCCTCCTACTGTTCCAGTTCCATTCCTTTTTAGTATTGTTTAACTATGTGGTCCCTAATTAAAGGGATCACTAAGCAGATTTTTGCCAATGCTTTCCCTATAATGTAGGCAACTGGACTCACTCAGCAATCCCATTTTCCTAGTTCTTCCTAAGTCACTCATCCTCACTGAATGAAAGCAGCTGCATAAGACAATCAACTTCAGGATTTTTTTATTTTTAGAGCAAAAAGAATAAACGAACTTTTCATGTTTGTTTTTCAGACTCTGGGAAGAAGCCATGGGAAAGGAGCAATTCTGTTGAAAAGCCTGTATCTTCATTACTTTCTAGGTGAGCTGCATGGGGTGTCCCTGTGGCTGGCCAGCAGGCGGGATAGTCATGCTGTCCCTGTGGCACGCGCACGACTCATGTCTTGTTTCATTCCATTGCCGTAGAAATCCATCAGTGGTGAAGAGCTGTGAAGCTAAGAGCCCCACACAATCCCACGTGTCTTCTAGGTACTGGCTAACTGCCTGGCTTCTTAACTGTCTTGGCTTGTCCTTTGGCTCATCCCATCATTCAGCGCTAGTGTTCGTCCTCTGCCACGTCTTTTACTCATTCTCTTGCAATCTGCTTTGTCTGTCGCTGCACAAAGTGTGGAGGTGTCATGTCAGAGGTTTGTTCCATGGAAACGGCCCCCTGCTCACTTGGGCCTCACAGATGTTAATCATGCTGGAGCCAGCACTTAAACCATCCATGTGTGTGAGTCAGAGATACGGGGCTGGCAGCGCTGTGCCACATGGAAGGCGCGTTTTGGAACATCTTTCTACAGCACGTTCGGGGTGACCCTGCCAATAGGTGAAGCTTTCATTGCCCAGCCTCTGCAGAAATTAAAAAGCAAAAGCAGACATGATCTGAATAGTTTGCAGCTGGGATAAGGGGAGTTATTCTTCTACCCATGCAACCGCAGTGGGTGCATAAGAAAGGAGAGTGAAGCTTGGTGCAGTAGATTAATAAAATCAAGATGTAAAAAGGCCCAGCCACAGACAGGTCTTTCAGACGTATGGGGTACAAAAACTAGCAGGTGTCAAAAGCCAAGAAACTGACAGGACTCCAGAAGTCCTGTCAGTCAGAGCAGCCAAGCTTCAGGATCAGTACCCATGTTTTTAGTCACAGAGATTGTTTGATGTTGGACAGCTCAAGAGAGGCTTGCTTGCAGTGCTGGTCCAGGACCACCCAGTGTTACTGGACACTGAGTTGGATGGATAAACTGAATAAGGAGGTAGAACACAGGCTTACGAATGTTTAGTATTTACTGTGAAGGGATGTCCCTTATTTTACATTGTTAGGTGTACAACGGTGCTGATGGTCTGGAGAGAGATAAGTTGCCAATGGCAACTATCTGCACATACTTGCTGCTTTGTTAAAAATGCTGTAACATGTTCTACCCAAACATTCAGAGAGATGCATCAGTGTTACTATAGCAAAATATAGTTTTTCCAGCTTTCCTAAAACCAATGAAACATGTTGGTTCTAGGAAATACATGAGCTTCAAATAGATGGAAGACCATTCCTTCTCCTTGCAAATGGGAATGAAACATGGGCTATTTAAAGCAGCCATCACATTTCAGTAGCTATCTTCTATAATGGCAGTGCATCCCAGGAGGAGGAGTTCAGTGGGAAAAAATGCTTTCCTAGTTTAGCACATGGAGTAGTGCTCAGTAGTAGTAGTGCTTGCTTGAAGGACTTCTGTGGGGGAAGCAGGGCAGGTTTCTAAAGCTCTCACTAGTGACCTGTTTCCACTCCTGATCAGTTTGATGGCATTTGTATCTTTCTTAACTCCCTTAGCTGTGAGATGGTAGGACACATGTCAGAATTTCTCAATTTCTCTTGCAAGACCAAGCAACCCTCAGGAGCAGCAGCATCTCCACCAGGCCCAGTTTGGGCTCAAAGATGGTGGCAAAGTCATTTGAAGCCTTTGTATAGCATGGTTAGTTTTTCAAATGTTTTAGAGTTATTGAGTAAAAGAAAAAGGCAAACAGCTTCTGCTTCCTTAATTTATTTTATCAGATGTCATCATGGCTCAGCCCACTGACTAATACCAGCAGAAAGACTGATAACACTCAGGTGCACTAGCCATTAGGGCCAGACTGGTTTTGTTTCTGAATCAATAAAAAATTACTGTGATACGTAACACTATCAACAAGCCACACTTGACTCATTCAAGTCTTCCAAGGAAAGGATTAGTGGGTTATTATTTTCCCTGTAATATTTTTCTAACCTGTAATCTACTGTTACTTTAGCACCCCGTGAAAGCCTAGGTTGCCAGGATAGGGCTGCTGTACAGAAAACAGACTGTGAGAGAAAACCAGACATGTAGCTTGCAACTTGCAAATGCCATAATAAAATACAGTGTTCAACAGGCTTTATCCCCTCAGCATTTCCTAGTCTGAAATCACTGAGGTTCCCAACACCAGGGGAAAAAAAAATAAATTTACAGCATCTTTGAGGGTCAGGTTGTGCATTCAGGAGCAGTGCTGCTCTCTGGCTGCCAAATGCTCCTGAGCAGCACAATAAGGAGCCTCTCCTGTCCAGCACTCGAACACAGGTGCTGCTGCTCAGGGGTGGATTTCATCCACACCATCAGGTGGGTGCAGCTCAGCACACATTGCAAGGAACTGACTGGCTTTTTTATGCTTTTCTTCCATTTCTCAAGGATGAAGCCAGTGAGCAGCAGCAATGATGTGGCTATGGATGCCTTAGATTTTGATCGAATGAAACAGGTGAGTGAAAATGTCATCTGCACTTTTAGGGATTTGGCGAGCTACCCATTTTCCCCCATGCATGCGCTGTACAAGCAAAACGGCTGTTCAGTCTTCTGATTTCCTCTATAACTAGGTGCCTAGAGAAGGGCTAGCTGGTGAGCAGCAAGAGAGCACAATCTCACTGCTATTTCATCATTATGTCTGCACAGAAATGTGCAAGTAATTATGCCAGCATCTTCTGCATCCGTGCCTGGGAGTGCAGACATAGCTGTTAGCAGTGCTAGGCTCTGACCAGCAGCGGAGGTGGGGGACAAGCACAACCGTGTTAAACTTGCATTTTCTTCCACCAGTTAGAAGGAAATTCTGAGCAGCTGACTTGTGTTTTGTCTCATCAGGAAATATTGGAGGAAGTTGTAAGAGAGTTACACAAAGTGAAAGAGGAGATAATTGATGGTAAGAAAGAGAAAAATTATTATTTTTCTCATCTTTATGACTAATTTTCCATAGATAAGATGATAGGAACTGCAGAGAGTTCCCTGGTGTTTTCAGACTTCTCTGAACAGCTCTGATTTACATACACATTTGAAGAACAAGCATCTACCTTATCTGAGCTCTGACCGTAACACTGCGTTTACATCCTTTATTATGCTATTGATGAGCTTTTTTACCACCAACCTATGAGAAATTTGCTGGCTGGTGTTTCTCACAGGTGGGAGGGTGAGAAAGGGCCTGCCTGTAGCCCATGGCACATCAATTTATCACGATCAGCAAGCGTGAAATCACTTGTAACTTGCCAGCCACACAGGTCCGGGATGAGGAGGGGACAAAGGAAACTAACTGAAAATCCTTCCCAAAAATCTTCTGTAGGCTTCCTACGCTTGAAGAGTTATTTCAGACCTTCACTCAATCATAGCTTTCCAAATAGCTACATATTTTTATAATTAATTGAAAAGTACAGCAGCTATACCAAATGTACCTGTTATAAATTGCTCTGCAGTTTACAACTGAAGGTATTTTTCAGGGCCATTACCGAAATGTACAGCAGAATTCCCATTTGAAGGCTGCATTAGGGCATATGAAGATGTATGTCCGCACCCTGCACTCCCCACCTTAGATTCACAGGGAAGGGGGAAAAGACGAGACTGTAAAATAGCTAGAATCCATTCCCTGTCCCCTTGCCCTAGATCTGTGTGCTCACAAAACCTGGAGGCAGTTTGCAGTTGGAGAGACCCTTGTCCATCCCAGCAGCTTGGCCCTCAGAGCCTTCCTAGTTCATTCCAATGCAAAATAAGGCATTCACATACACCACAGATGAAACTTCTTTCAGTAGTACTGCAGTTTGCAAGCCAGCAGCTGACTGCTTACCCTTACTCATCCTTTTACCCTCCACTCATCCGTTTACCAGCGTGTACTTTCTGCAGCCTCTCTACTTAGCATTTTCCATCACACTGGATATAACATTATGCACTAACTTTCTGGTTTGCTTTTCTAGCCATACGGCAGGAGTTGAGTAGAATCAGTACAACATAATGATTGCAAAGCATTTGGACGGTACTAAGAATGCTAGGAAGATTGGATCATTTCTAAGTGTACCAAGGTCATGCAAGATGGTGAGAGAGGACACCGGCACTGTCTTTGTTCTTACACCCTTTTTATTAGCAGACTCAGCACACTTTGAAGCTTGCTGCTGCCTTGGATTCGCTTCATTTTACAAGTCTTAATCTAAAGATTATTAAATTTTAAATTTCTGGATTTTTTAGATTTCATCTGACACTGCACATTGGATTTGTCAGCCTTTTTTGTATTTTGTATTTGCTTATTTAAATGTATTACCTTTCTTTTTAGTAGTAGATAAGAACACACGTGAACCATTTGCTTTTGATAGATGACTTCAAAGTAATTTTACTAGTAGTCTGCAATGTAAATGAAGATCCTTTGCCAACAGAAATGTATTGAGGCATCACCAGAAGAAAGAGACATGTTTAGTTGTCAGCCAACAAGTTCTTTGTCTCAGAGTTATCACAATATTAAAAAATGGTACGTCGGTGCATCACAGTATCTGTGTTCATATTGGTAATAAACTGTTTATTGTCCACATGGCCCTGCCTTTCTTTGTTTCATTTGTCCCTTGAGCTCCTGCACTTCTGTGTCACTTGGTGATAAGAGGAAGGTGACTGAGACTCACTGTGGGGTGGCAGCTCTGCCTCCTGCATTGCAGAGCACAGGAAGAGAGCCTAAGTGCCTTGTGGCTGGTGCAATGGCAGCAGCCCTGCCTTCTCTCACAGGCAGACATTCTCTCACCTGACCAGCCCTGTCACATCACTCCTGAGCACCACATCCTGCAGTCAGGCTGCCACAACCTCAGCCACTTTTTGCCAAAGTGAGTGAAGGACAGTGGCTTAAGGCTCTTCTCAGGCCACCACTATTCTCTACAGTCCCACCATATCTCCTGCCATCACTGAAAAAAAACACAGGCCTCATCAACTACACTCTTGCAGGTTTCCAGTAATAAAAGGGAGGTGTTTATGCAGAACAAGGCTACCAAAGGCATTAGGTGGATGCAAACTGAAATCCCAAGCACAGCACTGCTGACTAGGGGCTTAAGGGGAGTAATTTGTTAATGGTGTGCAGGTCTTGAGCTTTATTGGTACAGGACACCAAACACTTAACAGTGCATAGCCAGTCATATCATCCAGGTCATGCAATTTTTTCCTTTACAGCCGCTCTTTGCACCAGAGCAATCTTGGGAATTTCAGCTTGACTTGGTCTGGCGCAAGTTTTGCCTGGCAGTCATCTAGATACCATCTTCTGGTAACCTCGTGCAAAAGCCAAGGGCTTGGAGTTCAGCTATTGAAATCTGTCAAGTATTTTCCAAGCTCCCTTCCTTTCTTCAGGCTTCCAAAAAGATTTTGTTTTAAAAGCCAGGCGCCGAGAGTTGGTTTTGGGAGCAGAGCCTGGTGCAGCAGCTCAGGAGAGCCTGTAGTTGTCCTCTTGCTGGTGGAGCAGGCAGCAGACAGGAGGGACAGCTAGCCTGCTACAGGAGACCCAGGAGAGGAGGCAGGATGGGTCCTGTTTGGCCATCAGCTGTAAAATGTTACCCGTTTTGTTTTGGGGTGTTCAGCACTCTTCAAAGCAACCCAAATGCCTTTTAGAAATTAGTCTTTTTTACAGTCTAGTTATACTGTAGATTAAATATGGGAGAAATGGGAGAAATCAGAGTTTAATGCAACAGTGAGATCCAGACTGAGACTGTTTGCTAGATGTTTAATGCCAACAGAAGGCAAGAGAGAGGTTGAACGGCAAGATTTCCACATGGGAACTAAAGCAGGCAGGCACTGATGTGCACCACATTGCAACAACCCCAGGACCACAAGAAGGAGCCATTCCAGTATGAAGAACCCGGACAAGCATCAGTAACAGCAGAGATTAGAATGCTCTGTTGCATAAATCTTTTACAGTAGCTCATGCATTTCCTGATTATAAACCCATTTAATGACATACCTGATGATGGCAAGTACTCTTCAAAACTGCTGCCACTGAAGATCACATCTGTTTTGTGAAACTCTCCCATAATCCTAATTAAGGTTCTTGAAGCTGGTGCTTGGCATGGTTCACATTTTCCCTCGGAATGTGGCATTCTGCCTAAGGTCAGTGATAACCATGTTGTACAGCCTGGATATGGCGTGCCGCTGTGTTAACTTCAGCCAGCTGCTGTAAATGGGATTTTCTTACTTTCTTCATCTGCCTTTGCAGGCCTCATATAATTATGACATCATAAGCTGAAGTTTGCACAGTGTCACTTAACAGCAGTGGGAGCAAAGTGTGTGGGGTGGAAGGGGAAGCTTGGCTGACAGGGGCAGGGAGCAGTCCTGGCATCACTTGCACTGTGCTGGTTGCCAGCCCACAGCTCCAGTGACAGGGATGTGCAAGGTGGCTTATTTCCAGCAGTGGCTCTAGCAGAGGATTCCCTCCTTCCAGACAGTAACTCAGTTTGCCAGCTGCCTCTGTAGAGAAGGGTGTCCTTTCATACTGGGCTTGTTGAGCCACTGCAACAGGGCAGGCCACAGGCATCTTACATGGCAGAAATCTAACGGGACATTACTCTCCACTCCTTCCTATCATGCAGCTATTTGCCACAGCCCTAGTGTGCCTGCACAATGGAGATCTGGATCAATTCTTAAGCAAAGGGAATAAAACTATACATAGCCCTAGCATACTTTTAACCCAGACCCATATGCCCTGTGGTTATGAATAAAACCCTTCTGCCAACATTATTGGTAGTAGCAAAGACAAGTGCTCATGGAGAGAGTGGGATCACAGCCTTCTCCAGCAGCACCCCCACACACTGGAACTCTTTTTGCACATCTGCAGGCACTGCAGGCTTCCAGCCACTTCAAATTCCTTCTGAGATGGACAATGCTGAGCAGGAGGGCTGTGGGGCTGCCCAGGCTAAGCAAGCTGGGACCATGATGGAAATACTGATGGGAGGCAGGTGAAGAAGTGGCTGACAATTTTGGTTGGCTCATTTACACCAGAGCCTCTGTGTCAGGCTAGGTTAGTAGTCCACAGGACATGGATAACTGGATCATGAAACAGCTGAGTAAGGGAACTACAGCATAAGGTCACTCATCAAAGAGGATAAGGACAATAGTCAAATTGAGGAAAACAGCATAATCTTTATTGTGTTTTTATACTAACTTATTAAGCTGGACAAGAGAGTTGAGGAACAGCTGCTAAAGACATGGGAAGTTGAATATGTGATCAGAGTGACAGCAAATATGAAGTAAATCAATAAAAAACTGAAATTCCCTGACATTAGCACTGATACAAAGAAGGTAATGAAAGTTCCCACACCGATGCCTCCTTTGGGAGAGAAGCAGCTTTAATAATTAGGACATAATGTCTTAAGTATATTTGTCACTGAGGAACCAGTGAAGGCTGAAGTGCTGGAAGGAGCCCCATTCTTGCTGTTCTTATCCAAAAGCACAAAACAGTATCTGTGAATAAACTGGTGTTCAGCCCCTGTATTACAAAGGATCTTCTTCTGCTGAACAGACCTGGGTATTTATTTACCCAACTGCCAAAATCATATGGGTGAGAAAAATGGAGAAAGGGTACATGAAGGAGGAACCCAAATTGCAGCAGGTTAGCTCAGCTGCCTTGTGAACAGACAGAACTGGCTCACTGGATCCAGTGCTGCTGAAGGAAGGAACAAAATTGTGTTTAGTGAGGAAATCAGGCTTCCCAGGTCTAATCACATACTCTGAGGGACCAATGAGGCTGCACAATAATCTGTTTCTTTGTTACAGCCATGGATTTCCAGAAGAAAAAAAAACCCAAACTGTTAGAGGGTTACAGGGCAAGAGAACCCATATATATATATGTCTCTCTTTTAACCACTTAGTAAGGACAGAAATATTTTGCCAGCTTTCCATGGTAGAGGGAATTTACTAGATGGCATCTGAATTCCTGACTCCCAAGATATTGTTCTGCTTGGAGAAAGGTTATGTTGATTAATATTTTTGAAGATGCAGAATTATTGAGGATAGCCAGAAATTTCTAGCTGGAGAGGACAGGCAGGAAGATTTTAGTAGCCAGTGGGGAGAGATGAGAGATGAAGGTTAATGTCAATAGCACCAAGTAAGAAATATAGCGAGAGAAACAACCCTATCTCTATGTTCCAGGTACATCCCCTTAACACCACCAGTGGCAATTTTATATAGCTAGAGTATCATGTGCTTCCCAAATGTCAAGTTGTGCCCCTTGAATGACAGAGGACAAAAATTACCATTATTCTGAAAGCAGTTAGGAACAAATACCACCATGGAGATGAAGACATCTCCATGTCTTCACGGACATGTACTCCTAACTCCCATGCACAGAAAGGGGTGTAATACAGAGGAGACACAAGAAAGGTGACTAGGGATGCTAAGAGTCTTGGCAAGGAAAAATTAAAACTAGAACCTCTCCTTTTCCCAGAGGACTTACAGTAGGGAAAAAGGTGAGATACATGAAGTTATGAATACTGTTGAAAAGGTGAATGAGAAAGGACCACCCAGTTCCTCCAGAGGCACATCCATGCTGCTGATCAGGGCAGTAGGTGGAAGACTAAAGAAAGGATTTCTCCTTGCCACAGTTCAGATCTGTCAGTTAGTGACAGTATTAGATCCTAAGAATGGAAGTTCATTCAGAAAAGGTTTAGACAAAGCCCTGGAATAAAGATCCAACCGCAGCTACTAAAATAATGTTACAGACGTACAAAAATATAAACATATATGCATATATAAAATCTCTGCTATTAGCAATTATTGGAAGATAATGAGATATTAGATTAGACAAGACATTGAGCTAAGAGCACTCTTGTGTTCTCCAGAGAGTATCATTTACTTCTGCATGCCAGTCCTCCCTGCTTCCACAGTCCTGTGCACACAGAGCATCTACTTCCAATCTGGCATCAAGAGAAACCAGTCCTGAACTGCACACACGCATGTTCACACATAACACACAGCAAACGTTCTCCCCTGTGGACAAAGCCAAAACTTGGGCTTAGGCTCTTGTGTCCCAGGAAGTTAATTCTAAGCCTAGACCTAAGGTTCACTTAATCATAGTTCACTCTAATGTAGTTTCTGAGGGTTATATGTACAAATATCCTTTATTAAAAAGTATCAGTAGTCTAAAATAGCTTCATTTTCACACTCATCCTCTTGGCGTAAGCAGCATGCACCAACTTTAATTCAGCACACAGAAAGATCCTTCTATTTCTGCAGAAAACTGAAGTTGTGGCAATGAACAAACACACACCACTGCAGCAGGCAGACCTACCCTGTTAGCTTTCCTTTGCCAGCTTGCACAGTCTCTTAACCCTTGAATAAGGACCAAGAGTGTCATCAAAAACAAAGTCCCACAGAACTCGAATCCAGGACTGGTGATGTGGGAGGTTATCATAATATTCTGCTGCAATCTTCTTCACCTGGAAGAAGAAGAGAGAGAATAAGCTGTTTGGCTGCACAGAGTCAGGTGTGTTTCAACCTTGACATTCAGATCTGATAGCACAGCCATAACCTGAAGTTACTTGTTATTGCTTGTGAGCTTCTGAAGTTCAGCCAAATGAGATGTACTTAAATGCATTTAGATACTTCTTAGCAGATTTCTGATGTAAGTTTTGCCTCACAGTGTCATAATTTGAAAGACGATGGATTCTGCCTTCACTCAGAACTATTTTGTCTCATTTCAGAGGTGGTGGAATCTCCACAATGAGATGTCTTATCCACTTTATCAATTGCCAAGACTCCAGCACACTGTATTTAAAGCCCTGTTTTCCACTTGTAATATTCTTCTGTTGAGGGTTCTGCGTAAGAGAAAATTAACGACTGAGAAAATGCCAGACACAACCTTGCCTACACTTTGTTTTCTCTCCATTCTGCTACCATGATACAAATCCAAGAGACATGTTCCTCCAGCAGGCAAAGAAAATTGCAGGGGTGGTCTGTTCTCTGCAGTCTGATATTAAAAATACTGCGAGATCATTATTAGGTCACAAGTCTAATAAAATTTCATCCCTGCTATAATGCCCCAAGTCTTAAGACTGTTGCCATCAGAGAAGCATTGTGCAGCATTGGGGTGGGGCTTGTAGTGGGAGTAAGGCCAGAACCGGAGGACAGAGAGGTTTCAGAGCTGGCAGGTTCAGGGGACTGTGAGGATTCCCAAGTCATCAGCTGTTATTTCTGCTCCAACTAGATGCTCTGCTTTTTGAACACATTTATAAAGCAGCAGAATCTGTTAACTATAGCACACTTGCACTACCTGCTTGGGCATGGTTTTACTGCAGCTCCACCTCCTAGACAAACAAACCTCCAGAATAGAGTAGTTTGTCTTGCTGGACACCATGACTTCTCCCTTTAAAAACCCTGCAGAATTTTACAGCCAGCTATGCTGAGCACAGTGCAGAGTTCCAGTGAAGGGTGAAAGGGTTACACAGAAATCATCATGTGAGAAGAGGGTATCATCACCACCCAAGGTGTAACAGTGGAACCTTAACACAGCATTGTGACTGTGAAAAGGTAAGAATCCCAGTGAAAGTTAAATTATAAGATACTATGGCTCCCTGCTAATTACCTCATTAATTCAGCTTCCTAGCAGATGCTTCTCTATGAGGTAAGTTGGATAATGTACAGGTCTTATTAAGATCTTTCAACTCTGTACCTCTGTCCCTACACCTTGTGTTTGTGGCATGGTAGTGCTGTGCTGGAGATGGGAGATTCAGTTCAGGTCTGACTGTATTCTGTCTTTCACAGAATACTTCAAGCTTCCTAATTATTTCCTCTATCCTGCTTTAAAGCATTGATTTGTACTTCAAAGTAGTTAATTTTCAATGGGATTCAGACAATATCAGGATTTCTCCTTAGAAGTATTTGTTAATACCTGGAAGAAAAGTGATTTCCAGGTGCCAGCTAAGATCTCTGGAGATGCAGATTTAGTTCCCCATGCTCCTTCTGTAACCCTGGTCAGAAATAATTTAATCTGGATTTTATATCCTCCCTTTTACCAGCTGGGTGATTGAAATAGCCAGAGGATGAGAGGGAGGACTATTTCTACAGTAAACTCCCTTGAATGAAGGCTACTCATGAAGCCTGATGCAAACACAAAGGGGGGGCTCAGATAACCAGCTCCAAAAGTTCCACTCCAGCTCTGACATGGTCATTCCCTAGCACACAGTTGGTTAGACCTTCCCTCCTAACTCCATTTTAGATGTTCTGCCTGAATTCTGCCTTTCAACTGCAATTCAGCCCTCATCTACGATACTCAAGTTCATATGGCAAGTCTACCATTCTCTCTTCTCCAGAGCCCCATGTATTTCTTGCCCTCTGCACCAAATCATGTTTTCTTAGGTAGTTACATTATTCTGCAGGGCTCTTGACCATGTTAGATTCTGACCACTACAAGAGCTTCAGGAAGTTTTCCTGTATTGCCCCTTGCACATGGAAGTGGAAGGACAGAGATTCAGAGAAACCCATTCAGCTCCTAGGAACAATGCCTCAGGCTGTGTCCTCTGGCTCCAAAGGCTGACGGAAAAGCAGTATTGACAAAGTAGTTAAAAATGGCTCAGAGAAGAGGCCAATAAACAGCCTGCCTATATTCAGCCCAATAGCTTCAGCAAACATGAGCAGCATCTTGTGCAGGAAGGCAGGCACCACTTGCATAGCTGGCAAGGTCCCTCTGCTCTGGGCAGGACAACCATGTGGGATGTACAGAAACAATGGAGAGGGGAAGGTGGAACTGCAATAAAGAATGGAGAAAAGAGAAAATTTAATGAATGCAGTTAGAGGTGGGGCTTCTGAAGGATTTTCTTATGGAAAAGAAGGAAATTTGTTAAGATACATGTTCCTATCTTGCTATCACAAGGCAGAAAAGAATTTTAAAAGAGGTTTCTCTTTTACAATAGATCTACACAAAAGTTTCCCAGCAAAAACATCTCATTTTTGGTTATTTCTTTCAGCATCTCCATACATAAAACAGAATTATCAGCTTATCAACCAGAAAATCTGGATAGTGGGAGGGCAGAAAGTAATTGGAGTTTAATGCAGGTTCCCTTTTAAATGCAACATCATATGAGGAGTGGCTGAGGGAGCTGGGGTTGTTTAGCCTGCAGAAAAGGAGGCTCAGGGGAGACTTTATCACACTCTACAAATCTTTGAAAGGAGGGTGTAGCCTGGTAGGGATCGGCCTCCCCAGGCAACAAGCAGCAGGACAAGAGATAAAAGGCCTCAAGCTGCACCAGCGAGGTTCAGGTTGGACAGCAGAAAGAATTTCTTCACTGAGACTTGTCAAACACCAGAACAGTTGCTCAAGGAAGTGATGGAGTCACCACCCCTGGAAGTGTTCAAGAAATGACTCAACATGGCCCTTCATCCTATGATTTAGCTGATATGGTGGTATTAGATCAAAGTTTCGACTCAATGATCTTGCAGGTCTTTTCCAACTTTAATGATTCTGTGATATCTGTGAAGTATGGTTGAGGCTGGAAGAGTCATCCTCTGTGTTACATTCTGATTACAGTACAAAACCTGTAGGCAGCAGTTTCCAGGTAGCAAGTTTTGTGGCCAGATCATAGATTGCCTTAAAGAGGATGGCACTGTGATTAAGTATTTCAAAATCCTGCTCCTCAAGCTCTTCATTTATTGCATTGTAGGTGGTCCATTTTCTTCAACTCCTCCCCACCTTCTTCCTTACAAATCTCAACTGTAAGTCTTAACTCATTGCTAGTTTGTAAACGGAAATTGCAAAAGAACTGTCTGAAATCCAAGAAGAGCAAGTGCAGGGTCCTGCATCTGGGAGGAATAACACCAGGCACCAGCACAGGCTGGGGGGAACCTGCTGGAAAGCAGCTCTGAGGAGCACGATCTGGGGGTCCTGGTGGACAACAAGCTGTCCATGAGCCTGCAGTGTCCTGGGGACCAAGAAGGACAATGGAATCCTGGGGCGCACTACGGAGAGCATTGGAAGCAGGTCAAAGGAGGTGATCCTGCCCCTCTACTCAGCCCTGGTGAGGCACATCTGAAATGCAGTGTCCAGTTCTGGCTCTTCAGTACAAGAGGGACATGGAGCTCCTGGAGCAAGTCCAGAAAAAGGTGACAAAGTTGATCAAGGGACTGGACCATCTCTCTTATGAGAAAAAGCTGAGATAGCTGGGCCTGTTCAGCCTCAAGAAAAGACAACCGAGAGGGAACCTCATCAGTATCGATAAGTATCTGGAGGGTAGGTGTCAAGAGAATGGATCCAGGCTCTTCTCAGTGGTGCCGAGCAATAGGACAAGAGGCAACTGGCAGAAACTGATGCACAGGAAGTTCCACCTGAACATGAGGAAGAACTTCTTTACTGTGCAGTGACCGAGCACTAGAACAGATTGTCCAGAGATGATGCGGAGTCAGATGGGGATATTCAAGAACCTTCTGGACACAATCTTGTGCCATGTGCTCTGGGGTGCCTCTGTTTGAGCAGGGAGGCTGAATCAGATGACCCCACTGCAGTCCCTTTGAACCTCACCCATTCTGTGATTCTGTTATCAGAGAACGATAACAAGAGAATGCAAAGTCTGCAGGACAATTACTAGGCACTTTGCACCTGATATATTGAGGCTTTTCTTCAAGCAGATCAAGTTGGCAGGGTAAGAAATCATACCTGTTGGACTGAAACTTTTGTTCTGGCTCTGTGCTTGTAGAACACAGTGATAGGACCCTAATCCTAGTCCATCATACCTGATAGGCACAAAAGTCAAATGCAGCCTAGTCTGTCAGCATGGCTGTTACACGCTCTTTGTCCTGGGGCTATACAGAAACTAGAGAACCTTATGACACAAAGCTGCAAAATTACATTTAGAATGCTCAAAGGCTAATTACAGAAGTTCCCTCTATAGTCCTACATCTCCACCACAGGGTGAAGAACTCTCAAGCTAGCCCTCCTGGCCATCATAGGGTTAAAGAAATTTGCAACTCAAAACCAGCACATCTACCATGTTTTCCAGTCTTGTCTGTCTAATAAATCTGGTTTCATACCATGTCTTTTCCTTTTCCCACAAGCTTAATGAGTAACTAGCTTGCCTCTGGTAACACTGCCACTTTTATTGCAGCTTCTAGGAGGAGTAGAGTTCCTTCTTCTTCTCCAGTCTCCTCTCTCCATAAGTATACTCAATCCTACAGACAATGAAGAATGGATCTCTTTACTCATTTGGTAAACAATGCAATATTTTATAGTTATAAGACTTCATTGAAAGACTAATCTAGTCTAAAGTCTACAGGTATTTTTTTAGAGCAGGTCCTTCATTGCAATGTTAAATTTCATGGTCTCTTGTGTAATCTCTCATTATACTACTGGGACAAGTTCTTACTGCACACCCATGTCACTCATCTTTAATATCCATAAGCTTATGAGCAGAGCCTAATTCTTCCTCTTTCACATCTGTCACAGTCCTAGGGTAAAGGTCTTTCCAGTGGCAAACACATTACTCAGAACATTCTGAATGACACACCTGTAACAAAGGACAAAGCTGAATTTACTTTCCTGATAAGCAAGCTGAAAAGCCAGTTGCTTTCCAAGATTGAGATCCAGTTATTCTCAAATCCTATTTCTTCCCTGCTCTCAATCATGCAGGATAGATTTTTAAAAATAGAAATCTTTATTCCACTTTCTACTTGACAGTAATTAAAAATAAAAATAGTCTCACTGAGAGGTCATCCACATTACACAATGCAACTATTAGAAGTTCAAGTGTCTAAGAGACTAAATCTGAAAAAAAACAGATCTTTGCTGAGTGAAGAATTTGCCAGAAGGTTAAGGAAAGTAGAGCAAGGTGAGGTTTCCTACCTGCTATGAAGTTCAAGATTTAAAGCTAATCCGAGAGGATCTGTTTCTTTATTTCTTTCCACCAGAGAGGCAGAGATTTTTTTTTCTCATTTTGCAGAAAAGAGTAACCAACTTGTTTTTATGGTCAAAGCATTTTCTACAGTAACTGTTTTGCCAAAGAATTTTCACTTTTTAATGGAATTTTTACTTGTAATTGATCACTCATTAGACTCCAAGTCTTCTATATAATTCTGTCAGGCAACAGTGATTGACAAGTCTGCTCTCTCCTCCACCAGCAGGGCGAGTCACAGTTACCAAAGAGCAAAACACATGCAAACACAAGCTCATGAAATTCAGCTAATAACTCCATCCTCTTTACACAGGAGGGCAGACACTTCCATCTGCGGTGCTGCCTCAAGGAATTAGGCTGAACTATTTGTGGTGTGGGTGGAGAAGAGCTTTTCAGGTCTCAATCAGGGCTGGAGCAACAGTCCCAGCAAGTTCAATTAGTCACTCACCTCCCTTGTGCAGGATACAGAGCTAACCTCCTTCTCTTCTATTTACATTTTGGTAATCTAAGTATCTAAGCCCATCTAACAAGTTTGAACATTTGAAACTAAAGCTAAGCACATGCACTTCCCCTCTGAGCTATCAGGTGTATCAGTGATGGGAGTGCCTCACAGGGGAACCTCGTATCTGAATGTAAGCTGCTGTACCAGCTCCTCTGGGCCTTGCCAGGAACAGGCAGTGTCTCCAGGACAGACCTCCAGCAGCGAAGGAGGTGAATGAAACACAATTTCAGGCTATATAGAGGCTTCCCATACTCTTCTACACAAGAAAATCTCCAGTTGATTTGAGCAGAGAGTGTTTCTGTGATGGAGAACATGAACCCATACAGCAGGGTTTGCCTGGGTATGCCATCATAGAAGCTGCACGTGGTATCAGTAATGGGGAGGTCACAGCTCCTGAACCTCAGGCTCCTCAGGTCTACCTCCACCTCAAAGGATATATATTGCAGTAGCAGTTCCCAACTTTGCATCAGGCCAGAGAAAGAGGTTTCCTTCCTGTTACGTCAGAGAACTTGTATGTAGGAGTAATCCTTCAAACTCACGTACCTCTAACACTGTGAGCACCTGCTGAGGAACCCAGGTATTAAAACACACAAGAGCAGCCACATACCTGGAGGGAGATTGAAAACCATTCCTAGACACCTGGGCTTTGCAAATTTGATTCCCACAACTGATAAAACATAAACAAAAATGGGTTTGCCTTTCAAAGGAGGAAAGCCACAGCACTTTCCCAATGACAGACCAGGCCTCCTCAGTTTCTGTGGGTGGGGCAGCAGAGCTAAAAGGAGTCACAGAGAGTGCGGCTTTATTTTCTAGTGCTACCTGTGTCAGGCTGGAACATGCCCTAAAACTTATCTCAAAAACAGAAGAATTTTCTTTGATGTTAATCAAGCAATATAGTTAGCAGATTGATCATTAGACAAATTTCCAGTAGCAATTGCCACCTGCCTCCCTTTAGATGGGCCTTTAAACTTTCAAAGAGTTGAAACTTGGTGGCTGAGAGATGTAAATCAAGACATTTAAAGCCTTTTTGGAGGATTTTATCATGCAAAAGGTATTCCTCAAGCCCTCTGAAGCTCAGATGTTCTACTTTGCATCAAATAAACTAAATATTACAGCAGTTTGACAGCCATTTCTCTCAACCGCTGGCTTAAAATTAATGAGAAACAAATCAAAAAAGCTGTTTTCTTTATTTTCCCCTTTTTTTCTTAAATTCATCAATTGCTATGATTTGGAGTGTTTTCTTTGAGACAGTTTAGCAGCTTTCATAAAAATCCAACTCACTCATGCTATCCTTACCATGGGCAATCTGCATCCAGGAATGCTGGGGAAGTCATGATGCTCCATGTGGTAGCCTACATTGAAGGTGAGCCAGTTCAGAGGTCCGTAGTAAGAGTATGTCTCATACCCTTTTAGGAACATGTAGTGTTCTGCTATGAAGTGCCCAGAAATGGGATGAACACCCAAGCAAAGAATTGTACCTGCTATTAAGTAAATAACTGGTTTGAGCCCCCACAGGTAGTAAATGATGAGGTCTACAGAAAACTGGACGAGAGCATTGAGAATTTCCATCTGTGTAATTGCTTTGGGGTTCACATACAGTGGTCTCAGACTGTAGAACAGAGGCTGGAGGAACAGCCAAAGCAGTTTCCGAAGCGGCGTGCAGAAAAACCAGCCCTCAAAGTCTGTGGGAATGTCCACGTCCAAACTGTCCCCTCCCAGATACCGGTGATGGTCAATGTGGTATTTCTTGAAGGAGGCAGAGTAGGGGATGCCAATGGGCAAGTTGGCAAAGACTGCGAACCATCGGTTCCACTTGGCCTGCTTGTTGCCAAAGGCCACATTGTGTGAAATATCATGGATGGCGAGGGTCAGGGAATGGTTGATGCAACCCCCAAAAGCATAAGCCCAGAAGAAAATCCATTTCCAAGATAAGTCTTTCACCAGGTAGCATGCCAGCAGCTGCGTGAAAACCATTCCAGATACAATCCACTTTAAATGTGGATCTGGGCCCATCAGTGTCTTGATCTCTGGATACTTTGCTAAAGGAAAAAATGCAGAGAAAAATTTGGTTAGATCATAGTTAGGTAAACACAATCACACTGTGACTCCCTGGTTTTTATCACACTATGTTTGAGGCCCTGGTTTTATAAAATGCTAATTCCAAAATAGGGTTGCTACTATGGTGAAAGTTTTACAGCATCATATCCAATTGTGATTGATATTGATATATACATACTTATATGTCTATATATATAGACATATAAAAAAAAAAAATACCCTGATGGTCACTCTGTGGCATCATGTCCCTTCCCCACAATGAGCATCGCTTCACAGTGATGAGTAGTAATATGCCAAACCCCACAGGACTTAAGCTCTAAGAAACACCTTCTCCATGTTTTTAATGTCCTTTTGTATTTTGCTCAGATCAGATGTTACTTTGCACAAAAGGGATACAACTGCCTTCTCTGTAGTCCTTTTCACACTGTTGTTTCAAACACACAAGCAGAGGAAAGAGAGCTGAGCAACAGGCTCACCTGGTTTTGCTCTGTGGTTAGATGACAAACACAGCATTTAAAAAAAATTCCTAATTATTTGAGTGTTTACCAGTGCTCACAAAACATACAATTCTTCACACACAGTAACATCACAATTAAGTCAGTAATATTATCAGGATTTTGTAAAGCGTGGAAAATTTTTCTCTGTTTCCATGTCATATACCAAAAGTAGGCATAAAAGCCACACAGATAATCACACAACAGCTTCATGAGGCCTCACAAATACTGCAGTACAGTGTCAGAGTGATGCAGGCTAGGCTTGCCAGATCTGACTTGTGTCAGGCCAGGACCAGCTTACTGAACTTCAGTTCCACCTGCCATTCATCTGTCCTTAAGAAAGAAAATAAAATACAGAGTACAGCTTACCCTCTAGGTGCTGTTCATTGATTCACATCTCCTCTTTGTGGATCTACACTTCTCACTTCCAGTATTAACTTGCACATGATTCCTTCTGCTGCCTTATGGCTTTTACCCACAACTGACCTCCCTCCTCTAACTCATACTTTGCATTTCCCAGTAATTGCAGCTTACACAGATAAGTGCATAGAGAAGTCACTCATTCTGAACCCCGAGGTTACACAGTGTGTCCCTGTGAGATTCATGGGCCCATTTTATGAATAGAAAAGTAAACATCATCTCACTGTCACAGTATAATACCAATACAATAAAATCAGATTACAATGATCTGCATCTATGCAGCTGTGTATACTATAAACAAATGCTGGAGACAATACATGTAATTTATGTGACCTTGAAAGCAGTGGCAGATACTGAGTGCTGGACGCAGAGAAGGTTTTTGTAGAAGTGAACCATGAGAAGTTTGCAGAAGTTCAAAGAGATGAAGTGCTACTTAAGGAAGCAGGTTGATGTGGAAATGCTCTGCAGCCATTCTGACAACCTTTGAGCCTCTTGGCCAACTTCAGCCCAGTTTGACAGAAATTAGAGATTACAAAGATTGTACAAGTGCTGTGGAAGGTGAGGACAAAAGATATTCTCAAATCTTGTCAGGACAAGGAGGCCAAGGTCACCATGAGGAGTGTTCAGGAAAGAAAAAGATTTTCTAAGTGGTGGGAAAGCTGTAGTAAAAGTTCGTATCTTTCTAAAGTCAGACAATTTTTTAATAAAAAACTCCAGAAAGTCCAGGGTTTTTTTTTTGTTTTGCTGCTTTGTTTTTGTTGCTGTTTTCACTATTCTTGAAATTCTTGAAATTTTATTTTTCACACCAGAAAAGTTAACATGCCAGAAGTAGCATACCTGAACAGGTACCAAAATTTTACACGAAGTGCTGCTTATGCAAAGTTCACTCTAAAGTATAATGATACAATGACCTGGTCAGAACAACTGTTACAGACATGCAGTTTTATGTACCTTAATGTCTTTCTTAGGGGTATCTGTCCAAAAGCCAGAAAACTCTTTAATAAATCAAGGCACCTCAAAGGTTATCACATCATGCAGCTGGTAGAGATAAGTTACTGCAGTCATCAGAAGAGATGAAACGTAAAACAACCAAATCTGTTCCTCAGCCTGGTCAAATTGAGGCCACATTGACCCCCAAAACAAAACAAAAAAGAAATTTTAATGGGATGGGAAAATTGCTTAGAGATACTTTATACAGTCATTTGAGAATAATGGAAGTTTTTGACCTATTTCTTTCTGTGGCAGCCAACAAGGACTGCAGATTCCATTTAAAAGGAGCAGAGCAGTCACTGCCAAATGGCAGCAATGCAGGCAGGTCGCACTTATCGCAGGTGACAGCTACTAAGTAACTTGCCAGGGTTTAATATTAAATTCAACACATGATTAACTCCTCTCCAACAGTAAATTTTTGCATACTACTCAAACCACAATACTGTGGCTGTTTATCATTAATACTGATAAAGCCACCCTGTTTCCATGGCATGGAAAAATTTCAGGTTTCTCCTCATGAAGAAACTATGGCTTGGGCAGTGGGGTGGTGCTGGTCAGCTCACTGGAGGCTAAAAGCTACTGGTGGAGTAGCCTGCCAGAGACCTGTTGGTTCAGGAACACTTCAAATGCAGAATGTTGAATGCTGACCCTTTCCAAACTTGAGGCCAAGCACTCTTCAGTGAGACACATGAAAAGCAGATTAAGTGATCCTGATGACTGCAATTTATGTATAATGTGCTGACAAATTTGTGATAACACAAATTATCTCATTTTTCCCCCGTGTTCATGCCTTGCAGTTAGCTGAAAGAATGCTAGTAAGGCAAGAGCCTCACTTGCTGCTGAAAAGCCTGGACATCCCTGTAAGGCTGCTGTGACAAGTGTCTGTAGGTGCTACGCAAAGCAGGCATCACCCACCTGCATGAAAAAAAGGCAACAGAGAATCAGAGGCACAGAGAGAGGGCACAGAAAGAGGAGAAAAAACCCAACCCCGTCATTCATCCCTTCTGTATAAGGTGGGAAGGGAGTGGGGTGGATGAGGGCATGGACACACAACACAGGACAGGACACAACACCCACCAAGTTATATAACTGCATGGGACCAGGTTTTGCCCTTTATAGTCCAATGAGAACAGGAGAGACCCAGCTACTCTGATGTCTACACAGCACATCTTCCAGCCTCCAGCTCATTGAGGGAGTCTGTTAGCTGAGGCCAGCAGGCAGCTTATCCACATGTGCTGCTTCCATCTGTCCAGAATGAGCCACTGTACTGCCATCGAAGGATGGGGACACTGGTGTAGATGTACAGCAGGGCACAAGGATG
Organism: Corvus moneduloides; assembly: GCF_009650955.1. Lineage (NCBI taxonomy): Eukaryota > Metazoa > Chordata > Aves > Passeriformes > Corvidae > Corvus > Corvus moneduloides. Next base: position 11,951,156 of record NC_045481.1, on the reverse strand, counting down.
ATTTTTCTGCCTCTAAGGTCAGCACACTGCCAAAGCAGCACAGGCACTTTAGTACAGTAGGTAAATGTAGTTACTAACTCTGCCCAGTCAGTCTCTGCTCCACAATGATGAAAGACAGCATTCCCCACTCGCACAAGTCAAGAGAGAAAAAATGCTGCAAATATATTTTCAGAAGGGTTCACAATTCTGAAACAGCCCATCTACTGAATTAATTTTTCACAGAGATCACTCCACTGTTCTAAGCATCTTTCTAGAGGCAGGTCTCACTCGCCACAAGTGCTTAAACTGACAAATCAGTCTGACCGTATTTTTTTCCATTGGTGCTTCTCTCTGGAGATCCAAGAGCACTCACCATAGCCCTACAGTGATCCTCTGTTAGGACTGGAGCAAATGCTCCTGGACAGGCCTTTGGTTGCCAGGTCCTGCTGTTCCTCCTCCTCAGGCAACAGCAAATACCTTGTTCTGAACTCTCACTCATCCTCTGTCCTACTGACACTGTCCCTGACAGGCAAGTCCCAGTGGTAGCACCAAACACAATTTCTCATTGATGTGACACCACATACTTCACACTTGCACATCTTGGCACAAATGGAATTTGGAAGTGAACAAGAGCAGGAGCTGTCCACAGAGACAATGGTGATGGAGGTTTAAAGGAGCAGCAGCCATGCCCACATCTCTGAGAAACTAGTAGTTAAAAGAAAAGAAACTAGTAGTAAAAAGAGAAGAAATTTAATTTCTTAATTTTCCTTTCTTTTCACACCAAGTGCAGCGTACTGATATAGTCAAAGTGGACTTACTCCTCAGCATAAGTCACTTAGAAGCTTTGTTAAACAGAAGGAGGAAAAAAAGTCTGTGATACTGCTGTCCTGGACTACATTCTATTGACTACGAGTCCTTGTCAAAACAAATAAAAGAGACACCAGGCACAGGATGTACAATTTACTACTCCATGTCCTATGCTGGAGCTGGTATTTCCAACAAATAAATAAACAAAACAAAAGAAGACAGTTTACTGACATTACAGTATTTTGCCTTGTAGCAGCTCAGGTCACAAACATGCTTATAAAAGCACAGCACACCCAAGTACTCAGTGAAAGATGTGGACCAGCTGGAGAAGGTCCAGAGGAAGGCCATGAAAATTGTCAGAGGGCTGGAGCACCTCTCCAATAAGGAAAGGCTGAGAGAGCTGAGAATGGAGGCTGTTCAGCCTAGAGAGGAAAAGGTGCTAGGAAGACCTTATTGCCTTTCAATGTTTAATGGTGGTTTATAGGAACGATGGGGACTGACGGTTTAGTAGGGCTTATTGTGATAGGTCAAGGGGTAACAGTTCCAAGCTAAAAGAGGAGACATTTAATCTAGACATAAGGAAGAAATTTTTTAATGAGGGTGGTGAAACACTATCACAGGTTGCCCAGAGAGGCTGTAGATGCCTCATCCCTGGAAACATTCAAGGACAGGTTTGTTGGGGCTCTGAACAACCTGATCTAGGTAGTTATGTACCTGGTACTCAAATTATTTTGTGATTCTGTGATTAATTCAAACAATGTATGAGTCAGGACACACAGAAGACAACATGCATGACAACACCTTCTGATTTTTCACAGTCTCCTAGTCCCTCCAGCATGGAAAATAATAAAAAACATTTTTGGCCTAACTAATTACACTGAAGTTTTATATGTCCACTGTGCAAGGACAAGCGTCTTAATCTTGTATTTGTCACCCACAAGCTTCTAAATTGCTTAGTGGTAGCTGGTCGAAGGGCAGTGGGTCACCCAGAAGTGGCCACCAGAGGGAAAGTACTGCAGTGGTGCCACACTGCCGGTGTCAACAGAGGTGGATGATGTCAGCACATCACTATGTCAGCAGCTGTAACCGGTTTGCTTATGTTGGTTTATTAGCTAGTTCAGGGTAAAGGGAGGTAGGGATGCTAGAAAGAGGACTTCTAGCTCCTTCTGAAACAAAAAACTGCAATTTGGGGTAAACTGAAGCCTTCAGTCGTACTTAATACATTTCCCACAGAAGACCAAATGCCTAAATCAGTGACTTTCTGCCCATGTGATTTATTTCAAAGGTGGTCCCAGGGCAAGAGCACTGGGATAGCAGCTCCTGGGTGTGCTCATCAGAGGACATGCACATCAGTGGCAGCACTGTGACGACACGCTGCAACATAAAGGGCAAACATAGTTTCTTTGCCAGAAGCACATGTACTTCAGAGCCTTGATTTAAACTAAGGAGATGATACATTGCATATTTCAGCAGGTACAACTTATCAGAATTTTCATAAATGTGAGGTTTAAAAAGGCAACAGAAGAGACAGCTGGAAGAAATAGCAGATTAATCTCTAAATAAGAAAGCAGAGCTGGAAGTGATACCTGGATCAGCTAAATGCTAACATAAAATGGATTTTGGCTTTTAATTTTGTTCTACCCCTCCCCATGGGCTAACATCTCAGCCTTCCTACAGGATAAAGCACATATAAAACACTTGCACCATCTCCACTCCAAAATAACTTGCCAAATAACTAATTACATAACTATTAAGCATTCTTGGATGTTAGATCATATTCAGATGCTCTTGGGCTATCCTGAGCAACACTGATTCAGCTCTCATCTTCACCAGCAAACAAGTGTTTCCCTAAGGATGCTGTGAGGCAAGACATTTTCTGAGCAACCTGCAGTAATTTTATAAAGTTAGATCCAACCCATGGCACAAATATGATCTCACTCTTCCCATGTCACAACATATTGCTCATTGCTTGCATTTGGGAAATTGTTTGCAGGTGAAATGACCATACATTGTATGCTTATGGTGTTACCTGCATTTAAGCAATGATCTTTTCATCTCTCAAAAGTGAAAAGCTGTCAACACTTCCACTGAGCAAAACCATAGTTTCTTCAAGTCTTTCAGTCCAAGAAATCCTTACTGACAGAAAAATAAATCCTATTTCCACTAGATGTCCCCTTTATGTTATATCTCCCCCAATAGCATTTTTGTAACTATACAGAAAGGATAAGCAGATACAGATGAAAAAACTTTTCCATCAGGAAGGTTTTAACGAGGTCTTTCCCTAACAGGGCTTACTGCAGCATTACACAAATCCCAGTCCTGACACAAGGCAGTAACAGGCTTTTCATAAACAAGACAGCGAGAGAATAGCAATGAAACAATTCCATTTCATAAACTGAAAAGCGTGAATAACGTGTTCAGGAACATGTATAACGTGATCAGGGTCGAAGTGCCAGCTTGGCAAGAGATCTCCACTGGAACTCAGAAGCAGTTGCACCCAGACAGTACTAAGCACAAGCTACATTTTAATACCTAGATACTACAAAGAGATAAGAGAGAAAGTATCTCCTCTCCCTCGTGCAAAATGTTGATCTATTTGCTGGTATAATTATAACCATTAGGAATCACAACCCTCATCTAGTGCAACAGTGTCCTGCCACAAAACCAGTTTCCAGCCAGCCCAGTTGATAAACACAGCTCACAGCTCTGCAGCTCAACTGGAACCGGTTGCCCAGAGAAGCTGTGGATGGGCCATCCCTGGAAGAGTTCAAGGACAGGTTGGATGGAGCTCTGAGCAACCTGAGCTAGCAAAAGATGTCCCTGCCCATGGTAGGGAGATTAGACTCACAGAGTTGTCATTCAGATGCAGTCACTGACTACAAAAGTCTTACGGACACCTGGGCTACAAATTCTTAAGCCAAGATAAACAACTTTGTGATGAACCTTTTCTACCTCTCAGATGCTCTATAGGAACATATTGGGGCAACAGCCCAAGGAAACACCACTTTTGTAGAAAGAAACTGCCTTATGTGTTTGTCAGTTTGCCCATTTTTTTCTCCTAATAGATAATTTCCATTTGCATTTAAATCCAAGTAGCCATGCCTGAGAGAGACCAACATTTTTAAAAGCTGCAGCCTAAACACAGAACAATCAAGTTTCAGTGCTTAGCAACTAAATCATTAACCTATTGGGAAGGAAATACTTCCTTTACCAGCATGGAATGCTGTCCCCAAGGCATTGCTGTATATAAAAATGTAAAATACATGGATTTTTATAGATTTTTGTTCATATGTATGTAAGATTCTTACTGTCTACTCCAGCTTAATAAACAGTAAGCACTTTGATAAGTATATACTCTGGGTACTAGGTGACCTTAGGCTTTGAATAATAGAGTGAGGATCGTTATACAAATATTATGTGGGATATTATGATAGTTTCAGTAACTTTTGGTAACATTTTGGTATTTATGACACTAGTTTTATAACCCATTCTGCCCCATCAGACACAGATCATTCATGTCTTTCTTCCCATGTTGTATTTCTCTCTGCCCTTCCTTCTACTCCCACAGCTGGGGCAAGGGAAGCTGAAAAGATGGCCCTTGATTCCAATTGCTTGTTCTTAACCCCAAGAGAGGGTGGGCAAAATCTCTGCAAGTGTGTAGCTGAAAAGTCATAAAAGGAGTTTGCTGCAACAAGGTAGTCCAAGTACCTCCTTACAGCTTCACCATGATTTGCAGTCCCCATTCTATAGCACAACCAAAAAGGCAAGAGAGCAGCAAGGGCAGAGACCCACCATACACACTCCTATCCTTAGCTCACCAAAATGTAGTCCCCTTGACTGAAGGGATGAGGAGCACGACACCAAGAAGTGTCATTTTCTATACTGACATCATTTGTCTATCATGATTACACAGTACAATAATTATTATTTTCCTGGATGCAATTCAAACCTGGACGTGGATATTCCACGACTGCAACTATACCGGAAATGTTTTTGTAATTTAGATTAATAATGGATTAATCTGTAAGATTGTGGGGGAGTTAAAAACCTGCACCCAATTAGCATATACCTCGTGCAGCAACTCAGCCAGAAACTCCACTGCCTTTTTATAAAAGTTCTTTAAAAACTTTATTCACCTCGTTAGAGGGAAGAAAACAACCAACTCACCCAAATGAAAAGAGGAGAAAAAAATCAAAATCTTCTTTATTAATAAAAAGTTGAAAATGTATTTTCAGGAGACACACACAATATTCTGTGACGATTCTGAATTGTCAGATCTTCTCAGAAACGATGTTCAGAATAGCCCAAACCGCACAAAAATAAACCTCCCGACCCACCACACTCCTGTGCGCAGTTAAGCGCTGCGTGTACAACACGAAAATACAGGAGTGTACCTTGTCCCCGACAAGCAGCGGGCACTTGCTATTGTTCTCTCGCACGCCTCACCCGCATCCCCGTTTACTTTCATGCACAACCAAGGCACCGGGAACACGTGCCCGCAGGAGGGCTCCCAGCCCGCGCCCCGCGCACACCTGGCAGAGCCGCGCCCGCCAGGACCCCCGGACGGCAGCGGCGCTGCGGGCAGGCGGGCGCTGGCCACAGCCCATGTCGCCCCTCCGCCGCTGCCGCCCACTGACCTGGCTCGGCGCAGCCGGGCTCGGTTCGGCCGCCGGCATCTCCGCCGCTGCCTCCAGAAGGCACAGAGTTGAGAATGCTACATTCCTCGGGGGAAACCCCCCACAGCCCACCGGGCTGCGGCCCTCGCTCTCCGCAGCCTGGACACCACCCTGAGCCGCACCGACACCGGCGGTCCCGGCGCGGACCCCCCCACCCCGCCCGTCCCTTCCCGTCCAGGAGCGCAGCGCAGCCCAGCCCGGCTGCCCGAGCGGCCACCCCTGAGCCCCCCGTCGTACCCAAGATCTCCTTCCTGCGCTGCGTGTGGGGCTGCTCCGTGTAGACCCACTCGAAATCCTCGCGGGTGACACGGTTCCCCATGGCTCCCGCTGCGCCCCGCGCCGCGCCGCGCTGCCCTGCCCTTATAGCTCCGCGCCCGCGGAGGGGCGGCTCCTCCGCCCGCCCCCGCCCCGCGGCCGCCGCAGGCGGGCACCGGGACAGCTCCGCGGCTTCGCGCGGGTGTGCAGGAGCCGGGAGAGCTGCAGAGCCCCTCCCGGGTATCAAGGGGAGTCCGGCGGGCGGACGGTGCCTCGGGGCTGAGTCTGGGGACAAGGGACGGCCGGCCGAGGCTCGCCGTGCTGCAGGGACCTCGAAGACAGCCAAGAGAGGTGTGTGGGGTGCGCGTGTTTGCAGGGCAGCAGGATCGCCATCGTGCCGGCACCGGGGCTCGGCAGAGCCACTATATCCATCGCTGCCTGCGACGGCTCCAGAGCACGAGGGGAACTCCAGCGCTGCAGGTCCCCGGGCACTTCCAGACACAGCTTTTGGAAAGCGAAGGTAGTCCAAACGCCGTAAATCCAGAGACGGAGCCCTAAGCAGAACCGTGGATTAGGGCAAGCCCCAGTTGTGCGAGCTCCTCCCAGGGGTGGAAGACCTAGAACAGTGCAAAGGTGACCAGCGGCTGACACACATTTCCTTGGCGCTCTGACAATCTTCGTGAGCCGTCCCGGTAGAATCCAGCCCTCGGCTGCGTCACACTTCACTCCTGGTAGTCTGCAGCCCATTTCCCAGGTACCGTCCCCGCTGGAGTAGCAGGAAATCACACTGCTACCTTGGTAACAAAACCAGGCAAAGGACTTGCTAACCTTAAAACTAAGGTAACCTTGTACCTCTCTAGCCTCTGTGATTCACAGAGTTACATGTTACACAGTGATGTTTCTACACACACAACCCAAAATTAAAGTGCTGCCCTTGTTCCCACTATATTCTTTTGCAAGTCCATACCTGACCTCCTGTCCATCTTCACTCATTATCCCTATCCCTATCATTAGTCTTTCCAACAACAACATCACGTGTGGATCAGCTCCAATTTTGTTTAACTCTGTTTCACCTTGAATGTCTCTGGCACCCTCCATTCCCTCCTACCCTTAAAAATGCCTACTAGAGCTGGAAGTTAAAAGAGACAAAAATGCAGCCTTGAAATGTATAAATATGAAATGTAAATATTTTTCAGCAATAATTTTTGCCTACAAACACTGGCAACACTATCACCTCTTATATTAGTCTAGTGGAATTATTTAAGATCTCTTGGTAGAACAGTTACATGAAACTATAAGGGCTAAAAAACACCAACAATGAAACAACCCACAACCCCCAAACCCTGATCTGAAGCTTGACTGCTAGAAAGCTTTAGGAGGTTTTTTTGAGAGTCAGGGGTTTTTTTCCCTGTTTAATCACAGAATCACAGAATCAGCTGAGTTGGAAGGGACACACAAGGATCATTGAGTCCAACTCCTGGCCCTGCACAGGGCCATCCACAAGAGTCACACCATGTGCCTGAGAGCATTGTCCAAACACTTCTTAACTCTCTCAGGTTTTGTGCTGTGACGACTTCCCTGGGGAGCCTGTTCCAGTGCCCAACCACCCCCTGGGTGAAGAACCTTTCTGTAATATCCAACCTAAACCTCCCCTGACACAACTTCAGGCCATTCCCTCAGGTCCTGTCACTGATCACCACAGAGAAGAGATCAGTGCCTGCCCCTACTCTTCCCCGTACAAGGAAGTTGTAACTGCAATCAGGTCTCCCTTCAGACTCCTCTTCTCCAGGCTGAAGAGACCAAATGACCTCAGCCACTTCTCATATGTCTTCCCCTCAAGGCCCTTCACCATCTTTATTGCCCTCCTTTGGATGCTCTCTACTTCCTTAAAATGCAAACCCTTGAATAATGAAAGGTGTGAAGCAGATTGAGTGGAAGGATGATAGTGTAAAGGGAAACAGTTTTACCTACAGCAAGAGCAGGAGTTTAATCACTTTGCTGTTACAGCTCAGCTCTCTGTAAGTATGATGGTTTCTTCACCATTGCTCCAACACACGGTTGGTGCTCTCCCATGAAGTTGCAGGAGAACCCAGATAACAGACTGTTAATCCAAGTTAAGGTTATTACAGGTTTCTAGAAGAAATGGATTGTTCAGAGATGCATCAGTATCTCAGCCTAAACCTTTAATTGACTCAAACGTTTTGGTGTGTTGACAGTATCAGTGGAGAAGCCAAAGACACTGAATGTGATGACACCCTTCTGTCACGTCCTGCTCAGGTGTGCTGAAGGTGACTAAAAAAGCAAATTAGTGGGGCAGTCCATGCAGTTACAAAGAAAACAAATATGACTTCATCCCAAAGCTTGTCCAATAGGATAGTGCTATTGCTTGTGGTAAGTTACACATGGAAACTTAAGTATCTCCTTTGTAGGCAAACAGCATCTCCTTCATGTAGCTCATTACTATAGCCTCAACCTGACCACATAAGAAGAACAGAAAACTTTTCTGTCTCCAGTGAGTTGGCATCTGGTTTCGAGAATAGAATTTCGTGCTTTATATTTCTATAATAAGCCAAACAAATAATACTAATTCAAGAGTAATTGTGGATGCCAGACAAACAAGAAACACCAGCTTTAGATCGTCTTCTAGAACTGGCAAAAGTATTATTCAGTTCTGACCATTTGGTATCCTTAGTTTTACAGCATCCTAGTAAAATCATTCACAATGGAAAAGGGAGGGAGGGGTGCTAATGGCACACAGCAATAATAGTCCTTTTAATGAATACTGTAATGACTGTGAACTCTACACTTCGATTCACAAAGTCACTACACTTTACACAGTTCAAATGTGCTTCACATGGTCGGGTTCTCTCAGCTGTAGCCTCCCTTTCTTATTTAATTTCCCATACTTGTTCAGGATTTCTGGGAACTACTGGGAAGCCTAGCTGAGGGAAATTCCTAGCATGCTCCAGAGGAAGAGCACAATTGCTGACTCTGTGCAAGGTACCACAAAAATATCTCATTTACATATTTTTAAGTACACTTCACACTCATCTCCAGCATCCCAGGGTAAAAAAGACAAAAATCCTTTGCTCCACTGAGGACATGGCCTACAATATACTTGCTTGAAGCAAGACATACTGGTCCACATTTCCACACATCCAGGCAGACTCGCCCTACCTCACCCAAAGGTGTATATCCATCAGCTGGCTTCCCAGCATGAATATATTTCTACTACACAACCCAGTTACTTCTTCCTTCTGCTCATGGAAAGGACAGGTGACAGAGGAAATACAGGAGGAACAGCTCACACCTCTCCTAGTGACTACTGCCAGCCTTGAGTGTTTGAGGTATCTTAATTCTGCCCTGGTGTGTGGGTCTTAGCTCCTCTTCTTGTGGTTTTCAACAACTAATCTTTGTTAAAGTTGTTATTCTGGAACTAAAATAAAGTCACCTGGGAATTTTATCTCTAAATAAAGTGTTTTCTCCTCCAAAGTAAGAGCTCCATGTCCCAAGACAGACTTGTATTTTCTGTTACTGCATTACCTTTCTTCTCTGCCTATATAAATTGGAGCTTCTTTCATTACCAGAAGAAAACATAGCTATAATATTTACTTGTTTATAGAAGAATTGGGTGTCACTCTCTGGGTTGATGTAACTAATGCAATGTGACATACTTTATTGAACAAAGTCAAATTTTCATAGGCAGCATAGTTTGCAGATGAGCCATGTCAACACACACCCACACTGAAGTAAACGCAGGAGAAACAATTTGCCAATAAGCCCTCCGCTGTTTCCCCCTCTCACTTGTGCAGACCCTTCCCAGGGTCATCCTGGATTTCTCTTTCCACTGGGTTAGCTCTATGCCAGAGTTGTGAGCTGAACTTACCAAAGGTACTGAGGAGCTGGTGCAAGAGCCTTAGAGGAGAAAGCCATGTTCCTTTTGGCAGTGTTAAGCTGTTGGATACACCTGGCTGTATTAGGTGTAAGGCACCCTCCACACAGCCCGGCGGTTCACAACAGCCGCGTTTGCCCAGCACTCGGCAAGCGCTGGTGGATGTTGGCTGGCTCATGGTGTCTTTGCCTGAGAGCTGCCCAAATGAGACGTGAGGTTCCAAGAAGCAAAAAGCTCCCCAGGAGATGGGCTCACTGCTGCCCAGGCTCACCGCTCCTCCGCTGCGCACAGCTCTCCCAGACCTGTGCGGGGCCGCATCCCTCCCCGCCTCCCGCAGCAGGCCCTGCGGAAAGCTCCAGCCGTGGGAATGCTCCTTTCGTAGGCTAGGAGCAGCGGGAAGCGCGCGGGACGGGCAGCACGGGCTGCACCAGCACCCACACGGTGAGGGGCGCTGGGGCGGGGGGCGGCTGCGCCGCCGAAGGGCTGCCCGGCACAGCTCCGCTGCAGCCAGGGCTCGGCTCGCCCCGCCCCGCGGCAGTGCCGGCCCGCACGGGGCCCGCAGCGAGCCCGGCCCGTTCGGGGCGGGGAGCGGAGCCGGGATCGCCCCGTGCCCCCGGTGCCCCGGCCGCCCCCTCCACGCGCGCAGCGCGCCCCCTGCCGCCGCCGCGCCGCCGCCGCGCCCGCCCCGCTCCGCCCCGCTCCGCCCCGTCCTCGCTGTGCCGCCGAGCCACGCGCTCTCTTTCATCCAAGTCCCACGGCCCCTCGAAGGTAACAGCGATCACCGGAAGGGGGGCTGAGGAAGGGCTCACTTCGCAGGAGCGACGGACTCGGTTTGGTACCTCTCGAGTGTTCTCGCTTCTTTCAGAAATACGTCCTCAAGGAATTTTAAACTGTTTTGTCTGGAGGTTAGCAAATGCGGGGCTGCTGCAACTAACGACACCACTGTGTTCCAGGACGTTATGTATTTAGACAGACCGCTCCTGCAGAATTCACATGGAAACAACTTCCTCTTCTACATAAATATTTTTTTCTCGTGATGCATTTCTTAGCTTTTCCAAAGAATCACAAGCTTTCTACTAAGTAATTTATTCCACGGAGTGGTTTATGTTGTTCAGAGGATTTGCAATTGCTTTCTCTCACAAGATGTATTTGCTGTTACACACTCTAAGTACTTCTCCCATGGATAGCTTATGCTACCATGCCTGCAATCTTGGGCATTTCAGGAATCTTCACTAGCAGCCTGGTACAAACTCCTGAGCGGAGTGTGGGAACTAGACTTCTATTCCACAGCAAAAATTTTAAACACAAAAAGTAGCAACAACATTTGTAATCTATCCAAACATGAGAACCCAAGGGGTTCACTGTGGACAAGTTCTCAGAATTATGAGAGAACGTGGGTCCTGTGAAGAAAAGCACCAGATTAAACTGGGATTTCTCTTCTTCCCCTCTAAACATTGATGCCACTCTTCTCTCAAAGCTCACACTACTGTACATCGCTGGTCTGTCTGGCAGTGCTCTCTGGACTGTAACTCACCCTTGCAGATCTGCGTTTCCAAACGTATTTCCCGATACTCAGGTTTCAACCTGATGCACTTAAAACCTTTCATTTCAGTGCTGCTGAGCTCACTTCTGACAATAGGAGTGACACGGGGTTAAGAGGGATACTTGTTCAGCCTCTTGAAGTCAGAGACTAAACTTTGAGTAGAGGAATAAAAAAGCCACTTGAAAATGTCTCACTGTGTGTGTCTGTAGTGTGGATGTGTAGGAAGAATTGCCTCTGCAGGGAACAGTTGGAGAACAACTTTGGTAACAAACTGTGATGAATTCCAAAGATTATGTCATACAGTCTATTGATATTTTTAAGAAATATTTTTAGTTAGTATTTATATTGTAGCAACATATATAGACCCTCCAAGATGGACTAGGGTTTCACTACAAATTCACAAAGTAAAATTATAATCTTTCTTCCGATGAGTTACAAATCCTTCTAGTATAAGCACAGTAGAAAAACCATTGATCAGCTTTGCCTATGCCTAAGGAGTATAAGGCTTTGCTCATAGTTTAGCAAACTGTCAGTCGAGTCACAGTATCTATTTCTTCATGAAAACCTCGCTAAGTTGGTTTAATAAAAAAAATAGCTGCCCTTGGGCTTTCCTTGAGACTGCAGCAATTTATATGTCTTATTTATTTTTATTTATTTAGCCTTGTTCATTTCAATCCATTTTTCATTTAAAATGTAATATTAACTCTAGGGCTACATCTTCCTTAATGCTACTGGGATCTATCTGATGACTTCAATAGAAGCTGAGAGCTGAGCACTTTCCGGCATCAGGTCTGTAACGCAAGGGAATGCATATGCGGGAGAAGGGATAAGGAAGCCCAGCTATTTGCAGGACAATCAGCATGAATAGGAGCTGCAGATTTGCTCCCTGGCCCCAGGGAGCAGTGTGAGCAGTTAGGACACTCATTCACATACATTGCCTGTGCTGGCAGGTGTGAAATCGTACCATGCTGGCTCAACTAATAGGTATTATTTCCCCAGAAATTTCTGCTTTTGTGTTGTCTATAATTTGCAGGATACAGACTATTCATATGTCCACACATATCCTATGTTGGTGTAATGACTCCTTCGCGAAGACTGAGGATTTTTGGAAGGGTAGTTTCATACCTTCAGCCATGAAATCAGGCATGGAGGACAAAAACTTCATTTATGATCATCAGCTTTAAAACTCAATAATAATTATTTTTATTTTCAATTAATAATTAAAGGACTAAAAGTTTCTGGAGTGAGGATTAGTCCCACTGATTTATGTATCCTTTCATACAGTAAGAAAAACCGATCATATGATCTTGTCCTTACAACAAAAACCTGTTTAATAAAACTGTGGTGATTAATGACCATAACTTAGAAATTAGTTTGGAATGGTGGCATTCCAAACCCTCTCTCCGTTACTCTGCAAGATGGCTGATGAGAGAAAATCCTTCCTCGCTGTGCTCAGCCTCAAAAACACAATGAAGCTTTAAATGTGTTTTGTAGGAGTCCACACACAAATTGGGATCAGGGATTTCCCTCATGTTTAATTAGCAATCTGAGGAGAGAGGACAACGACATTTGTAGCAGAAGGTAGTGGGCCATAAAGCCAGGCATGGTGGCAGTTATATTAGATCAGCTGGAGATAAGGAAGCTAAATTATGAAAGAGGCTAAATTACGAAGGACTATAAAGGTAAAGTTAAAACCTCATTTCCTGCGGAGCTGCAAAGAGCTAGGACAAGGATTCTGGGAAAGATGGCACAGCTAATTAACATTTTACTTAGTGAATTACTTTAATGGCATTGTAAATCCCAGTTTAAACTTCTTCCTGAGTAAGGTTGGTGTTTTTTGAGGTTTTTTTTCCTCTTCAAGGCCTCTCCTGTTTTAATTGATTAATAGGCCATTCTAGATGAAGGTAACAAGAAAAACCTGGTATCTGAACTGGCAGAACTTATTCATTAGTCCTAGATAAGTCTTTAACGGATGTTAACAAGAGAACCCTTTATTATCAACTACTGATTTTCTTTTCCTCCAGTAAGTGACTTTCTATCTGGTCTTCTTTACATAAGAGCAAAAATATCTTAAGAGCTATCTATGTCATGTATTTAACTAGAAATGTAAGTATTATCAGTTTAGTGATTGGTGTTGGCTTACAATGGGAGGACTAATCTTTCTTTCTTTCTTTCTTTCTTAAACTTTAGACAAATAGTTTGTGTGAGAAAGAGAAGGAAAAATAGGATATCAGAAATTTCCAAACCAGTGAATTTGAAAGGCTGGGTGAAACAAATCAGGAAAAGGGTGTGTAGACCCTGCTAGAGGCAAGAGAGAAGGCTGTAGATGCTGGGTATGAAAACCTCACTTGTTTCACACTTTAAATGTCTGCCCTTTATTTTGGTGTAAAATGAAGAGGGCAGGAATAAGACTAAAACAATAACCCAAAAAATCATCCAAAGATTTAGAAAACAAGCACTGATCATTTTGTTAATTCACTCATAGTTTGTGAAAGATTAACTTGTTTTGTGTGATCTTTCTTTTCTTAAAATACAGCAGACTTTTGCATTTGCCAAGTAATTCTTTTCAAAAGAACAGCTACCCAGTTTGGGCTAGGTGCAGCTGAGATAAGGGTCAGGACAATTAGTTCGGTAGTATGAAACAAGAAATAGCTCTTTACATAAATATCACACAACTGGATACTATACACAAAGTTGGACTAGTATAGGAGTGACAACCGTGGTTCCTGCAAACTACTAGCTCACCACAAGAAAAAAAGATGCACAAGAGTAAAAGCATAATATTGATTGAGTGGCTAATGATGTTGAGTACTGACTATTACATGCTGATAAATTATATGGTGTATAATATATATGTATAGAGGTAACTTATATTGCACATATCTGAGAGATGGGTTGTAAGAGTTCTCCCAAACCAGGGTGCTGCAATGCCTCAAGCACCCTAAATCGTCTTGTGCTATGAGCAGCACTGCTGATTTCTCTGCAGGTAGTCTGCATTTAACAAATGCTTTAAGCATTCCACGAATTGCAAAACAAAATTACAAATAAATTGGAAAAAAAAAAAAAAGTAGTCATGCTCTTCTAGTGGTGTCCAGTGAAAGGACATGAGGCTACATGCACAAATTGCAATACACAAAGCTTTTCTTAAACATCAGGGAAGAACTTCTTTCAGTCAAACACAGGAACAAGTTGCCCAGAGAGGCTGTGGAGTCACCATTATTGGAGATGTTCAAAGCTTAGCTGAACACAGCTCAGAACAATTTGCTCTATCTGACCCCACTTTTGAGCAGGGGCTTGGACTAGACCGTTTCTAGAGATCCCTTGCAATCTCAGCTCTGCCCTTCTGTGATCCTGTGAAACTGAGGTCAGTGTCTCTCATTCAGTTTAGTATTCTTTGGGGTATATTGAAACAAAACATGATTTTTCAAATTATCCTCATATCCCATCAATGCACATGGTGGCAGTAACTTGTCAGCAGACCTTTCTACTACTTAACACTGATGTACCTCTTCACCCTAAAGCAAGAACCCAACACATACAATCTTCTGTAGTACTTGATGCCAAGTATATGTAAAAACTGAAAGCTGAAGGAAGTTCAGAGGAGTAAGAAATGTCTTTGAGAGCATGCATCTTGTCTTCCTTTTCCTTCCTCTCCTTTCTTCTCCTGCCTTCCTTTTCCTGTGCATGGTACTGGGGGCTCAGGTAAATGTGGATGTCTACTTTTTTTTTTCAAGAGTGCACCAAAATGAAAAGAGGTGAGTTCTCAGTAACCCGTAGCTTTCTAACTTGTCCAAATGATTTCTGTACAAAACTACTACACCGTTTGTGCTGGCTTTGAAGTTGCCATCTCTTTGAATCCTGAGGTTTTCCCTGCACCTTCCAGTGCTAAGAAAAGCAGATGTGTGAGTCAGTTCAATCCAAAAGAAAGGAGGGCTGTGAGGACAGTAGAAGCTGGGTTTGTCAGGAGAAAACCCATGACACTTTGTTCTTTCAGTCAGGTGTGCACCTGAAACCACTACCAGGAATTTTGCAGTGGCAAGAAAGGAGAGTGGAGATAAAACAATGCTGGTGGGTGTGTGCATGTGAAAAGTAGAAATCTAGTTTCTTCAGACTGATGGAGGACAGTAGAAGCTGGGTTTGTCAGGAGAAAACCCATGACACTTTGTTCTTTCAGTCAGGTGTGCACCTGAAACCACTACCAGGAATTTTGCAGTGGCAAGAAAGGAGAGTGGAGATAAAACAATGCTGGTGGGTGTGTGCATGTGAAAAGTAGAAATCTAGTTTCTTCAGACTGATGGTGGACTACAATTTCCTGCAGCAGATTTTAAGGAAGGAACCAAGAAAGAACACCACCACCACCTCCTCCCCCCCACAATAAAACAGCTAAATCTGAGGCATCCAGAGCTTGCAAAGAATATATATTCCTAAACACTTGTTATGGATGCTTAAAAATAACTTTTGTTTCCAATTGATGGTTTTACATTTTTAAAATTAAACCTTTTTCCCCCTTGCTTTTTAAATGTGTCTAGGAAACAAAATGGAGTTCTGAGCATGGGCAGCAAAATGGGGTGCATAGGGCAAGAAGATAAGAGATTATTAAGGGGACAAATTCTGCTGCTATTTGGATAGGGGACAAAGTTTTCTTTTAAACACCTTTTCACTGGGCAGCTTTCACGTCTTTATTTTTCCTTGTCGCTGTATTTTTTTGTCAAGCTGTTACTGGAAAATAATGTAAGTTAAGTAGATCATCTCATTCAGGATAAAGAGAACTATAATAAAGAAAACACAGGGCTGATGCGGTATATTTGTATTGTGTAGCACCTTTCACTGAAAAATAATGAAATATGAATGTTGCAGCAAAGTCTTAAAATATTAGCTTTAAGCCAAAGTATGGGAAAGCAGAAAGTACAATTGAAAATTAGGTGATACTTACAAACTTAGAAGTGCCTTTTCTGTCTGAAATTATATAATTGCTTGCAGTGAAAAAAAGAAAACCACAAAAATGAAACAAGGTTGTGCAAGATTATTTAACTATTATCACTGACCTGAACCAAAAATTTTATCTCGATAAACAAGAGAGACTCGTGACTTTGTTCTTGTATTTGACAAAGCTCATTTACACTAACACCAAAAAAATCCCCTTCACCCAAAATAATCCAGTCAGGGAGCCTCAGGGCCCAGTCCCACTTGCTCTGATGGCAATGTCAGCTCTGATGGGAATTCAAGAGCAGGACTGAGTGCATGTCTAACGTGTAGGTGACATTAATATTTTCTCTATGCAAGCTCAGAATATAAAGTATAACTGAGTTGTATACTTTTCCTAAAAAAAATAAAGAACACCATAATTACTCACTTTTTTTTTTTTTTTTTAATTTTATTACATGTAGCTTTTATGGAGGGACTAGGGAGACTTCATTCTAATTTTGAAATCTTGTTCTTAAAAGCTACAGACCATTTTCCCACGCTGGTACATGTGTCCTTCCAACTATAAACAGAGGGGCAGAATTTAAACGTAGAGTTCTGGAAATCTCTTTACAATATCTAAAAACAGCCTTTCAGTCTGTGAGAATTTTGCCATGATAAACTACATCTCGTAGTTTGTTAAAATAGGAGTGCTGAGTATGACTGGAGAGAAGGAAATCCCAGATCTCCACAAGTAAATTTGTTGCTATTTCTAATTTCTAATTGTTGCTATTTACTAATCTCATCATTAGGGCAAAGCTCAGTACTGGTGTCTTGAGACTTGGACTAGACTAACTTGGAGAACACTTGATGTTGAGGTAGAAGAAGAAAGTATTTATTAGCAGGAATCTTTTATCAGTTTTTATATCATGGCAATTTGGGATATGAACAAACAAAGCAATGGCATAGTAAGAACTGAAGGTTAAAGAGGAATATATACTTGCAGCAGCCTTGGAAATACTTATAAGGTAAATCTGCACTTGTAGTTAACATAAAAGGGGAAGCAAAGGTGATGTAACAGCTGAAAAAGAAAAAGGAGTGAGGAAGAGGAGATGATCTTGTCCTGAGTACAGAAGGCCTGTGAGACTTGTTTTAAAATCCTCACCTTTGGTAATACTAACTTATTTTGTGTAACCCAAGACTTCCTCCATGTACAAGACGTACGTACTTGTAGAGCCACCAGCAGATTAACCCCTGACCGAAGATAAAATACTGTTCTTGTGAGGGACTTTCTGCTACCTGCAGGGAGCATTTTACAATTACTCAGTCCATGTCCCTGCATCTCCTACTTGTAACTTTCAGATCTGCTTGTTCGTATCAAGACAAGCAGCTGTCTCTTTGCAAATTCTGCTCCTGATTTATATGCACACAGGCCTGACCCCTTACAAAGCTAATAACCAAATGAGTGCAATACACTCAGAAGTGCTGCTTTTCCCTTGGTACCCCTGCACACGGCAGTTCCTTAATAGGGTAAGGAAGGGACGTCCTGCAGCAGCTGGCAGAAGGGGAAGGAAGTGGAGCGTGACTGGAGCGCGGAGCTGCTGCATTTGCAAGGCACGAACTGTTGTGTTGTTGTTGGAAGGGTTCTGGGGAGCAACGGAGTTCAGGGACGGAGACGTGTGTTAATAATTAAGGCAAATACCTACACTCGATAGTTTAAACGAGGGGATCACTTCACGTACTGGAATTTTGTACAGTCACTGAATTGCAGTGCTTCACTTATTTTAAACGCCGCTTCTCGGTAAGCGAGTTCATGCACTCAGCTGGTGCTCGCCCCGCCGGCCGTGCCTTCAGGCCGGGCTGCCGGCGGCACCGACAGCCGGCGCTCCGCAAGTCCCCGGCGCGTCCGGGCGCACCTCCAGTTCAAGGCTGCGGGAAAGCACCGCGCCACGCGCAGCGGGGAACGCACCACCCTCCAAAGGAAAAGGAATAAAGAGAGGAGAGAGAAAAATTCCCACGTGCCAAATACAGCTCAACTGTAAAATTCAAACACGCCGATCCTGCCCACGTCCCAAGGCTCAGGCGGAGCTCAGCGCGCTCGCCGGTCTGTCCTCCCGCACCGGTACGGCGCCGACAACCTTCGGCTGCAGCACAGGACCCGGGGCCGGCCGGGAAAACGCCCTCGACAAGGCCGCCGCTCCCGACCCGCGCTCCCCGCGGGGCCCCACCGGGACCCGGGCCCAGGACACGGCGCGCGCTCGCCGGCGGAGCCGCGCCCCGCCCGTTAGCGGCCGCGCGGCCGCAGCGCCCCCTAGCGGCGCGGGCCCCGGCCATTACCACCGAGCGCGGACGCAACGACGGGGCCCGCGCGGGCGGCGGGGGCCGGGGCGGCGCTTCCGCGCGGGGGGGGCGGAGCAGAGACAGCGCCGCGAGTCAATTGGCTGCTCCGCGCCCGGGGGTGCGCCCCGCGCTCGCAGCGCTCCCTGATAGGCCGGCGAGGGCCGGGGGCGGGGCGCCGCGGCACGGCGCGCCCCCGTTGGCTGCTTCTCTCGCCTGGGCGCGGCGGGCGCTGCCATTGGCCGCCTGGCGGCGGGGGGGCGGGCCCGGCGGCAGCGGCCTGCCGGGGCTGGGGTCCGTCTCGGCGGCAGCGGCGGAAGTCTCGCGAGGGAGTGCGGCCGGGATTTGGCGGTGCTGCCTCCCTCCCTCCCTCCTCCCTCTCCCTCCCTCCCTCCCTCCCTCCCTGTCGCTGGCTGCGAGGCGCTGGTGTTTGTGTGGAAGGGGGAGGAGGAGGAGAAGGAGGGCAGGCGAGAGGAGCCCGAGCCCCACCATCCGCCGAGGGGAGCGGACCGGAGCCCCCTCGCTGCCCGCGGAGCACTCTCTCCCCCCCCTCGCCCCGCCATGGCCTCGGGAGACACCCTGTACATCGCCACGGACGGCTCGGAGATGCCGGCCGAGATCGTGGAGCTGCACGAGATCGAGGTGGAGACCATCCCGGTGGAGACCATCGAGACCACCGTGGTGGGCGGCGAGGAGGACGAGGAGGAGGAGGAGGAGGACGAGTGCTGCGAGGAGTGCGGCCCGCACCACCCGCCCCATCACTACCACCACCACCAGCCCATGATCGCGCTGCAGCCGCTGGTGTCGGACGGGGACCCCAGCGGGGCGGGCGGCGGCGCGGCCGGCGGCGGCGGGGGGCAGCTCCACCTGCACCACCACCACCAGGAGGTGATCCTGGTGCAGACCCGCGAGGAGGTGGTGGGGGGGGACGACTCGGACGGACTGCGGGCCGACGACGGGTTCGAGGACCAGATCCTCATCCCGGTGCCGGCCCCGGCCGGGGAGGACGAGTACATCGAGCAGACCCTGGTCACTGTGGCCGCCGCTGGCAGCAAGAGTGGAGGCGGCGGCTCCTCCTCGGCCGGCGGAGGAGGCCGCGTTAAGAAGGGCGGCAGCGGCAAGAAGAGCAGCAAGAAGAGTTACCTGAGCGGGGGAGGCGGCGGCGGGGCCGAGGGCGGCGGCGGCAGGAAATGGGAGCAGAAGCAGGTGCAGATCAAGACCCTGGAGGGGGAGTTCCTCGGTCACCATGTGGGGCCTCGGGTAAGTGCTCGCCGGACCCCCTCCCTCCCTGGGCCGCGGGCCCCGCCGGTGGCCGCGCGGTGGCGGCCGGGACAGTTTGTTTTGAAGGGAGGCCATAGTTTTTGATGTGTGAGATGGGCGCCGACATGTTCATCGCCAGGGCAAGTATGGAGGCTCCCGAAAAAAGATGGCGGGGTCTGCGCTGCCGCCGCCGCTCCTGCCCGGCCGCGGCGGGGGAAGGAGGCAAACATGGCGGCGACTGCCAAGATGGCGGCGGCGGGGGGTGCGCGGGCGGGCGGGCGGCAGCGCCGCCGGCTCCCGGGCCAGGCCGCAATGGCGTAGTTTCTGCAGCAGGGGGAGGCGGGGTGCGGGGCGAACCTCCCCGCGCTCCCCCCGTCCCCGCCCCGCCCCGCCGCTCCCCGCGGGGCCCGCTCCGCGCCTGCCCCTCGCCCGCCCTCCCCTCCCCCGGCCGCCGCCGCCGCCCTCTGTCCTCCTTCTCCCCTGTGTCCCGGCCCGGCTCCCCGCCTGCCGTTCCGCTCCTGTCCCCCGCGGCCCCGGCTGAGGCGTGTGCGCCGGGCCGTGACCGCGATGTGCGGGGAAAGAGTCGCCCGCCCCCACCCCGCGGCGCCCCGGCCCGGGGCGGCGAACCCCGAAATACCGTGTACAGCTCGCCCGGGGGCCGCCCGGCCCCGGCCCCGGGCCCGCTGCGGTGGCCGGGCGGGCGGTGGGTGGGGCCTCCCCGCCCGGAGCCCGCGGTGCCGGCGAGGGGAAGCAGCTCTTCGCCCCCGCGGGGCTGCCCGCGCCTCCCGCCGGCTCGGAGGGGGCGGCCGCAAACAACCGGCCCTTCAGAGCCTGAGGGGCGCCGGGGGTGACAGCCGAGAGGGGCGGCTCCGGAGCTGACCTCTGTCCCTGGCATCCGCGGGGAGGAAAGGGGTAATTCCTGGCTGGCGCTCGGAAACCGTCCGGCTTTTCCTCGCCTAGGTCTGAAGTTTTAAATAAGCTTTTTAAGTAGGCACAGGGAGACCTTGTCGTGTGAGATTCTATGTTTCTTGAGGATTTTTTCTATTTTTTTTTGTGTGTGTGTGGGAGTGTCTTTTAAAGGTAGTAAAATCTTGTGGAAGTGTTGAATATCTGTGGGACTTGGAGTAAACCTAAAATGCACCTGCCCTGCCCACTTTATTTTTTTTTTCCTTTTTACAAAAATGTATTGCCGGCAGCAACGCTCTGTAATCAGAGTTCTGTCCATAAGTTACGTAAATGTGAAAAAAAGAGGTCAAATAATACAGTTCATGTAATATTTAAATTGGCGGGTGCTTTTTGAATAGTGAGTTGGTAATCTATCTTGAATATCATAATTTTTGTACTCTTTCGAATTTTTTAGGAAGGGTCTAGTAAGATAGAGATACTTGCAGCTTTTGATGTAGTCAAAAATGTTTGCACTCTGTGATGTTTGCAAATGACCAGTAGTTGTTAGAAAGGGCAGTGTAGACGGGAAAGTGTATTGGACAGCTGAGTTCTCCTGCCTGAAAAGATGGAAAGCACAGTAGTATGGATCTGTGCTCTCGTTTTAAATACAGGTGACTACTTCAGGAAGTTCCACTGAGCATCTGACACTACTGACATGTTGTCAGTTGACAGCCCAATGAGTTTGATCGAAGTTCTTCTTTATTAAGTTTCCCAAATGGTGTTCTTCTGTGAATCAGTGTATGAAACTGAATAAATTCCCTTCCTGGTATTTTTCTTAGAACTGACCATCCAAGAAAGATAAAGATAGTAGAAACTAATATAATCCCTGGCTTGTGGAAGCTGCTGGAGGTAGCTGAATGCAAGTGGGCTGTATGACTCATGAGCTGGCAGGATACAGGACTTCACTGAGATCAACTGACAGTCTCTAGCATGTATTTGCACTCAGAAATTCAGAGTGCCTGATAGGATGTTTCCTTAGGACTGCATGCTGATTATTATTGGCCGAAGATAAGCATGTGTATAATCAATAAATTTACTTTTCTTTCTACATACACAGCTTTTACATCAGGGGTAGCCCTATTGATTTTGGTGGCTTTTCTTCTTTAGGAGCATGACCATGCAAGCTCAGTAGGAATGATACCCACTTAAAATATACTGGAGATTGAATGCATTGCTGCATTTAACTCAATTATATCCATGATGCAGAAGATTAAAGAATACCTAGTCTGACTTGACTTCTAATGCCAAAAAACGCCCTTCCAAAAGCAAATCAAATATATCGGGAAAAAGTGTTAAGGTTTGACCTCCCCTCCTTTTGCACATACGCAACCCCCCAGCTTCAAACAGCCTTTGGTAATAACCTGCTCAGTTGAGAGTGTTGTGAAGTTTTACTGAGAATGTTGGACACCTCTTATGCCTCATATGCAGCTTATTAATGTTTGCAGAAGGGGTCTGATGTGGTCAAATGCTGGGGCTTCCCCCTCCCCGCCCCTTCCTTCTCTGAAGTTGCAGAGGCTGGATTGTTGCCAGAGAAAATTGAAAAAGAAACAAAACTTGAGGCAGAGGGATATACACCCAAACCAAAAAAACCCAAACCTGAGTCTCCCCCCAAAAACCCCCAAACTAAATCAATGCCAAGAAAGCCCAGAACGACTGGCTTGCAAAAGGGTAGTTCTAAAGTTTCCCTAAAGAATCAGGCATACTTTATTTTGAAGAAATGTAGTAGTTTTGCATCTGTATTTTGACATAATTAAAGTCTTGCTTGCACACTGATTCCAATTGACTGTTTTAAAAGCTAAATGAAAAGTTAATCAAAAGACAAATGGTAAATAAGGCCATGCATCAAGATAAAACAATGAGCCCTTATATTGCTGTGCATGGGATTTTGAATTGGGAACAAGGACACTTTGCTCACCACAGTGTGGGAAGACAATGTGAATTAATTCCTTGTTCCTGTTTGCTGGTGCTACTATATTGGCTTGTACACGGGTGGTACCAAATTTAGCCAATCATGAATCTTTTTCCATAAACGAGTATAACATGTCTTGTAGCAGCTCTTGAAATGTTGTAGAAATTAATCTGTGAAATATATAGCAACATGACTAAAGGAGACTACTTAATCCTCATCTTGTTATGTGGTTACTTAGAAATTGCAGTACTGTTGTTGGCAACAATTTAGACTTAACAGAACTTCTCTTGTCACCTTGGTATCTATGGTGATATCAAGCTTGTGACCCATGATTAAAGTGTTTAGTTTGAAACAGAATGCCTTGTTCTAGTTCAGATCAGCTTTTCAGTTATTCAGAATAGAATTATGTCTTTCTTCATGTGTTCATGAAAGTAAGAAGTGAATGAAGGTGTATTTCTGAAAGGGTTGAAGAGGCGTATATGGTGGATAGTTCAATCATGTTTCTACAGTGTTTCTCCTTTATATCAAATACATGTATCAGAAAATTGCATATAATTAATGGAGCTCTGCAAGTGAGACACCACAGTTTGTACTAGAAAAATTGTTTTTATCTAGTGGAATTTATTTGTACCTTTGCTGCATTCACATTGAATCATTGTCTTTAGTGAGTTTTTCCAGGTTGGGTGCACACACAGTAGTGAAGGGGGAGGGGAAGGATCGTGAGAAATCACTTTGTCAGATGGTGCTTGCAAAACTGATTCTTGGATGCAGGAACATTTGGGAAGGTGGTGCTTAAATGCTGGTTGCACCAAATGCTGGAAATTTCAAGCAATTGGGGATTAAGTTTGAGGGGGGAAAAATGGATTAGTGTAACTACATCTCCTTCTAGGTAATGATTCTTTCAAGTTTTCAACCTGACATAGGTGTTTGCTTTAACTGTGATTGTTAGCATGGTCTACAAGCTCAGGGCTGAAACAGCACGACCAAACATTGCTCACAGGTGTTAAACTGCTCAAGTATCCATCCCTAGATGGGAAAAACAAAGATACAGAAGTTACATGTGTGTTTTGGAAATTATTTTTGATACTGCAGCAAGCCTGGGCTGTGAACCCTTATTGCGAAGCTTGGGGAGTTCATTTTGGGTTTCTAGAAGGTTCTTCAAAATCTCTTAAACTTTCAATGTCTCAGAAATCAGAAGGGTTTTCATTTTACTTCATCAGATTGCAGGGGTGAGAAGAATAACCATCTGCTGTCTGACCAGTTGTCTTACATAGTATAAATGATAGATGAGTCATTTAGTTCAGTTGTGGGCCTGTATCAAGGATGGCCAAAATGCTTTGCAATGACAGATGGGTAATGAGCTTCTTAAAAAGTTTGTCATAATTTCTCTGGTTTAAAATATTACTATGACAGTCTATTTCTGACTCTGATTAAGACAATGACATAGGTTTCTGCTGTATAATAAGTATTGAGTCTGCCCTGACATTTTTTCCACTGATAAGGTAGACCATTCTCTGTGTTTGTTTTAAATGTATTTTCAGTTTTGAAAGTGAAATACATGAATGTGGTTCACCATCTAAAGTAACTCAATTAATTTGGTTCTTAGCCCACCTTCAAACTACAATGTCTAACTTGCTATTGCATCCTTCCCAGGGACGCTCGAGTCGCTTGTGTGCTGACCATTCAGAAGGTCATAGTGCTTCAGCACAGTCTCATAAATGCTGAAGTCAGATGATGACTACTGATATATGCACTGGTTTTGTCAGTTCATGTCTCAGTGGTGTGAAATAAGAGATGGGTGACACAGGGAAAGAAGAACCTGTTCTCCATCTGTGTGCAAGGCACGTCAGGGAAAGTAACCTAGCAGCCGTTTAGGTTAAAAAATGACATACTGTGCAAAATGGAATTTTAACATTCAGAAGTGTCTGCTAAATAACTGTATTATTTAACAAGCTAATTACAGTTCTTTGCTTCCAAACATGACCAATGAACTAATTCGCCTGAGGAGATTGCAATGTGGTAGCAATAACCAAGCTGTTACCGCAGTGCCTTGGTGCTGCACAGCTGCCGAATACATCCTTTATCCTGTAATTGCTTTTCAGCTGTTCCTAAAAGCAAATGTGTTTAACCATGTGATCATAAAAAGAAAATTTTAAGCCTAAATGTTGTTCATCCTTTTAGTGGGTAAGTAGAATGTATTTTAATTTGGTGCCTTGAGGAGGAAGCTATAGGATAGGATCAGGTCTCATTGCTTTGCTACCAGGTGTACCTTCCGAGTTCTTTTGCACCCTGTTTTCCTCAGATGAAAATTGATTGAACAACAATGCATTTTCCCTGCTCAGTAATAGGGGAGGAGGATGGCTTAGAGATTTGGTGATTTAGAAGTGGAATATGATAAAATCAAGGATAAATGAGGGAAAAATATTGACAAGAGCTTCTTGGATTGAGAGTTACGAGGGTCATCTTAGAAAGCTGGGAGTTCCAGAATTGTCAGCTGGAGTTAGCTGCTGGTCTAGAAATGTACAAAATAATGGGATTCCAAGGTGGATGGATTTTTCTGTGCAACAGAAGGGCTGCAAGGGATGGAGAAAGTGTGGTAATAGGAGCAAAATGTGATCAGTAAAGTAATGTTTTGTTATTGATTTCTTGCATGGAGTCTGCAGTTATTAGTTTTACCCCAGTTATCTTCCTTCTTCCTACTTCAGTTGATACTTGGGCTTGGTTCTCTTAAAACTTCAGGTTGTTTAACCAGTAGTCAAAAGACATGACTGGCTAAACACTGTACTTTCACTGGTCTTAATAAAAAAAAAGTTTGGCATATTTGCTTTGAAGGGCCTAAGTGGGTCCAGTTCAACATGTGTATTGCCCATATTTAGGGGGTGGTGAGAGAAGTGCAGATGGGAGGACACTGAACATGAAGATGTGTTAGGATATGTCCTAAAAAGGTGCATAGAGCAACCCAGTTTAGACTGAGTATCTACCTTATTGTAATTTGGCATAGAAGGATGTAGGGGGATATCTGTAGTGTCTCTAACAAATGAGTATTTTACAGCTATGTAAAATAGATGGATACTGGATGTAGCTGTTGCAGTGACTGGTAGTGGATGTTTTTGTGAAGATGATTATTAACTAATTGACACACGTTCAGATCCTCTGTGCCTTTCAGAAAAGGCCATTAAAATTGTGTTCTAAGTTCATTACAGAAA